>NC_047090.1:149745571-150054558 GCF_902459505.1 Geotrypetes seraphini
TTACATGAGTCAAGGTAGCTTATCCCTACCATAAGATGACACTTTTTTTTTTTGATCAATAAGAAATTCTGAAGGTTACTCCTTCAGTTTAATAATCCCTCAATGTATAACATTGCTTTTCTTAATAGCATTATGTACATGTTCTGCATATTCTCCCGGAGCACATGCAGAGGAACAAATTGTACAGTCCTCTATCATAGCCTAGACCAGTGATTCCCAACCCTGTCCTGGAGGAACACCAGGCCAATCGGGTTTTCAGGCTAGCCCTAATGAATATGCATGAGAGAGATTTGCATATGATGGAAGTGATAGGCATGCAAATTTGCTTCATGCATATTCATTAGGGCTAGCCTGAAAACCCAATTGGCCTGGTGTTCCTCCAGGACAGGGTTGGGAACCACTGGCCTAGACCACAGAGTCCAAGCTATACTGCCCCGATCTCTGCTCCGATTCTCCTGCCCCGACTCGAGCCCATGGTTTTAACTTGCTTTAAACCCGCAGGTTAAAATCATGGGCTTCCGAGTAAAAAGTTAAAAAAAATAACAACAAAACACGGACATCAAACGCATGCGCAGACCATCTAAAGGCGAAGTAGATGGTCTGCGCATGCGTCTGGATCGCTGGAGTGCGATCCATGAGGTTGGTGGTGGGGGGCATTTCTCCAATTGCCCCCATTTGAATATGGGCCAGGTTGGTGAATCTAGGCCATAGACTTTGGGGGTTAGAGCAGTGTCCTGCAAACTTTCTCGAGCTGCGGCACACTAAATGTAGTGGCAGTGGCTCGAGGCATCCAGAAGTGCACAGACAGCACACCGTTTGCCATACACTGTGTTAGAGAATACTGGCTTAGTGTCTGGATTTGGGCAAATAACTTTTAGCACCCTTTATAAAACAGCCTCCTTAAGCCAGCTGGTATATTATAAAAGGTCTTTATATATGGAAAAGACTTTAGAAAATGACACTTCCCCTAAATGCTCACTTTAAATCATCACTTTCATTTATTTATTTTATTTTTATTTATTCCAATTTTCTATACCGTTCTCCCAGGGGAGTTCAGAACGGTTTACATGAACTTATTCAGGTACTCAAGCATTTTTCCCTGTCGGTCCCGGTGGGCTCACAATCTATCTAATGTACCTGGGGCATTGGGGGGATTACTAAGTGACTTGCCCAGGATCACAAGGAGCAGCGTGGGTTTGAACCCACAACTAGAGAATGACACGGTGACAAAATTCATCACAGTTCCCGTCCCCGCGGATAACCGCGGGAAATAATCCCATGTCATTTTCTAGTGTCTATTTCGACCTCAGTCCTTCTACACCAGCATTCTTCAAAGCAAAGCTTGCGGGTCAGTGACTGAGCCCATTCATACTCTGATTCTTATGTGAGCCAGGGATAATGAAGCCATTGTGACATCACTGATGTGATTGGTTCTCAGGCACTGGTGGAATGAGGCATTATGACATCACAATATCTGCTCTGGATACCAGAGACTGTCATTCTGTAGTGTCTATCTCAACTTCAATCCTTCTACACCAGCATTCTTCAGAGCAAAGTTTGCGGGGCAGTGGTTGTGGCCATTCATACTCTGATTCTTCCCTCTCTCCTTAAAGAATGACATGAAGATGGTTTCCCGCGGTTATTCACTGGGACGGGAACAGTGATGAATTTTGTCACCATGTTATTCTCTACCCACAACCTCAGGGTGCAGAGGCTGTAACTTTAACCACTGTGCCACACTCTCCCCAAGACAGGCCAACCATGCAGCTGGGACTGAAGGAGGCTTCTTTTCCAAGAGTGAACAACTAAACTCTGTTCTTCTGCTGAAATGAGTCTCATCGTGCGGGAATTTAAGCTTATCACATGCACAATATAGGCTACGTTCTCTGGATTCTCTGAAGAAGAGACTCATCCAATTCCTGTATCATAGCAAATGGCTCCATGGTCAGTTCATAGTACCAAAAGACAAACTAATAGCAACACAACATTTTAACTCAGTTTGATTCAGGGCTTTTTTTTTTTTTCTTTGGGGGGGGGGGGGTTTGCTGTTATAGTTATGATACAATTCTGGGGATAGAATGGAGGGAATTTTTAGTAATGTGCTGTACCAAGGCCTTGTTCTTACGTCAGAATTTGCAATTATTTATGCAGATCCATTTTCCAGACTGGCATGGATTTAGTTCATATCTTTTCAGTAGTAGTTCAGAGCGAGTAACATTCAGATAAGTAGGTATTTTTCTCTCTCTGAAGGGTTTACAATCTAAGGGTAGAGTTCTAAAGTGCATGCTAACACCGTGAATGCAAGTTATTTGCAAATTGGTCCTATTTTTTTTTTTTTTTTAAAGTTAAGTGGTAAGTAATACATGTTAGTGCCTTTTAATAAGTTTTTACCTAGAACAGCAGAAGAATTAAGGTCCAAATTCTGTAACCGGTGCCTAATGTTAGGAACCTATTTTGCAGGCGGCCAACTAGATAGACGCCTGTCTAAATTGAACAGAGGAAAATAACAAGCTTAATTAAGCTTTTTAATTAGGAATAATTGAAACTTAGGTGCCTATCAAGGAAGAGCGATTCTGTAACAAGGCGCCTCTAAAAATTTAGGCGGCCGTCAAAAAAATAGACGCTATGCATGTTAGGCGTGGGCAAGGCTTCGTGTTAGGTGCCTTGTTACAGAATCCCTGCTCTTAAGCGTACTTAAGCGCTCACGTGGCCGCCTAACTTTTAGTTGTGCCTAGAGCTGGCCTATTTATTGGGCGCCTCCAAAATAGATGCCGCTCTGCGTGATTCACTAAATAGCACCCAATTTTACTTGAATCACGCTGAACGGTGCCTAATTTGGTATCTAACTTTTGGGCGCTTCTTATAGAATTTGCCCCAAAATTTCTTGCCCAACTTCACAAAGAGCTCTAATGGGATCTGAACTCTTGCCTTCCTCGTTCTCAGCTCATAGCCCTAAACACTAGATTACTCCTTCATTGAGGCTTTTTGTACTTTTTTAAGATGAAGGGAGAAAAAGTATTTGATTGGCATGTTAAGAAAGATGCATCAAAATATTATTTTTTTAAAAGTGGCGAGCTGCTCTGACTTAGTATACACTCTGATATTTCTCATCTGCCTTAAAGTTCAAAGCAAAATAAATGCATGAAGAAAATAAAATTGAAGTGAATACATAAACGCAACATAAATTCCATTTACAAAGACATGGTGTCAGATTACCCTGCATAAGCACATAAGCATTGCCTCTGCTGAGTCAGACCATAGGTCCATCACGCCCAGCAGTCCGCTCCCGCGGTGGCCCCCCAGGTCAATGACCTGTAGTGATCTATTTCTCTACTACTCTATTACTTTACAGCCTTCTGTACTGTATAGTAACCCTCTAATTGTACCCATGGATCCCCTTTTCCTTCATGAACTCGTCCAATCCCCTTTTGAACCCCTAACCTGCATGTTAGATTTGGAGATAAATCTTAGGTTTTTGACTTATTAGGTTTTTATAACTTCGGAAGAAAGAAAAAATCTAGAGCAGATAAAAAGTCTGATGAGCAAAGCAGGAAGTCATCTACCCAAGGAGAAGGCTGTCCAAATAAACAGCTATATAATGAATCGAGAAATAGAATTACAGAGATTGACATCAGAATGCCAGATGCGACTTAAAGGTCTGCAAGACTGTGAAAACCTATTCCATAGGTAAGAAGACAAGGACTGTTAAGTGACTTTTGGGGGAGAATTTTATAAATGACGCTTAAGTTAGGACCGTTAGATGCCTTAATTATGGATACCTAGTGACGCCTAACTAAAATTCATATGCATTTTTAAAAATAGCTTAAGCTATTAAAAACCAATTTTAAAAATAGTTAATTAAGGTTGCGTGTGCAAATTCACATAACGCCTAGTAATGCTTAAGTCAAGGTGCCTACCGGGCCTAATGACATCTACATGAAAAGTAGGCATGGTTAGGGTGGAGAACAGGCATGGTTGTCTTAGGCATTCGCTAGGCGTCTTAATTAGGTGCCAGTAAATTAGACTAGGAAAACCATGGCCTAATATAACAATGCCTACAATAAGGATACCTAAGCACACCTAGGCACTGCTAAGAGTGATTCTATAAGCAGTGCCTAGCAGTTGATTGATAACCACACCGACCGGCACCTACAGGTTAGGTGTGGTTAGGTGCCATTTATAGAATCAAGCCCTGTATGTATGAATAGAATATTTAAAAAAATGTACTTATTCGCCATATAATTGTATGGTCCTGTTTAAAAGTAAAAGAATGTGATCGTCCTTAAAGATGGGAGGATACTGATTCATGCTCCATTTGTCTGTACCAGGATTTCCTTTGTTTTCCAGTTTTATTCTATGATTTCCTTTGTTTTCCAGTTAATTAGGGTATTAAGATGATTGGGTCTAGTAATTTTTTTTTTATTCCAGTCTTACTCATGTGTTGGCCTAAAATGTTGCATGTGCTGCTGTTACAGATTTGAAGAAGAATTTAGTAGCTTGACCAAGTGGCTGATACGCCAAGAAGGGAAAGTGCAACGCAGAGAAAAGAAAAAGAAGGGACTTAAGAGTTTTAAAAAAATGATTTTGGCTCGCAGGTAATTTGATTTTGGATTTTCTGTCTTGAAAAAAATACAATGATTTATTTCACCTTATGGTGCATAAATTCTCTCTGTGCTTTTGAATTTTGCAGGGAAGCATTTGATTCCCTAGAACAGCTGGCCAGCTCCTTGAGAGAATTAGGGTTCACAGATGATGAAATGGTAACCAATTCCTGTGAGCTGTTCACTAGATTCCTGACTCTGCAGACATGGATGGAGGAGAAGCTAAGTGTTGCTCATTTGCCTGCTGAAGAAGATCAGAAGTTTGAAGGGAAGTTAGATATTACCCTCTCACCTGCTGAAGATGATGAAAAATCTAAAGAAAAGTTAGGTGTTACCCAGGCACCTTCTGGATATCAGAAATTTAAAAAGAAGTTACTTGTTCATGTACCATCTAAAGAGAAGTTAGATGACACCCATGCATCTGCTGAAGAACATAAATTTAATGCGAAGTTAAGTGTTACCCATGGATCTTCTGAAGACCAGAAACTTAAACAGAAGTTAGGTGTTATCCATTTACCTGCTAAAGAAGATGAAATGTTAGGTGGTGCTCATGTACCTTCAGAAGATCAGAAATTTAAAGAGGAGTTAATTATTACACAGGCACCTGCTGAAGACGACCAGGAACTTAAAAAGCAGTTAGGTGTTGCTCATGTAAATTCTGAAGATCAGAAATTTAAAGAGAAGTTAGGTGTTACCCAAGCAGCTACTGAAGAAGATGAGAAATATAAAGAGAAGTTAGGTGTTACCCAGGCAGCTTCTGAAGAAGATGAGAAATTTAAAGAGAAGTTAGGTGTTACCCAGGTACTGTCTGCAAATCGGAAATTTAAGAAGGTTAGTGTGCCTTCTAAAGATCAGAAATCTAAAGAAAAGTTTGATATTACCCATACACCTGATAAAGAAGATCAGAACATTAAAGGGAAGTTAAGTGTTTCCCATTCATCTGCTGAAGATCAAAAATCTAAAGAGAAGTTAGGTGTTATTCACAGATCATCTGAAGGTCATAAACTTAAAGAGAAGTTAGATATTAAGGAAGATCAGAAATTTAAAGAGAATTTAGGTATTGCTCATGTACCTTTTGAAGTTCAGAAATTTGAAGAAAAATTAGTTCTTACCCAAGCAGCTGATAAAGAAGAGCCAAAATTAAAAGAGAAGTTAGATATTACCTATGCACCTGGTGAAGAAGATCAGAGATTTAAAGGAAAGATTGGTGTTACTCTTGGATCTTCTGAAGATCTGAAACTTAAAGAGATATTCGGTGTTACCCACGTACTAGCTGAAGAATATAAGAAATTTAAAGAGAACTTAGATGTTCCTCAAGTACGTTCTGAAGATAAAATATTGAAAGAGAAGTTAGGTGTTACCCTCTCTCCTGCTAAAGAAGATGAGAAATCTAAAGAGAAGTTAGGTGTTACTCAGGCACCTTCTGCAAATCAGAAATGTAAACAGATGATAGGTATTGCTCATGTTGCACCTACTGAAGAAGATCAGAAATTTAAAGGGACATTAGGTGTTATCAATGGGAAATTTAATGGGACGTTAGATGTTATCCATGGATCTTCTGAAGATCAGGAATTTGAAGAGAAGTTAGGTGTTACCCATGGACCTTCTGAAGATCATAAATCTAAAGAGAAGTTAGATGTTTCCTATAGACATGCTGAAGAAGATCAGAAATCTAAAGAGATGTTAAGTATTACCCAAGTACCTGCTGAAGAAGATCAGAAATTTAAAGAGAAGATAGATGTTGCTCATATACCTTCTGCACATCAGAAATTTAAAGAGATATTAGGTGTTACCCTCTCTCTTGCTGAAGAAAATGAAACATCTAAAGAGAAGTTAGGTGCTACCCAGGCATCTTCTGCAGATCAGAAATTTAAAAAGAAGGTAGGTGTTTCTCAGGCACTATCTAAAGAGAAGCTAGATGTTACCCATTTACCTGCTGAAGAACAGAAGTTTAAAAGGAAGAAAGGTGTTTTCCATGGATCTTCTGAAGATCAGAAACTTAAAGAGAAGTTAGATGTTACTCATGTACCTCCTAAAGAAGATGCAGAGGATAATCAGAAATTGAAAGAGAAGTTTGATATTACCGATACACCTGCAGACAATCAGAAATTTAAAGAGAATTTAGGTATTACTCGCACTCCTGCTGAAGTAGATCAGAAATTTAAAGAGAAGTTAGGTGTTGCGTGTATACCTTTGGAAGATAAGAAATTGAAAGAGGAGTTAGGTGTTGCTCATGCAGCTTCGGAAGATCAGAAATCTAAACAGAAGTTAGATGTTTCCCATGCATCTGCTAAAGAATATCAGAAATTTAAAGAGAATTTAGATGTTTCTCAAGTGCCTTCTGAAGATCAGAAATGCAAGGAAAAGCTAGGTCTTACCCAAACAGCTGATGATGAAGAGCCAAAACTAAAAGAGAAATTAAATGTTATACCTGTATCTTGTGATCAGAAATCTAAAGAGAAGTTAGATGTTACCCATGCACCTGGTGAAGAAGATCAGAAATTCAAAGTGAAGCTAGGTGTTATTCATATACCTTCTAAAGATCAGAAACATAAAGAGAAGTTAGATGTTAACCTGTCTCCTGCTAAAGAAGATGAGAAATCTAAAGAGAAGTTAGGTGTTACTCAGATACCTTCTGTAAAAAAGAAGTTAGGTGCTGTTCATATACCTTCTGAAGATCAGAAATCTAAACAGACATTAGATGCATCCCATACATCTGCTAAAGAAGATCAGTCATTTAAAGAAAATTTAGCTGGTTCTCATATGCTTTCTGAAGATCATAAATTTAAAGAGAAGCTAGGTCTTATCCAAGCAGCTCATGAAGAAGATCTGAAATTAAAAGAGAAGTTAGGTGTTGCTCATATATCTTTTGATGATCAGAAACCTAAAGAGAAGATAGATGTTACCCTCTCACCTGGTAAAAATGAGAAATCTAAACAGAAGTTAGATGTTACCCATGTACCTGCTGAAGAAGATCAGAAATTTAAAGAGAAGTTAGGTATTACGCAAGCATTTGCTGGAGAAAATGGGAAATCTAAAGAGAATTTAGGCATTACTCAGGCACTTTCTGCAAATCAGAAATGTAAAGGGAAGTTAGGTGTTACCCAGACACCTGCTGAAGAAGATGCAAGTTCCAAAGAGAAGTTAAGTTTTACCCAGGAACCTTCTGGAAATCAGAAATTTAAAAAGAAGTTAGGTGTTACTGACTCTCTTGCTGAAGAAGATCAGAAATTTAAAAATAATGCACAGAGCATATCTGCTTGGATAGAGAAAGTGAAAGCATCACTCAACAGTTTGAAGTCAATGGAAGGGAACAAATCTCAGCTTGAGGAAAAGGCACATCAAATGAAGGTATGATTATAATTAAATGCCCATTTTATATAGAGCATAGAAATCAGAGTTGGGATGTCCATGTATGTGCTGACAACCATTTTATAATTGTCAGCATCTAAAACATCAACAGAGGCAAAGTAGCAACATACACATCTAATTGTTTTAAAATATGGACATGAAAATGCTTGACACACGGACTTGTATGTGTTTTTTTGGAAACCTACATGTCTCATTATTCCCAATTGAGTACAGTTCTGATGACTATTTAGCACAACTTGAGGGGCATTTTCGATAGGACATCTAAGTCTGAGTTTGGACGTTTTGGGAAAGGCGTTCAGGAATCTAGTAGAGAAAATGTCCATTCTCAAAACAGCAAGAAGTCTGTCTTCTTTTTTTTGAAAATGAGATATGTAGACATTTTGGAACTTAGTTCGTCTCTCTTTTTTATCCATTCTCGAATATAAATACGTCCACATGACAAATGCACCAAAGAAAGCTTTTTAGACCTCAAAGTAGCCAGCATTCATATGAAAATGTTCATAGGAAGCTGAGCACAGCAGAGGGGCACTCTAGGGGGTATTGCAGTGACTGTTGGATTTCAAAGTCCCAGGCACACTGTTTACATTGTATAGTGAGCCCTCCAAAACCCATTTAAAACTTACTGTACACCACAACAATAGCCCTTAAGCCTTCAGGTGTCATCTTAATGTAGGTAAAGTAGATTTTGGAGGGCTCACGATAGAAGCAAGATATGGTGATATCTGTACTTAGAACTTTTAATGTGAAATTCACTACAGTGCTTCTTATTAGAGCACTGCTGCTCTCTGGGCTCAGATGTCTGTGTTAACATCTGAAGCTGCTTATGCTGAGAACTTGTCAGCATACCATCCTAACACAGGCTAGAAAGTACTGTTTTTTTAAATCATCTTTGGGTGGTGGGAAGAGGTCAGCGACTAGTGTCTTGGCTGTTTAGATTGTAAGCTCTTTCGAGCAGGGACTGTTTCTTCTTCTTTGTGACTGGGTAGCGCTATAGAAATAATAGTAGTAGTATTGTGGGGGGAAGGGTCATGCCTTAATCCCTCCAGTGATCATCTGGTCAATTTGGGTACCTTTTTAGCATTTAGATGCTTTTAAAACAGGTCTAGCTCCAAACATCTAAAGAAAAGCCCAGGATCTTTTGTTAAAGTTTGATTATACCAAGTCCTAAGCCCACTCAAAATACACCTCTAACACGCCCCCTTAGGATTTGGACACACTGGTGTCAAAACAATCAAAAAAGATGCCTAGAAAGTATGTTTTGAGAATGCCCACTTGGACGTTTTGGCCAGTAAGATGTCCAAGTGCTGGTTTATACTGTCTTTTGGATGTCTGTCTTGTTTGAAAATGAGCCTTTATTTTTTTTGTAGGTAAGAGGGAGACATTGGGAGAACTCTCCTGATCTCTCCAACAGAGTGATCCCAAAACAAGCACTTTTACAAAAACCTGCACTTTCCTGCATTCCCCTTCCAATCTCAGCCTAGTTCTTGCTCAACCCATGCCCCCTTGCTAAATGCAAATATTGCAGATTTACATGTTTAAACACAGGGGTTAGAGAACTGAGGATGTGAATGTAGCCTCCACTTGAGACTGATCAGCCGTTTAAGTTAAGGCTGAAACATTCCTGAAGTCCTCTCCCAACAATGGAATAAAATAAGGAAAATAGTTACTGATTTTTTTGTTAGTTGCATTCATTAAAATTCACTTTGTTTGTGTATTTTGGGGTTACATTCTTTATTTACACATGCACATCACAAATAAGGCTTCTAAAATAACCATCTTAATGTTCTAGGGTTTAGCAGTTGATAAACTAAACTAAACTAAACTAAATCTTGGGTTTATATACCGCATCATCTCCACAAGTGGAGCTCGACACGGTTTACATGGTTTGGGTATGAACGGAACTCCAATGGAATTATAAAGTAATCAGAAGAGAGTTAGGTGTAAGAGTACCAGGAAGGGGACGGGGTTACATTTTGGAGAAGAGCCAGGTCTTCAGATGCTTACGGAATAGTGGAAGGGAGCTCAAGTTGCGGAGAGGGGAAGAGAGACTATTCCAGAGCTGAGCGATTCTGAAGTGGAGGGAGGACCCAAGTTTACCAACGAGGGAGATGCCTTTTAAGGAGGGGTAGGATAATTTTAGTGTTTGTGTGGATCTAGTGGAAATTGGATTTGAAGAATTCCAGGATAGAGGAATGAGAGGAGGAAGGATGCCGTGGAGGATCTTGAAGGTTAGGCAGGCGCATTTAAAGTGGACCCTGGAGATTACAGGAAGCCAGTGGAGCTTGGACAGGAGCGGTGAGACATGGTCAAATTTACTTTTTGAGAAGATAAGCTTAGCCGCGGTGTTCTGGATTAGTTGGAGTCTATGGAGGCTTTTCTTTGTTAAGCTTAGGTAAATGGAATTGCAATAATCTAATCTGGAGAGGATGATGGATTGTACGAGGACGGCAAAGTGTTTTTGGAGGAAGCAGGACCTTACTTTCCTCAGCATGTGAAGGCTGTAGAAGCATTTTTTTATCAGGGAGTTGAGGTGGTCGTTGAAGGATAGTGAGGAGTCTATGGTGATGCCCAGAACTTTGCTGGAGAACTCCAACTGTAGAGAGGAGCCTGTGGGCAATGGGATGGAGGTGGGTAGTTGGTCAAGTTTAGGGCCGAGCCAAAGTAGTTTGGTTTTGGACTCATTCAGTTTCATTTGTACAGTGAGAGCCCAGGATTGGAGGTTGGTTATGCATGAGGAGATGTTTGCTGCGAGATTGGTGAGGTTCGCGTCGGTCTCGAGGAGGACCAGGATATCGTCGGCGTAAGTGTAAAGTGTTTCTAAGGGGGATAGGTGGAGGAGATTCAGGGAGGACATATAAATGTTGAAGAGGATGGGAGATAGGGGGGAACCTTGTGGGACTCCACATGTCGGTTTCCATGGGGAGGATGAGGTGCCGTTCTTGGTAACGGTGTAAGAGCGAGAACGTAAGAAGTTCGAGAACCAGTCAAGGACTGTGGAGCTGATGCCTATCTCGGAGAGTTGGAAGATTAGAATGTCGTGATGGACAACGTCAAAGGCTGCAGAGAGGTCGAATTGAAGGAGAACGGCAAATTTTTTGTGAGAGTGAAGTTGTTGAGTCTTCGAGATTAGGGAGGCCAGGAGGGATTCAGTACTGAAGTTGGGTCTGAAGCCGTATTGATAGGGTAGGAGAATAGAGAATCTTTCCAGGTAGGATGAGAGTTGGGAGGAGACGATGGACTCAAGCAGTTTGGTTAGGAGAGGAATGTTTGCTATTGGGCGATAATTGGATGGAATGGAGGGATCTAGGTCAGCTTTTTTCAGGAGGGGGGTCAATGCAATGTGTCCCATTTCTGGGGAGAAGAGGCCCGATGATAGGGCGGAATTTATGAGTTTGGTGAGGGATGAGATGGCTTGTGCGGGCATTTTCTCAAATAGATAGGATGGGAATGGGTCCAAGGTGCAGTTACAGGATTTCAATTTCAGGCAGAGCTTGAGGACCTGCGATTCAGATACTTGCTCAAAGGCAGTCCAGGATCTGTTGACTGGGACAGGGGTGGAGACATGTAGAGTAGGATTGGGGGTGGCGGACACCAGAGAGTTGTAGGAGACTGTGGGAGGGAAGGAGCTTCTTAAGGAGGTGACCTTTCCATTGAAGAAGTTTGCTAGTAGATCGGCTGGTGGGGAGGAGGTAAGTATAGAAGGGTTGTTGTTAGGAGTTAAGGAGCGCCAGATATTGAACAGCATACTATTCTGGTTGTTCGATCTGGAGATCTTGTCACCATAGTAGTTTTTTCTAGCTTTTTTGAGTATATTGTTGTAGGACTTAATGTTGACTCTCCAGGTTTGTTTATCTGTGGGGGATTTAGATTTTTTCCAAATGCGTTCTAGGGATCGACATTTTTGCTTTAGTACCCTGTGGTATGGGAGGTACCAGGGGGCCTTACAGGAGTAGGAGATGGTTTTGGTGGAAAGCGGGGCGAGAGAGTGGTAGGTGGATTCTGAGAGAGTAATCCAGTTGTGCCAGTTGGTTACTGAATCTGTAGGCTTAGGATTGGTTGAGAGATCGTCGAGAAATTTGGACCAGAACTGGTCACTTGAAATTTTCTTGCGGAAAGTGATGGTCTTAGAGGTATGGGGTGAGGTTCCAAGGTGTGACATGAAAATGGGGAGACAGAAGGCTCCTAAGAAGTGGTCGGACCAGGGAACGTGGTCCCAACGGGTGTCGTCGGTTGAAGTTTTGTAAGCCGTAAGATCGAGGAAGCTGATGAGGTCTAGTGTGTGGCCTTTTTCATGGGTTGGAGAGGAGGCAGGGGGGGAGAAGCCAAGAGAGGTGAGGAAGTTATTGAATTCAGATGCATCTTTGCTGGTGGTGTCGTCAAGGTGGAGATTGATATCTCCGATGATCAGTAATCTTTGGAACTTAAGGAACGCGTTAGATATGGTCTCGAAGACAAGTTCGGAGGAATTGCTCCAGGGGGTGGGCGGGCGATATAATAATAATATACCCAGTGGGTGTAGATGGAGCTCATCATTGACTGAGGTTAACATGTATTCTAGTGAGCGGTGGCTGCCTTTTTCGAGAAGCTGAACATCAAAGAAAGATTTGTAGAGGAGTGCCAGGCCGCCTCCTTTTCGGTTTAATCTAGGGGAAAAGAGGCCTTGGTAGCCCTGGGGGCATAGCTCGTTCTGTGTAAATAGATCGTCTTTAGCGATCCAGGACTCTGTGATGCAGAAGAATCCAGGATCAGAATCTGCGAGAAGGTCTTTCAAAATTTGGGTCTTGTTGCATACGGATCTGGCATTGCAATAAAGTGTTGGGACTGGGGTTAGAGAGTCAGGGGCATGGTTGGGAAGGTTGGCGGGGGGCACAGGCTTTGAAGAGGAGAGGCTGGCTTTGCGGGGTTTTTGTTTGTAGGAGTGACTTCTGGTACGCGTCAACGTGGGGATTTTGAGGCCGGGGCAGATATTTGTGACGTTTGGGGAGTCTGGTAGATTGGGGGAGGGAGGTTTCAAGCAGAGGGTGATATTAAGAGAGGAGCAGAGAAGGAGAAAAAGGAGCCAGAAGGGAGGCTTCATGGTGAAACTTGGGGAGCCTTTTAAGCTGGGAGGCAGGGCTTGTTTGGATCGTGTGTGAACAGTTTGCTAAGCAGGGAGAGGCTTAGCGTCAATTGGGGAGAAGTTGGGTACTAGTTTAATGACTAGGAGGTAGATTGAACAGAAGGACAGCACGGAATCAAATAGAGGCAATAAAGCAGGAGCAAGGTGTGAAAGGGTGTCAGTTTTTTTTTGTTTTTTTTTTTTAAACGTTTATCGGAGATGGAACTAAGCGATTAGAGGACGACGCAGGAGGGAGTGCGCATTAAACCCAAATCCTAGCGATGAATACGAATTAGCATCTGGAACTATTTTCCTGTGGAACCTGAGCAAGGAGAACCATAAGAATTTTCATGCAGAGTCAGTTGCAGGGGGGACTTAATCAGAGGGATTTAGCGAGGGAAGACTGCCAGGGCAGGGACTTAGGTGAGCTAGTGGGGAGCAGGGGACAGAGAGAGAGTTTAGCATCTAACAGTTTTCAATGATATACAATGAAATACAGATTTGGCGGTTGAAACAATATTGTATCAAGCAGAGTAACAAAGGGTGCGCATAGGCAAGAAGCTAGGAAGGAGTACAGTACAGTATAGCGTTTAACTATTACCGTGTAGGAATTGGGCAGGATCCTGGTAATGGATGCGAATTAGGACTGACAATTTATGTCTAACAAATTTCAGAGTGGGAGGGGGCAAGAGGAACTTAGAACAGGGAAGGGGGAGGGGGAACAAGAAGGAGGATAGCTTCCTTTTTCCTCTGTTTTGTAAGAGTCACTGGGGAAGGAGAGTCTTTTCGGCGGCCCTCAAGGGCTGATAGAAGGGTCAAGCGCTGTAGCGGGCAGGTCCGCCCGGATCGATCCTGGACAGGCAGGACGATTTTCGATGGTCACGCAATGGGCTGGAGAGGCGCCTCACGCCTTCGTCGGCACGCCGAACGGCTGCACGCGTTCGGAGGCTTCTTTTAAGGACCCGAAGCTCCCGCTGTTGTAAGGGAGGGGCGGAGCAGTGCTCCCACGCACCTCACCTCGCTGGAGCCTGGATGATTGCTGTAGAGGGCAGCAAAAAGGCTGCACGCCGTTCGGAGGCTTCTTTTAAGGACCCGAAGCTCCCGCTGTTGTAAGGGAGGGGCGGAGCAGTGCTCCCACGCACCTCACCTCGCTGGAGCCTGGATGATTGCTGTAGAGGGCAGCAAAAAGGCTGCACGCCGTTCGGAGGCTTCTTTTAAGGACCCGAAGCTCCCGCTGTTGTAAGGGAGGGGCGGAGCAGTGCTCCCACGCACCTCACCTCGATGCAATGTTTAAAAGGTGTTTGGGATTCTGTTATATATTTTCATCAATATACTATTGTACACTGTGGACAAAGATGCTGACAATTAAGAAGGTAACTTTATAAGAACTCCTAGTAGTGAAAGCACATAGGTGTGGAAGGGCATAATCAAAAGAAACATCTATTTGTACGTAGGGTGCTAGTCGCCCAAAGTCATCAGCGCCAAAATGTTCGTTCTTGAAAAGTACATCCAAATTTTTTTTTTTTAAAAATCTTCTATCTGTACATCCAGGCATTTGATCATCCAGACTGCCAATACGTCTATCTTTATACCATATTCTCATCCAAAAATTCATCCAAGTCCCAAATGCCCAAAACAAGACAGGAGCCAACATTATGATGGACTGGCCACCAGACATGACAACAGAGCAGTGGGGCACCTTACAGGGCACTGCCGTGAACTTCAGAAAAAGGGTGCCACATAAACATCTCACCACAACTCCCTTATAGATTATGGTGAGCCCCCCAAAACATCCCCCCCAAACCCACTATACCCAACTGTCTACAACCTCAATAGCCCTTATGGCTGCAGGTGACACCTATATGGCAGTACAGTAGGGTTTTGGTTGGCTCTAACACTATATTCATGTTCCACAATGAATGTAGTGGTTAGAGTGGCTTATGGGCCTGAGTCCTCCTCTCTATGGTTCGGTAGCCCACCTTTCCCAGACTTCTTAAGCCACCTCTGCGCAGCTCTATTAGGCTTTCCTATGCCAGGTGCTGCTGTTCTGGAGACAGGTATGTATGTTTTTATTCTGATTTTTATGGTGGTGTGAGGGGGTCAGTGATCACTGGGGAATGTGTGGGGGTCTGTACTTTGTGTCTGAAGTGGTTATCTGGTCACTTTGGATACCTTCTGGGCACTTAGACCTGTTTTTAGATTGGCTAAGTCACAATGTACAGTATAGGTTCCGTCTAGGCAGTCTCATCAAACTTTTGATTATCCCTGCAGTACGACTAAATCTAGGTCGGCCCACATCCCGCCCTAACTGCTCCTTCAAAAATGCCCCTTTCAGCTCTGAGCGCACAGCAGGATTCAAGCCTAAAAAGTCTCTGGATATGTCTAAAAACCTGTTTTGATTATCGGCACTTGGACGACCTATCTTTAGGTATTTTTTTCACTCAGAGAATAGTTAAACTCTGAAACTCATTGCCAGAGGTTGTGGTAAAAGCGGATAGTATAACTGGTTTTAAGAAAGGTTTGGACAATTTCCTGGAGGAAAAGTCCATAGTCTGTTATTGAGACAGACATAGGGGAAGCCACTGCTTGCCCTGGATCAATAGCAAAGACTTTTGCTACTCATTTGGTTTTTGCCAGGTACTAGTGACCTGGATTGGCCTGTGAGGACGGACTATTGGGCTAGATGGACCATTGGTCTGACCCAGTAAAGCTATTCTTATGTTCTTAAGATAACAAAGGAAAGGGATGTATCCTAAACTAAACTTGAAGCAAACGTTTTGATGTAGCTCTGTTCCAAGCACAGCCACATCTCCTGTTGTACATTTTGAGAGATCTGACAGAAGAGTCCCCTGCTGCTGTTTAAAGATTATGTGGTATTTGCTATAATCTGAAAATGAACCCTTACTACTGAGCCTTTAACAATTTTATTTTGCCAATGAAACCTGGGGAATGTTTGAATTCTAGACAAACTGCGATAGCTGGAAACATCATTGGCAATTTGCTCTATATATCATTAATTTTAGCCCTAAGGATTATTTGAATGAAGTCTAACTTTTCCCAACTACTTAAATAGAGTAGAGACAAGCGATGAAATAGCTCATGAACCAAATGCACCACATTTTAGACTGGCAGTCTCTTCCAAAATGCACACAATCCATACTCCGAGATATTTAATTTGTTCCTAGCACCAACTAAGAGAAATGCCTCCTTATTCTCTTTATGACCATAACCATTGAGTGGCATTACATCATTTTCACAAGATTAATTTTATATAGTGGTCATTGTGATAAGTGGAATACCTTATGGAGGAGATGTAGACTGGAATGGAGGTTGGTAAACAACATTAGATTCACATACAAGGAAAGCTGGGTAGTACTGTAAGGCTACTGTGAGAGGTCACGGCAGTCTCAAGGGGCAGAAGCAAAGGAGGTGCTGTTCCTGCCCCCAACACCACCATCACTAGGACCATCAGGAATACAGGTAGAGCCAGGGATTTGGGGTGGTGGGGCTCATTCAAAGGGGGAAGGGCTTTAAATCTGGTGGACTGGGAGGGCAGGAAGGAGGGGTGTATTTTGGGGTCAGGAGGGAATCTGGGGTATTTTCCAGTTAAAATATAGTTATATGGGTCCAGGCTAATAGTAAGTGCCAGGGCCATCGTAGCTCGCATCTTGGTTTTGATCAGGTGTTTATTTTAGGTATCTCTTCATGGCATATGTTGTTATCTTACAGAATATAATTTTTTGTATGATTTCTCGTAGCTCATAGTAATATTGATTTACTTATTGTAGGGGATTATTTCACTTAAAGATGAAGGGGATGCCAAGATTAAAGACCTGAAAGATTCCTTCACCAACAAAAATACGAAGACAAATGGAAATTCAGCCATCCAGCAAACTATTTTAGATCTCCAAAAGGAATGGGAACAGATTATGCATTCAGCTACTGAGCATCTCAGGTACACTTACTGTTTTAGACAGCTGTTAGGTAACTGTAAGTGAATGACAGTAAAGCTTTAGAAAGATATGCTCTTAACTACATGAGTTTGAATTATTTAAAGAAACCTAGTTTGAGTACAGAACCTTTATTTTAAATTTCAACCTGTACTCTTGTAACTAATTTTTTTTTTTTTTAAATTATCTTTATTAGCAACTGCAAAGGGACATACAACCAGGATCAACGTAATCATCAAACGAAATTTGACATTGTATACCATATGTACTCGCATATAAACCGAGATTTAGAACCCAAAAAGATGCTCAAAAAGGGGGATCTCGTTTTATATTTGAGACTCCTCCTTGCCCTACTCCTCACAGATTCCAGTATTTTTCTTCCTCCGCCCTCTTTCCTCTGTGGTTACTGGCTTTAACTTGCAGTTCCTTCCTCCTTTGACTGATGCTGACCAAAGGTATGCACTGGGCTTGTGCAGGGCCTTGGGCATCTGAACATGCTTACGGTCTGCCAATTCCCGTTCTCTCCAAGAATGTCAGAGAAGGCGGGAGCCAGTAGGCCTTGAGCCTGTGCAGATGCTCAAGGCCCTGCCCCGGCCTAGCACATTACTTTTAGAAACATAGAAAAATGACGGCAGAAAAGGGCCATAGCCCATCAAGTCTGCCCACACTAAAGATCCACTTCCCTAAATTTATCCTCCTAGATATCCTATATCTCATCAAGTCTGCTTATTCTGATGACCCTCCCCCCCACTTTTACCCTCTTAGAGATCCCACATGTGCATCCCATTTATTCTTAAAATCTGGCACGCTGCTGGCTTGACCACCTGCACAGGAAGTCTATTCCAATGATCAACCACTCTTTCGGTGAAGAAATACTTCCTGATGTCACCATGAAATTTCCCGTCCCTGATTTTTAGCGGATGCCCTCTTGTGGTCAAGGGTCCTTTAAGAAAGAAAATATCATCTTCCTCCTCGATACGACCGGTGATATACTTAAACGTCTCAATCATGTCTCCCCTCTCCCTACGTTCCTCGAGAGAGTACAGCTGCAATTTATTCAGCCTCTCCTCGTATGAGAGATCCTTGAGCCCTGAGACCATCTTGGTGGTCATACGCTGAACCAACTCGACTCTCAGTACATCTTTACAGTAGTGTGGCCTCCAGAATTGCACACAGTATTCCAGATGAGGTCTCACCATGGATCTGTACAATGGCATTATGACCTTGGGCTTCCGGCTGAGGAAACTTCTACGGATACATCCCAACATTTGTCTAGCCTTGGATGAAGCCTTCTCCACTTGATTGGCAGCTTTCAGGTTTTCACTAATGATTACTCCTAAGTCGCGCTCTGCTGCGGTCCTTGCTAAGGTCTCACCATTTAGGGTGTAATTTCTGTCCAGATTTCTGCTGCCAAGGTGCATGACCTTACATTTCTTAGCGTTGAAGCTAAGTTGCCAAGTAGAGGACCAACTTTCCAAAAAGAGTAGGTCCTGTTCATAACGTTGGGCAAATTGCTATTACCTACTATGTTACACAGTTTGGCGTCATCTGCGAATAATGTTATTTTACCTTGAAGCCCCTGAGTCAGGTCTCCTATGAATATGTTGAAAAGGATCGGGCCCAAGACCGAGCTCTGCGGCACTCCACTGGTTACCTCCGACGTTTTGGAGAGGGTGCCGTTAACCACCACCCTCTGAAGTCTACCATTTAGCCAATCATTGACCCATGTAGTTAGTATTTCTCCTAATCCCATTGATTTCATCTTGGGTTAAATAGGTGCCTCTGCTGCAAGACCCCAAAAAAGCCTGAATCCTCTCTTCTCCTGGCGGCCCAAGCCCCACTTGCCTGGACTGTCCTCCTAGGAATTATTAAAAAAGGGATGGTTAACAAGACTAAGAATGTAATAATGCCCCTGTATCACTCCATGGTGCGACCTCATCTGGAGTATTGCGTTCAATTCTAGTCTCCTTATCTCAAGAAAGATATAGTGGCACTAGAAAAGGTTCAGAGAAGAGCGACCAAGATGGTAAAGGGGATGGAACTCCTCTCATATGAGGAAAGACTAAAACAGTTATGGCTCTTCAGCTTGGAAAAGAGATGGCTGAGGGGAGATACGATTGAAGTCTACAAAATCCTGAGTGGAGTAGAACGGGCGCAAGTGGATCGATTTTTCACTCTGTCAAAAATTACATAGACTAGGGGACACTCGATGAAGTTACAGGGAAATACTTTTAAAACCAATTGGAGGAAATTTTTTTTTCACTTAGAGAATAGTTAAGCTCTGGAATGCGTTGCCAGAGGATGTAGAAAGGCTGGTTGACTGTTTGCTGCTTGTCTGCTGCCGACTACATGTAGCTGAGGGCTGCTGGGGAAGATTGGGGCAGTCAGAGGCAGAGCCACAGCTCCTGCCATGAACTTAAGAACATAAGACTAGCCTTACTGGGTCAGACCAATGGTCCATCAAGCCCAGTAGCCAATTCTCACGGTGGCCAATCCAGGTCACTAGTACCTGAGGTAAATACCTGAGGTAAAGGGACATAAAAGGGTAAATTCTATAAGAAGCGCTGAATTAAGCACTGTTCAGCGCGATTCAAGTAAAATTAGGTGCTGTTTAATGAACCACTCTGAGCGGCACCTGTTTCGGAAGCGCCCAATAAATAGTTAAAATTAAAGTTAGGCCCCTATGTGAGCGCTTAAGCACGCTCAGGAGCAGCGATTCTGCAACAAGGCGCCTAATACATAGCCACACCCATGCCTAACGTGCATAGCGTCTATTTTTTTTTTTTTTGAAGGCCGCCTAAATTTTTAGAGGCGCCTTATTGCACAATCGCTCTTCATAGGCACCTAAATTTCAATTATTGCTGATTAAAAAGCTTAATTGAGCTTGTTAAACAATTTAGATAGGCGCCTCTGAAATAGGTGCCTATTATTAGGCGCCGATTACAGAATTTTGGGCCAAAGTGACTTGCCTTAGGGCTCCTTTTCCTAAGCTGCGCTAGCGGTTTTTGCGCGCGCTAGATGCTAATGCCTCTATTGAGCAGGCGTTAGTTTTTCTGCGTAGCGTGGGGGGCAGCGCACGCTAAAAATGCTACTGCAGCTTAGTAAAAGGAGCCCTTAGAGTTGGTATAAATATCTGTGTTAATATTTGTTAAGTATTTGCATAAATTATAGTACTGTATAATCTGTGTGCATATTTGTACACCCATGCTCCACCCAAAACGTCACCTCTGTGCACGCCCATCAGCAAAGTGCATGCCATTGTTTCAAAGCACATCGTTTTATGCCAGTCAATATTTCATAAAAGGTTATTTATTTATATATAAGCAGTATAAGTAACCACGTTTGCTTGTAAATGACTAAAATACTGCCAAAGTGGGCGAGTTCTTTACCACTTAAGGGGGGAAGTTATCCATGTGGGCTACCCGTGCTAACGGATGCTGGACAGGGGGAGCAGGGAAAGGAGAAGGGGTACTACTGGACAGGGGGATCAGGTAAGGGATGCTGCTGGACAGGGGGGAGTTAAAAGGAAGGGAGAAGGGCTACTGCTGGACAGGGGCAGCAGGCAAGGGGTGGTGGTGGACAGCCGAGGAAAGAGAGAGACAGAAAGAGAAAGAAGGAAAGAAAGACAGACACACACATCTATTCTAGCACCCGTTAATATAACAGGCTTAAAGACTAGTTTATAATAAATGTACTTGTAACATGATTAAAGTGGATTTTCATAAACTATGCTAATTTGTTATTCTGGTGGTGGTTTATTTTATTCTAGTTGTCAAGAAAAGATTCTGCTTCAAAGAGATAGATATATGCAAGACAAAAAAGACTTGAGGTTGAGACTGGCTGAATTGCAGAAGAAACAGGAACAAATATGCTTTGGTTCTCAGTCCAACATGCAGGAGAAGCAAGCTCAGTTAATTAAGTATAAGAAGCTACTGCAGGAGGCAGAATGTTTGACATCTGCGCTCGATGATCTAAAACTTCAAGGAGAACAACTTCTCGACTGTACCCATGATTCTTGCTTTGGTGGAGAGTTATGGTTAGAAATAAAACATCTTCATGAGCACCTTCTTATTCAACTGCAGGTCAGAAAAATGAAATGCGGCTTATTTTTTTTGGTATATTTTTTTTTTTACAGTTTTGACTGAGCTACAATTGTATCTTTGTGCATATAATGACATTTTTATATATTTATTGTTTTCCATTTTAAGAGAAGTAACACAGATCATGGGTTGTCAAATCCTGGTGCTGGTAGTAGAAGGCTGAACGCCCACCCATTAAAAAGTAGGGAGAAATAGTGAATTACAATCTGATTGTCTGAGCAATGAAAAAGTTTTTTAAAAAAGCTAATTATTTATTAGTAAAAATTTGCTTACTGTTAAGAACATAAGCAATGCCTCGGCTGGGTCAGACCTGAGGTCCATCGTGCCCAGCAGTCCACTCACGTGGCAGCCCAACAGGTCCAGGACCTGTGCAGTAATCCTCTATCTATACCCTCTGTCCCCTTTTCCAGCAGGAAATTGTCCAATCCTTTCTTGAACCCCAGTACCGTACTCTGCCCTATTACGCCCTCTGGAAGCGCATTCCAGGTGTCCACCACACGTTGGGTAAAGAAGAACTTCCTAGCATTTGTTTTGAATCTGTCGCCTTTCAACTTTTCTTAATGCCCTCTTGTTCTTTTATTATTCAAAAGTTCTTTGCCGTTAGTAACTTTTTATTACAGTACTTCCCCAAAATTCACAGGGGTTCCGTTTGAGGAACTCCCGTGAATTTCAAAAAACCGCAAATGTGGTTATTCGCCTGACAAAAGGCAGGAGAGGCAGGACCGGGCAGCTGGAGAAGCAGAAGAGGGCAGCTGTAGCGCTGGCGGTTGAAGAAAATCACTCGCGGTGTGCTCCGACCGCCTCTTCCTGTAGTAATGTCAGTCTACACCAATCAGGAGCTGCTTTGACATGCAGCTCCTGATTGGTGTAGCCCAACTTTACTACAGGAAGAGGCGGTCGGAGCAGACCGCGAATGAGTGAGTCTGTGAACCGCGAATTCGCGGGGGAACACTGTAATCCATTGTGTAACCAGCAGCCTCAAGGCAATGGGTCTTGGGCCACCGGTTCAAGAAAATCCTCTTGTGAGCCGCTGCGGGCAGCACAAGGAAAAATAATAAAGCGTTTAGTTTAAGGACACCACTGCACCAGGTAAATTCTTTTCCAAAATAAACTTGAACTTTATTTCTCAAAGTAAAAATAAACAGAAAGCTTGTCAGAATGATTCTGCTTATTAACATAGGCAAAATGTTCATATGGCAAAGCTGAATAAGCCACTAGTCTCTGTAGGTGTATCAAAATAAGGATAATTCAAAACATCCAACAGGAAATTTCCCCAACAGAGTAAAGTCCACATTAATTCACAGTCCAAAAAGTATGAACAGCAAAAGAAAGGAAAACTTTTAAAAACAAGATAGACTTCAGGGCTGCACTACTTCAGCACAAGTCAGTGCACCCACACTGGCTTCATCCGCAGCAGAGTGCTGGTCAGACAGTGTGCTCCGTGTGGTGTTTGGCCCTCTATCCCACCACATGAACACAGGGCAAACCCCACTGTCTGGGACTGAAAACAGTTCACTTCCCTCCTCCCCCCCCACCAGGGAAAACAACAAACTTCCAAAAAGGAAAAAAAAACAGTATCCAAAATACAGTTCTTGCCCAGTTCAAACGAAACTTCTTTGCTCTTCAGCTAGCTTAGAAATATCCAGCGCTTGCAGGCAGTTAGAAAAAACAAATTCAAAGTACTCACTGTAACAGAGTTAGTCACTTGGTTTTTATGCAGTATACCTCCATGGGCAGGATTTCACTAGGCAATTCAGCATTCGTCTCAGGGTTTACTTCCAGCTCCATAGCAAGCGGTTCCTCTAGTAAACTCAGAGGCATTTCTTCCCCAGCCTCAATCAATTCCATAGATTCTGGAGTTTGGCTGACATCCAGAGCTCTAAGCCCTGAGCGCTGTGGCCTGTCCTGACCCTGTTCCTCCTGCTTCTGATTCTCAAGTAGCTTGGTTCTTAGGGATAGCAGTCTGCAGCCCCGCCCCAAACCCTCAGCAGGAAATGATTTCCGGGTAATCATGCTAGGCTTCAGTGGGGGATGGGAATCCTGCACTCCTGCTCTTCTGCTCCCTCTATAGGACATAGATTCTAATTGTGCTTTAAAAGGGGATATTTGAGTGGAATCTAGTTTAGACTTGTGCACTGCTCTAGGGACACTCCTAGCAGGCACAGGCTGCATACCACAATTGATTAATCAATACTATGGACCGTCTTTTCTGATAGGCTCTGAAATGCTTCACAACCATTTACAAGTATTGGAGCAATAGTATCATTATAAAATATATGAGGAGTAACAATTTAATCAAAACATAATGTAAATAATTTACCTGATCCAAATTTTCAGGTCTCATGATGGTACGTTCTACAAGATGAAGCCTCTACAAAAGAAAGCTCTTTGCTGTGTAGTGAAATCCTAACTGGTTCTTGCAGCAAGGCCTGATGAAATTAATGTAAAATATCATCAGAAGATACAATTTTTAAATTGGAATAAAAAATAAGCATGCACATATTCGTTCTTTCTTTATTCAGTTGTCTATACTGTTCTCCCAGGGAAGCTCAGAATGGTTTACATGAATTTATTGAAGCACTCAAGCATTTTTCTCTGTCTGCCCTGGAGGGCTCACAATCTCTCTAATGTACCTGGGGCAATAGGAGAATTAAGTGACTTACCCAGGGTCACCCCCTCAACCCTAGTCAACAATCTCTTCTTAACATACTGATTGCTTTAACGATCCAAATGATTCTTTACAATTGGAAATCTGCGGACGTACTCAATGTTGTTTTTTGGTGGAACACCGTCCTCTTGATTCATTTATATGAGACTAAAGCTGCGGAATTCTCCAATCGAGCTCTCTCTGTGTCTCGAATTTGGGACCCTTTACAAAACTTTTCTCCATAAACGATGACATTCCCTGTAAATGTGTTTAACTCTCCATACTATAACCATTTGATTTGCGATCTCCTTTAGGCCATGGATGCCCGCCCTGCATTCTTCTTTTTCTTCTCGTTATATGCTATATGCTTCTTTTTCCTTGATTCCTCTAGTCTTACTGACCTCTTTCCTTCTCTCTTTTCTTTCCTCTCTTTCTTTTTCCTCTCCAGGACTTCTTGATGGTCTGGTCTGGACCCTTTGGTGCCTCCCCTATGATTACTCTTACTGTACTTTATTTGATTGTTTTACGGCACCTTTACCGGACTTACCATTGTGTTATTCGTATTTCGAATTCTTTGATTTTCTTTGTTGTGTGATTTTTGAAAATCAATAAACATATTTGAAATCGACTTACCCAGGGTCACAAGGAACAGTGTGAATTTGAGCCCAAAACCTCAGGGTGCCAAGACTAAAGCTTTAGCCACTGCGTCACACTTTCCCTACTCCCACACTCTGATGAACAGAATGTCTTTCCAATGGCAGGAAGAAACAGTGGCTAATGTTTTGGATTGAAAACTGATACATGTGACAGAGCTGAGTACTGTTCATCCTGGGTTATGTCTAAGGTTTTAGAAAGTCACTTGTGTTGTAACCAGTTAATTGCTAACCATAGCAACCATGTAGAAAGAATTGTTTGGAATCAGAAGCAAGTTGGACTCAATTAACCTCTTTCTTTCAATCTAGCTAACTATAACTAATCTTCAAATATGCTTGCTTCATGTTTTGTACAACAGCAATGTCTGAAACAGATCTTTCACATAGCAATATTTCAACTAAATTAGGGTCTTGCTACTAAGAACAGAGTACATTTATTTTTCTTCTACCACAGTTTAATATCATATCATTATTCAGATGTTCTGGCTGTAGGACTGTAACCTACATTTAAAATAAGATAAAGGGGCAGAGAACACTGTGCTGAGCAGTAGTCTGCATGTGATTCGTTCATTCTCTAAAGTTTTGGACCAACCATCTTTAACTATATTAATTCATTCTCTCATCATTTCCTGTCTCGACTACTGTAACGCCCTTTATAAGGGTATAACAAAAAAAGAAATTAGGCATTTACAAATCGTGCAGAATACTGCAGTTAAAATAATATGTCAGACAAAAAAGTTTGATCACTTTTCTCCTCTATTGAAAAAAGCCTACTGGTTACCGATTGAAAATAGAATCACTTACAAGATACTCTTATTAACCTTTAAGACCAAAACAAGTAACCTACCTGAATTCATCAATAATCTTCTTATACCGTACTCTTCCCCACAGGTCTCTTCGCTCTGCCTCACAAAATCTCCTTGTCATTCCATCACGGTCGGGGGGAAGGGAGTTCGTGGGGTGATTGTCCGGCAGGAGGGATTAGGCACCTTCCTGCCGGTGCTCGCGGTGTGTGTGTTTGTGAGGGGGATTGTCCGGCAGGAGAGATTGGGCATCTCTCCTGCCGATGGTGGGGGGTTGTCCGGCAGGAGAGATTAGTCATCTCTCTTGCCAGTTCTCACGGTGCGGGGGGTAGTTGTCCGGAAGGAGAGATTTGGCATCTCTCCTGCTGCGATCGTTGGCGGGGGGGGGGGGGGGGGGGAGGAGAGTTCCAGGATTCTGTAACCGGTGTTGTTTGACAGACGCCGGTTAGAGAATCCTGCTTTTAGGTGAAGGACTGACCCCTCCTTCGCCTAAAAGGTCTTGTTTTGGGCGTTTGGGACTTGGGTGATTTTTGGGTCGGGAATGTGATGTAAGGATAGATATAGTGGCAGTCTGGGCAATTAAATTGTTGAACGTAGTGCTGCCCTCACATAGGCGCTCTTCACGCTTATTTTTTGATAACAATTTTTTCCATCTGGTTTCCTGACATTTTACAATACTGTTGACCGGGACCCCTGAGGAAGTGTTTCTTCGAAACACGGACCATGTCGGGTCCGGTCCACCTGCACAACAGGACCAGTCTTTGGATGTATTTTATGTGTTTTATGTATTGAGTTCAGTATATAACGTACAATAAATGTTAACAAGGCAAGAAACATGCATGCTGTACCAATGCAAAGAGTCACTAAATATTATCTACATAATGTAATACAGCAGGCAGACCCATGCCTATCTATAAGGAGGAAAGTAGCAGCACAACACGCAGCCAAAAGTACATGTAATATCCAAAACACAGAAATTTTCCTGTCCCTATACATTTTCCTGCAGTTTTGTTTTGTTTTCTGTTGTGCACCACTCCTGCAGGTCTTTTTTTGCTTTTGAACTTAGAGGTAGGCCATTTTCAAAGAAAACCTCATTTTGGACGGGTTTTTTTTTTTTTGAGAATGGACATTTCTCTGCTGCCTACTTTCTGCACTTAGGGACTTAGACCAAAAGGGGACTTAGACGTTTCTTTTGATTATGACCCTCCACGCGTCCTAATATATTCTCAATCACTGCCTCTTCTCTATGGAATTCCACCCCGGGTTACTTAAGAGAAGAATCAGTCTTAAATCAAGTCAAAATGAAAAACTTTTTTATTTAATGATACATTTGGAACATAACTGTCCTTTTTAGGACAACAGGAAGATCTGTCTCTCCCCCCTCCCCTCCCATTTGTTTTTTTCCATTTTTTTTTTTTTGTTCTTTTCTTTCAAAGACTGTAGTTCTTCCCCATATTCCCTAAGTTTCTGTTTGTCATGTCATGTTACATCATGTCAAGTCCCCTGAGTCATCTATATTTGTTAATTTTAAATATTCTACATGTATTTTATATTATATTCTGATTAGGCGGTTTATGAAATTTTAAATAAACTTGGAAACTTCCTGCTAGATTATGGGAGCACCATGGTTAAGCTAATTGGGCAAAGGAATGCCTTTAATTTCTTGTTAAAAGTCACCAAAGACTGTGCAAATATGAAATCTCCCTAGGAAAACATTTGTATGGTCAGTTAGGTAGGACTGAAACCAGTTGAGAACAGTTTGATATGCCTAGCCTGACTATTAAGAGCTCATGATTAATTAAATCAAATGCTGTGGATAAGTCTAAGGACAACAATTTTACTGTTCTGTAACCCTAAGTATATCTTTCCTTCCCCCGTCACTAACTAGCATCATGTATTCACTAACATCAACTTTGATTCCATGCCTCCTTCCCCATAGAGATATGCCACACCTGCAATCATAACATTTGCTTTGAATGGGTTATGATATGCACATACTTGATCTCTATCTTTCCCTGCCAATTTTGGGGCATAAACTGTAGAAGCCTGCCCGGGACTGGTCCTACTTCTCAACTACTTGAGTTGCCATCAGAGCCCACTAGAGTCTTGACCCCGCTCTGCTTTTGCCATTTACAGGGCCAAGATCATAGGAGTCTACCTGGCATTGATCTTACTTTGAAAAAGAAAAAAAAAGAAGACAGGCACTCGCCTCGTGACAAAGTGAAAATATACAACAAAAGAGGCACACGAGATGTCTAAACCACCAGAACGGTTACATTTATTGTAATCAAGTTCATAAATTAGAGAATGTCCAGTGAAATCCAGATAAGGTTACTTGATTGGAAAACCAAATTAGATGCAGTCCTGACTAGGATCCAGTTTTGGCCATGCCTTCATCAGGGATCTAGCAAGTAACTGGGTCCTCAGTATTTTGTAATGTAATGTAATGTAATTTATTTCTTATATACCGCTACATCCGTTAGGTTCTAAGCGGTTTACAGAAAATATACATTAAGATTAGAAATAAGAAAGGTACTTGAAAAATTCCCTTACTGTCCCGAAGGCTCACAATCTAACTAAAGTACCTGGAGGGTAATAGAGAAGTGAAAAGTAGAGTTAGAGGAAAAATAAAAATAAAATAAACATTTTAACAAGACAGCATTGATCTAAATACTTTGGAAGGTAGAAGAGAGGAGAGAAAGGAATAGAAGCAGAAGGGGGAGCCGTTGAACAGTAGAATTCTGGAGAAATTTAAATGATAGAAATAGAACAAAACAAAGACAAAAGGCAAAACAATAGATAAGATTAAAGATAAATCATAAGCTGGAAAGAAAAATAAAATAAAACTTTGTCTTCAATCCACGGTTTCAGCGTCAGTGATGAAGTGGAGCAAGTAAGTTTAGGAGGAGCGATTGACGTTTCCAGAAAGGGCTTCTTCAGGGAAGAGACTTGGCAGACAGTCCCAGGATGCCTATGTCTCCTCCCCTGCGATGTTCTCCCATCCATGCATTCCCTCCCAGACACACTGCCCGTGCCCCAGCCGCTCCAAGGAGGCTGCCCCAGATGAGGCCCACGGTGAATGCAGGATTCTCTCCTCTGCGGGAAAGCCGCCCGGAGCCGACAGTCGATCTTCTTAGCGGATTGCATGGGGGGAAGAGTTCACACTCTTGGTAGGATCGGGTCTGTGTGCTCTCGGTGGTTGTGGCTGGTCTCGTTGCTGCTTAGGTGTAAAAGCAGTTGATCTCCAATGCTGCTGATATTTAAAAGCAGGCAGATTGATCTCTCCAATGGACTGCAGGGGGAGGAGTTCACACTCCTGGCAGGATCGGGTCTGTGGGCTCTTGGTGGTTGCGGTAGGTCTCGCTGCTGCTTGTATGTAAAAGCAGTTGTTTTTCTACTGCTGCTGATATTTAAAGCAGGTAGATTGATCTCTTAAACGGGATATAGGGGGAGGAGCTCACATGCCTGGTTGGATCGGGGCAAGGGCTCCTATTATAGGCTGCTTAGGTGTAAAAGCAGTTGATCTCCTACTTCTGATAATATTTAAAAGCAAGCATATTGATTTTTCCAACGGAATGCTGGGGGAAGAGCTTACTTGTTTGGCTGGATCAGGGCAAAGGGCTCTCGGTAGTGGTGGCTGGTCCTGTTGCTGCTTAGGTGTAAAAAACAGTTGATCTTCCTGGTGGACTGCAGGGGGAGGTGGAGCTCACACTCTTGGCTGGATCGGGTCTGTGTGCTCTTGGTAGTTGCGGATAGTTCCGCTGCTGCTGAGGTGTAAAAGCAGTTGATTTCCCACTGTTGCTGATATTTAAAAGCAGGTAGATTGATCTCTCCAATGGACTGCAGAGGGAGGAGCTCACATGCCTGGCTGGATCGGTCCTGCTGCTGCTTAGGTGTAAAAGCAGTTGATTTTCCTAGCGAACTGCAGGGAGGGTGGAGCTCATATTTTTGCAGGACCGGGACTGTGGGTTTTTGGTGGGTTAGTCCCGTTGCTGCTTAGGTGTAAAAGTAATTGATCTCCCACTGCTGCTGATATTTAAAAGCAGGCAGATTGTCCAGGGAGAGGAGCTCTGCACTCAAACTGCCATCCTCCTCGCCTCCAAGTTCCGGAATTTTGCCAGATATAAAGTCATTTCAGTTGCTGTGTTGTATTTTTTTTTAATGCGATTCTATCCATTTTTTAAATAGTGATCCTCTGTATTTATCCTACACATTCTTGAATTCTTTCACTGTTTTTTGTCTTCGCCACCTCCCACGAGAGGTCATTCCAGGCATCCACCATCCTTTCTGTGAAACCGTATAAGCGAATTTCTACAAAGAAGCTATTAATAATTAACTTTTTTGCAATTCTAGGACTTGATACAGAAATTGAAATATCGAGACTACCAGGAGGATCAAAGTGCAAAGCTGAGAAGTGAAGTAGATAGTTTCCCTCCTGAACTGCTTAATGGTACTGTTGTGGCAGCTCACAAAACTATAGTTCATCAAAAGAAGCACAATCTTCAGGTAAACTATTTTTCCTATCAAAGTATGCTTTAGAGAATATTGCTTTTTATAGAAGGCCTGCTTCACTTAATTTCTTTTCTGAAATAACAGAGAAAAAACTGCTCCTCTAAACTCACTGTCCCCATCCCCACACTTAATATATGGCTTTTGCTCTATAAGACGCACCTCACCATAAGATACACCCTAGATTTAGAGAAGGAAAACAAGAAAAAAACCCCATTCTGAACCAAATTGTATACTAATATATACCTGGCACCTTTAAATTCCGTCCCACCCACCCCCCAAATCAATCATCACTTTTACATACCCCCTGAACTGTTAAATTCCATCCCAGCCTCCTCCCCAAATCAATCATCACTTTTACATACCCCCCAGCACTTTTTAAATTCCGTCCCAGCCCCCGGCACCTTTAAATTCCGTCCCAGCTCCCTGGCGGCACCTTTAAATTGTGGTGGTCATTGGACAGCTGCCTGCTGATTATGTCGGGGCCCGCGGTGCACAAGCGCGCTAATGCTTGGACTCGTGACACTTCCTAATTGTGCTGGTCACTGGTTCTTCGCTGAACAGCTTGCTGATTACCGGTATATCGGGGCCAACATAATCAGCAGGCAGCCGTCCACTGACCACCACAATTTAAAGGTACTGTCGGGGGTTGTGGGTGTGGTGGCTTATTCGCTTCATAAGATGCACCCTTATTTCCACCCACTTTTTTGGGGAAAAAAAGTGCATCTTATGGAGTAAAAAAATATGGTAAATTTGTAATTAAAGCATGCAAATAGTACACCAATCCAATCCTTAAGTTTATATACCAAGTAATCCTCAAATTTTGGGGCTTGATTCAGTTTACATTATATTATAAAAGGACAATAATAGGACATAGAAGGAATCAAATCTATTTGCTCACCATAATACTAAATAAGATCAGTTTTATATTCATCTAAAGCTTGTTGGAAAAAAATAAGTTTTCACTGATTTCCTAAATTGGTGAAGTGATACAAAAGATCTAATTTCATAAGGAAAGGCATTCCAGATAGTCGCAAAAATATATGTGATAGTCGCAAAAATATATGTAAAGGATCGAGAAATATATCCCATGGTTTTAACACCCTTAACAGAAGGGAAATAAAACTTAAACATTTGGGACACTAGTATCTTGCTTATTCATGTTAGTGAGTTTAGTGCTGAGTTCCTTTTTCAGAGAGCTGACCCATAAGGGATCCTTAACTACAAGGTTTGATGCCTGTTTTAATCAGCATAGGCACCACATAACACTTTTATATCTAATTGCAGTCTAATGTAAGTATGGTTTTGTCCATTGCTTTCATCAGTGCATCCAACCTAGATTCATGAAACTCTCCTCCCCATCAGAAGCTTCCCCCAGTTCTTTCGGAAATCATTCTCCATTGAAACCTTTACTAAATGGGATAAGGTCCCTTTAGCATTCATTTGCAGCCATCTTGAGTTTTACACATTGAATTAATTGAAGTATTTATAGCACTTAAGCACTTTCTATAAAGCACTTTGAAGCACCAGTGCACTTTAAAATAGTTGTTTCTGTTGGTTTTGAGTGTTGAAATGAATTGTAGTTCTTTAATGAAAAATCCCTAACCATGAAAGATTATTGAATTAGAAATAATTTTTAGACTTTTATATTAGCATTATTTAATTCAGTGGGTGAATTAATTAAGATTAGGTAATGAGATATATTAATTTAAGGAATAAATAATAAGTAATAAATTAATTTGTAGTTATGGTAGGGAGGATGGGTTCAAGCCAGTGATGTAATCAAGAGTAAGAGAAAAGAAGTTTTCTTTCTCTTTGAAGAAATCCCAGAATGGGAAAATTACTCCATAGTCTGAGGCTTGTTCCTGTTTGTTTAACTAACAATTAAGAAGAAAAAATTTTTTTCTGCAGCTCATTTTGACTTCTATCAATGGTTTTTGAGATTTATATTTAATTAATAGATAACCATTTAGCATTTTCTAGTGTATCATTTATTTAGCCATATATGATTCTGCAATCATGATTTGAGTGTATGTTCTTTTGTGGATCAATTTATTCATATCCTGAGGCAGGCCATCTTGGCCGAAACATGTACATGTCGAGTCATTGAGTTTCTTTTGGATGAATTAAAGGACATTTTTACAATACATTCGAGTCCACCGCAAGACATTTCCACTTCTTGTCTTGCGGGCCAGATACCACACCATAGTTCCAAAGTGCCACAATGTCACACCTGCGCTGAAACACGCCCTAAGGTTGCCCCTAAAGCATGTACAGGAGTTTCGGAATGAAATTTCTATGCATAAATCACCATACCTCCTCTAATATGCCACCAGTGCATCCCACTTGCAGTGTAGCTAAATGTCCATATGGGGTTATTCAGTACGCTGTCTTTTAGCAGTGGCTACTTTTCAAACACTGCATTTATTCAGATATTCACAAATTAAAACTATCCTTCCCCTCGCTAAAAGGCATTTCCCACACAGGAAAGCTAGGGACCTCCCTCCACTTCAAAATCACTGAGCTCTGGAACAACCTTACCTCCCCTCTTCGGAACTTGAGCTCTCTCCAAGTTTTCTGCAAACATCTGAAAACCTGGCTTTTCTCAAAAAATGTAAGTCTCCCTCCAACTTAGGAATCAAGGAAACTCTTATATCTTGGCATCCCGAGTCCTCTAAATTTTCTTCACACTTCTACCTCTAACCCTCTGTTGTAGTTCCTTCCTATTTCTCCTACTGTAAACCGCGTCGAGCTCTACGAACGTGGAGATGATGCGGTATACAAACCTAAGGATTAGATTAGATTATATTCACCTCTACAGGATCATTTGATTATTGCTTCCTAAATCACAGCATGGTACTTAAAAAAAAATTATTCAGAAAAGAGTCATATTTTTTAAACTTGAGAGCTTACAATTTTTCTCCACCTAGATGAGATAACGCCAAAAAGGCAGTTAATTGATGGGGTTCAACTCAACAGCCGTTATTATGCCTTTATTAAATGATTTTGTATTTCCTTAGTTCTCGTTACTTACTTCTTGGATCCTAATAATAGAGGACTTGAGTTGTTAGTTAAGCCAAAATCTTTATTTTCTTGGTTTATAACTGTTAAAGTTTATACTTTAATGTTATGGAAAAATGTATGGGCAAGACTGCTTTCTGTACAAGATATATGCTTGGTTTTAAGTTTAAAATCAATCAATCAATAATTTTTAAAAAAATTATTTACACAAATGTATTAATTGCTTTCTTGAAACCAGGTCTTGCCCACCGGGACAGATAGGGAAAATGCTTCAGTACCTGATTGTTAAACCGCTTAGATAACCTTGATAGGTGGTATATAAAAACCTAATAAACTTGAAACTTGACAAATAAAATATATAAAACGCAATTTAAATATGTAAAATTAATAAAAGAACAGTCACATGTACAAAATACATTCGCCACTTACCCCCATCTCTCCAGCATCCTAATAAAACACCAAATCCAGACGGTTTCTAAATATTTCCTTACCCCATCTTTTGTTCTATCACCAGTTTCCTTTTATTCTTCAACACTCAGGAAACCAAAAAAAATTTCAACTTTTTCTGGTACACTAACATTAGGGTTTAATTCACCTTAGTGTGCGTTAAGGGAACTGGTGACGTTTAACACTAAAAGCTGATAGGTATAAAATGGGCTTTAGATATGGGTGGGCTGTAAATTGAATTGGTCTGTGCTTGCTGTGGCTGCAATGATGGAGCTATGGCCACAGAAAATTTGATAGGTAAGTACTGATCTAAATGTAATTTCAGCTGCGATGAGGGAACCAAGAGATCAAGGCATTCTGCATGAACAAATTCATTCTTTGGTATATTTAAAACCAAGCCACTGCACCTACAACCAGCTATTCATCTCTTCTAAAGCTTTTTCAGGTATATCTCCTAAAGAGTAAATCAGTTATACCTCATCTGCATATAAAAAACACCCATAAAAATCACATTGTAAAATCTCTAAAAATCCAATGATCATAAAAATATTTTGAACATCAGTGGTAACAAAACTAGATTCTTGAGGAATACCCCATCTGATCTGGATCTTAACCCCACGCAAACACTTTAACCATTGTGAAGCTGTCTTTCACTGTGACAAAATATCCCAGTTCGGTAAATCAAAGGTTGATGTTAATAGGCCCAATAAAATCAATATCACTTGTTGACCTTTATAAATACAATAGTCATGCATAGTTCTCTCCTAAGATGGCTACATTAGAATTGTACATAATGGTAAATAGGACAGTATAGAAGTACAGAATATGTTCATACTCTCCTCAGCATTTTGAAATGAAATGCTTGATAGAGAAACGCGTTTTTGACCTCATTATTTTTAACAGAAAAATTGTTGTTCGGCTGCTTGGATAAGATGAGCCCTCTAATGTATTTGGACTAAATACATCTTTTTATGGGCTGGTTTTGTTTTGCATAGAATGAGCAGCCGATCATGAAAGGCTTAAAGGAGGAGCCACCCTGTTCAGGAGAGGACCGACCCCTGGCAATCAGTCAGCTACAAGAGAGACATCCAACTCAAAACATATTGGAGCAACATCAGCAGGTGATAAGAACGGTCTTGGCATGTTTTACAGTTTAATATTTCAGAAGCATATTTTCATTCAACTCCTGAGTAGAAAAAGTACTTTCTGATAAGAGCCATATCATATCGGTAGATTTAAAACAAACCGTAAAAAAAATATTTCTTCACACAACGTGTAATTAAACTCTGGAATTTGTTGCCGGAGAATATAGTGAAATCAGTTAACTTAGCAGGGTTTAAAAAAGGTTTGGATAATTTCCTTAAAGAAAAGTCCATAGGCCACTATTGAGATGGCTTGGGGAAAATCCACAGCTTATTCCTAGGATAGGCAGCATAGAATCTGTTCTGATACTAGGAATCTAGCTTGGGAGCTGGGTTGGCCACTGTTGGAAACAGGATACTAGACTTGATGAATCTTCGATCTGTCCCAGTATGGCAATCCTTATGTTCTTATCTCTCTTTTTGTAAGATAAATTTCAAAAGTGAAAAGTTCTGCTTTTTATTGGTGAGATGCTCTCTTGTCCTTTGCTGTAGAAAGTAGGTGCCCCTTAACTTTTTGTTTAAGCGATTGGACCTTAAATCTGAGGCATCCCACAAGATTGCCTTTAGTGCCTGAAACTTTTAAACAAGCCTCTTTATGTGGTGATGAGCGTATTACTGTGTCTGGTGTGCTGAGGGAGCCTTGACTTATTAGCAAAGAAAAGAACAAAAGATTGCTAGTCTGGGATGTAGCAGTACTTGTCTTTGATACGGCACTAGAAAAATATAACTCAGGTCTGAATTGTTGGCTTTCTGAAAAGTGTTAATGAACTTGGAAATGTTTCTTTTCTGTCTCTCTTTTTTTTCTTAGCCACTTCGTGATGAAGTGCAGCATCACTTTGGTTATCTCGACACAATTTGTTCACAAGCTCTTGGTCTGAAAGCTTCTAATAGTGTGGAGAAGGAGAGGAAAGAGCTAAAAGAAAAATGGGAACCCCTAATGATGGTTGGTATTTGGTTTTTTTTCCCAAATTCAGCTCTATAGTTCAAAAAGGGAAACATATCTATATGTATTCTAAGATCCTAATCAAACATAATAGACCAGATGCACTGAGCATTTTTACAATTGGTACAGAATTGAAAACATTATATTTAACACATCTGAAGAAATATGGTTTTAGTTTATTTTGTTTTCTACTAGGCCTATCTAGTTATTAAAAATCTGATTTTTGAAGCCCAGATGTTAATATTTTGCTAACATTTTACCCTTTTCCCCCCAAATATAACCAGTGAGCAAATTGTTCTACATAGGGGGTATTTTTCAACAGAATGTCAAAGTCAGAACTGGGGTGTCCAGCTCATAGTGTCCAAAAAAAGTCCATCTTGCATCAATTTTCGAACAGGAAAGACATCAAGATTTTCTGTTCAAAAAATAGATAAGGACATCCTTATGCTGGAGATGTCCATCCTGAACGACCATTTTATAGACTGAAAGTTGACATTATAAACGGGGGACAACAAGGACATCCTTCTGACAGCATTCTTACCAAAATGACCATTCAGATGTCCTTGTAGAATAGAGGAGTAGCTTAGTGGTTAGTGCTGTAGACTAAACCAAGCAACACAGATTCAAATCATACTGTACTTTTTTTTGTAAACATGATCCCTCCACGAACAGGAAAAATGTCTGCTATACCCAAATGCACACCACTTCAGTTGGGCTTGCAGGTGTCATATCTTTTGGAGGAGAGTGTAGTGTAGTGGTTAAAGCTGCAGCCTCAACACCCTGAGGTTGTGGGTTGAAACCCCATGCTGGTCTTTGTGACCTTGAGCAAGTCACTTAATCCTCCACTGTCCCAGGTACATTAGATAGACTGTGAACCTGCCAAGACAGATGGGGAAAAGTGCTTGAGTACCTGGTTGTAAACTCCTTAATACACCTTGTCTAAGTGGTACACTTCCCCCTCAATATTCACGGGGGTTAGGGGAAGAGCTGTCCCGCGAATATAAAAAAAAACCCCGCGAATAACTTCTAGGGCCGACTCTGACCCACTCCCGCCTCCCTCTTGCCTCCCGGACCTCCCTAGACCTTACCTAATCTAATCTAATCCTTAGGTTTGTATAGAAACATAGAAACATAGAAACATAGAAATAGACGGCAGATAAGGGCCACGGCCCATCTAGTCTGCCCACCCTAATGACCCTCCCCTATCTTTCTCTGTGAATAGATCCCACGTGTCTATCCCATTTGGCCTTAAAATCGGGCACGCTGCTGGCCTCAATCACCTGTAGTGGAAGACTGTTCCAGCGATCAACCACTCTTTCAGTGAAAAAGAACTTCCTGGTGTCTCCTCGCAGTTTCCCTCCCCTGAGTTTCCACGGATGCCCTCTTGTTGTCGTGGGACCCTTGAAAAAGAAGATATCTTCCTCCGCCTCGATGCGGCCCGTAAGATACTTGAACGTCTCGATCATGTCTCCCCTCTCTCTGCGCTCCTCGAGCGAGTATAGCTGCAATTTGTCAAGCCGTTCTTCATATGGAAGATCCTTGAGTCCCGAGACCATCCGGGTGGCCATTCTCTGCACCGACTCCAGTCTCAGCACATCCTTGCGATAATGTGGCCTCCAAAATTGCACACAGTATTCCAGGTGGGGCCTCACCATGGATCTATACAATGGCATAATGACTTCCTCCTTACGGCTGACGAAACCCCTTCGTATGCAACCCATTATTTGTCTTGCCTTGGATGAAGCCTGCTCCACTTGATTGGCAGACTTCATGTCCTCACTGACGATTACCCCCAAGTCTCGTTCTGCTACCGTTTTTGCTAGGATCTCGCCATTAAGGGTATAAGACTTGCATCTTCGTAGAGCTCGACGCGGTTTACAGTAGGAGAAATAGGAAGGAACTACAACAGAGGGTTAGAGGTAGAAGTGTGAAGAAAATTTAGAGGACTTGGGATGCCAAGATATAAGAGTTTCCTTGATTCCTAAGTTGGAGGGAGACTTACATTTTTTGAGAAAAGCCAGGTTTTCAGACGTTTGCGGAAAACTTGGAGAGAGCTCAAGTTCCGAAGAGGGGAGGTAAGGTTGTTCCAGAGCTCAGTGATTTTGAAGTGGAGGGGAGGTCCCTAGCTTTCCTGTATGGGAAATGCCTTTTAGCGAGGGGAAGGATAGTTTTAATTTGTGGGAGGATCTGGTGGTATTAGGGTTTGAGGAATTCCAAGAAAGAGGGATAAAGGGAGGGGAGGATACCATATAGGATTTTGAAAGTTAAGCAGGCACTTTTATAGTGGACCCTGGCGATTATCGGAAGCCAGTGGAGCTTGGCCAGGAGCGGGGAGACATGGTCAAATTTACTTTTAGCGAAGATGAGCTTGGCCGCGGCATTCTGAATCCGTTGGAGTCTATGGAGATTTTTCTTACCTGGTGGTCTAACGGTAATGTGGGGCAGGAGCGATCTTCCTATGTTCCTGCCCCGTGCAGAGCCGTCAACACAAATGGCTGCCCTGAGTTCCCATTGTAGTCTCGTGAGACCACGGGAACTCACGGCAGCCATTTTTGTTGATGGCTCTGCACGGGGCAGGAGCGTAGGAAGATCGGTCCTGCCCCATGTCACTGCTAGACCTCCAGGTAAGATCTGGGGAGGTCCGGGACGCAGGAGGGAGGTGAGGGATGGATCAGAGGCAAAATCCGCGAATAACTGAATTTGCGAGTACTAAACCCGCAAATTTGAAGGGGGAAGCGTATATCAAATCCCATTCCCTTTCCTTTCAGGTATAATAAGTAATTTTCTGTTCTTGCAGGGAACTCCTTGGTTTACAGCCCACTGCATTTACCACTTCTAGGCTATTCCTCTGATCTGCTTTGTTCAGAATGGCCTTAATACCTGTAGCTGACATAGGGCTAGATGCACTAAAGTTATCAATCGTTGCTAAACCTGTTTTCACAGCTTTAGCAACGATTGCTGTTACCGACCCGATGCATAAAACAGCCGACCGAGTGTTTTTCCCCTCGATCGCACATTTTCCAATCCGGCCATGCAAATTAGCTAAAACATCATGCGAAATAGATAAGTGATTGAATCACTAACATCGCTTGGCTATTTCAAAAAAATTACAAAATGGGGTTTTAGCGATCGTAAAAACTGACTTGTCTAGACCTGAAAGGTCAGATATTTTGTATGTGTTACACATGCAAAATATCTGTCCTATTAAAAAAAAAAAAAGAGAGAAAAATGTCCCCAATTACCGATGACAGCCCTCCCCGATGACCCCTGTTGCCCAATTGTATCACAGATTGTCATTCAACTGCTTTGTTTAGACTTCTGGGATACATTGTTTTGAGCCTGTGTATCCAATATTGTTCCCAGTAGTTCAAACTCCTGATCCAGTCGCCTTCTCTAGGAGAGGGCAACACCTCAAAAGTTACGCTCCATTTTGTCTTACCATTATGGCCTTTAATAAATAAGCAGCCAAATTTACACCTGAACCTGTAAGGCAGGGGTAAATGTGTACATATTCTGTGTGGATACCCATATATTGCAAATTTGCCTCCTTGGAATGCCTACATTCAGTGTCTGTATGTTCACATGTATTTGGCCATACAATTGTAGAGAGCTTCTTTTCCTTATATTTAAGAGGCTTTCTAAAATGGCCTCCAGTGTACATAAGAATAAAACAGTGATAAATGCAACCCACCATAAAACTCAAATCTAGCAGCTGTTTAAAAGTACTCTTCATCCCATCCACTTTCGTAGACATTAGCAAAATAAAATCCATAAGTGCAAACATATGGTATAATCCCCTATTGATTATACAATCATACTTCAACTAAAGCACTTTAGCCCAAAGGAAGATGTATAATGCCCTTATGCCTGTATGATTTTACTAACCTGGTCTGGAATTATTGAGAAATAACAGTCAATATCAGTCATAATCATACTTAACACCCTTAAACTTGAAATATGTCTTTTACCCACTGTCTTTTGTTTGCTATAGTACCTATCAGACACCATAATATTAATCCAAGTTTTTCATGTAGTGTTAGTTACTCACAATATAAAAGAACCAGAGAAATATAGAAACAGAGAAATATGATGGCAGATAAAGGCCAAATGGCCCATCCAGTCTACCCATCCACTATCTCCTCCTCCCCTAAGAGATCCCACATGCATGTCCCTCGCTTTCTTGTATTCAGACACAGTCTTTGTCTCTACCACCTCTACATCTACCAACTTTTCTGTAAAAAAGTATTTCCTTATATTATTCCTGAGAATGACTAGGAGTCATTCTTATAACTATTTCATAAGGAATTCAGTCTGTTTGATATGAACATTGTTGACAATGTTTAAAGATTCTTTAAGATCTCATAGTAACATAGTAGATGACAGCAGATAAAGATCCGAATGGTCCATCCAGTCTGTCCAACCTGATTCAATTTAAATTTTTTTAAATTTTTTTCTTCTTAGCTATTTCCAAAGCTCTACCTGGTACTGTGCTTGGGTTCCAACTGCTGAAATCTCCGTCAAAACCTACTCCAGCCCTTCTACACCCTCCTAGTCATTGAAGCCCTCTCCAACCCATCCTCCCCCAAACGGCCATATACAGACACAGACCGTACAGGTCTGCCCAGTACTGGCCTTAGTTCAATATTTAATATTATTTTCTGATTCTAGATCCTCTGTGTTCATCCCATGCTTCTTTGAACTCCGTCACCGTTTTCCTCTCCACCATCTCTCTTGAGAGCGCATTCCAGGCATCCACCACCCTCTCCGTAAAGTAGAACTTCCTAACATTGCTCTTGAATCTCAGTTACATACAAGCTCCTGATATTCAGTCTGCAGCGGTCGGCAATTTTTTAAGGGCTGGGCACCTCTGGCTAAATTATGCCCTGATATTCAGTGCTATGAGACAGCTGTGAGGGGGCAGGAGTGAGCGGGCTGTGCTCCTGCCCCTGAAAGCTCCCTCTATGTATGTTCGTAGGCTGGAGAGGGCCTACCCTACACATGGGAGGTGGTGACCAAGCAGGGGAAGCGCTTTGACACAGGAGAGTGGGACCAGAGCTCTCATAAGTGCCAGCTCCTTCCCTGACAGCCAATTTTTTTGTGTCATTCAGAACCAATATTCAGCGTTACCACCTGGCTTAGTACCACTGAATATCAGTGTTTAGCTGCCAATAAGCAATTTAAGTGGGCTAGGGCCTCTCTGACCCATTTAAATCACTCTGAATATTGGTCCCAAGGTACTGTATATACTCGAAAATAAACCGACCCAAATATAAACCGAGGTAACCTTTTTCCCCTCAAAAAGAAGAAAAAAAAGGTTGACTTGAATATAAACTGGGGAGAGGGGTGTTAATATTCAAGTGCAGTGCCTTGCCCTACCAGGCTCTGCACCCTGTTCCCCCTCCCTCCCTGCTCTGCCAAGCTCTGCATCCAGCCCCCTCACTCTCTTCCTCCCCCCTGCCCTTCCAGTCTCTGCACCCAGCCCCCCTCCCTTCTGCCAGGTTCTGTACCCTGTCCTCCCTCCCTCCCGAAATCTTGCAGGCCTCCACTGGGCCTGCCATAAATCCTGGTGGTCTAGTGGTGGGCCGGGACAGCAGGGATGCCTCCCGCCTCCTGTCCCAGTCGATTCTAATAATTTTTACCTCTCTCCCACCTCCCCCATGTACCTTTAGAATCCCTGGTGGTCCAGCGGTGAACTGCGTCAGGAGTGACCTTCCTTCACTCCTGCCCATGACCACCAGAGATTCAAAAGGTACATGGGGGAGGTGGGAGGGAGGTAAAAATTATTAGAATCGGCTGGGACAGGAGGCAGGAGGGATCCCTGCCCACCGTTGGACCACTAGGGATTTAAAGGTACACAGGGGAAGGAGATAAAAGTTATTAGAGTTGGCCGGACAGGCGATGGAAGGGATCCCTCCTGTCCTGGCCCACTCCTGTCCTGACCCAGCAGAGACCTGCAACAGGTTTAGGTGAGGGGTGGGTCAGTGCTATTCTGAATATTTACCGAGACCCATATTTTTGGGCCATTTTTCTGGCCCCCAAATCTCGGTTTATATTTGAGTATATACGGTATATAAAGCCTTTTTTGTATCTGTTCATTTATTTTCTTTTTCTACTTTGGTGGGACTGTAGCACTTCAGTTTCTTTTTTTTTTAACTGGAAAACAATTTTTTCAAGTAGATATGACTTGTAAAGTTGCAAATCTTCACTTTGACAGGGAAGATTATTTTAATTGCATAAATCTTGCATTTACTGTTAGAATTGTAATACGTTGTAAAAAAAAACAAAACCCAAAAAAACACATATAAAAAGCTTTTTTGGTCTTCATTTGCTTTGTACATCATATGCTTTTAGAATAATCTTCAGAATTTGGAACAGATGCACAAGGTTATTTTCCCCATTTCCTTAAGGATTACCTTGTAGACAAAGCTTTTAGACAATAAAACTGTTAAAGGCAATGGACCGCTGGTCTTCTTTCAACCAACACCATCTATGTGACTCTATGATTCTAGCTACCCTTGAGGAAAATTAGGGTTGGAGAGTTGATATTTTACTTTTCCCCCTGTTTTACTCCTTGGGATCTAGCTAGGTACCGATGACCTCCGGCATTCACAAGGGGGAGGGGTATGTGGCAGCAGCCTAGTGCCATTGATTGCCAGGTTGCCATTGGAGGATCTCTTCTGTTGGTGACCTTGAAGACCCCTGCCAGTTATAGCAATAGCAAGTTTGGTGGGTTGTTTTTTTTTTTTTTTTGGGGGGGGGGATCCGGAACCTAAAGTTAAGCGGAAGGGGAATGGGGCCTTATATACTGCCTTTTGTGGCTTTGGCATTCAAACTGACATTCAAAGCAGTGGGCACTGGAGAATTAAGTGACTTGGCCAGGGTCACAAGGAGCAGCACTGGGATTTGATCTCATAACCTCTGGGTGCAGAGGCAGCAGCTCTACCGGTGAGCCAGTCTATCCTAGTATGGCAATTCTTATGCTCTTATGTGAGCTGAGTATAGGACAATCACTGATGAAGTTGGCTCTTAGGCATTGGTGGAATGAGGCATTATGACATCACAGTCTTAGCTCTGGAATGTTGCTACTCTTTGGGTTTCTGCCAGGAACTTGGGATCTGGGTTGGCCACTGTTGGAAACAGGATACTGGGCTTAATGAAAGGGAAAAGGAATAGGGAGGGACTTTTTGTGGCTTTGGCATTTCAAAGCTGACATTCAAAGCGGTGGGCACTGGAGGATTAAGTGATTTGCCCAGAGTCACAAGGAGCAGCACTGGGATTTGATCTCACAACCTCTGGGTGCAGAGGCAGCAGCTCTACTAGTGAGCCACACCTTCCAGCCTTCCAGTCTTCAACCCCCACATATTTATTAACTTGTTGCTATGCTCACCTGTTGATATTATAGATGGTTCTAGTTCTAAAATGGATGATCCCGTGAACGTAAATGCGCATAAACTTCCATTTCTCGATATGTTTTATAACAGGCTCCGCATTGGCAGGTCCTATTCTAAAATTACTAGCAGAACTTGTGATGTCCCAACTTGGACATTGTAATTCTGATTTGTACATCTTTCCTAAAATGCTGCTTCACATGTATAGCAGTGCTGAATGGTACACCGACAAGTGCGCGCAGGACAAATTGCACTAGTGTTAGGTAACCTTATCTAACACTAGATACCAAGCGAATATTTTAAGTGTAGTGGTGGGTCCCCCCTCATAAAAGAAGGTTACTTCGTAACCCTCAAAAAGACAAAATATTATTCGCTGTATGGAGCACAATTGATGGGGCGCCATTGTCCTGAGTGCATTTGTCAGTGCATGCATTTGATGTTGCGCAATTGATGGCCACGGTGCTGAATCTATGCATTAACTTAAATGCCCTCTCAGGTTTTTAAATTAAGCTGTATGCTGCTAATGCTGAATATTGGCCCCAGTATTTTTTAATTGCTGTGTGTTGTACAAAAGAGGCAAAGCCACCAAAACCGAATTGTTCCTCCTCTATACACAACCGAACAATTTTGAACCATTTCTACGTTATCATTGTTAGTATGGCAACCACATACAGTTTAAAAAATTTGTAGTTTGAGCTAAAAAAAATAACCTTAAACCCATTTTTCATATATATTTATATTTTTTTCTAGCATACAGAAAAGGAGTTGATTTATAAGAAGCCGTTCTTGTCTGAATCTCAAGCAAGTGGAGAAATTGAGAGGGCCGAACAAAAGGTCGTTCAACTGAAAAACCAAGCCATTGAATTAGACATTGCACTAGCAAATGAACAAATAGAAGAGTTGGAGGTAAGGCGACACAAGCAGAATTGTTTGTGAATAACAGCCGATGCGATAGCTAGGACAAGTCATGCAATCTACTGGCTTTTGAAGTATCCATAGCAGTGTCACACACGCCATAAAATCAAGCAAAATTAATTTTTAGAACTGAATCTTGGCGATACAGTGGTTGAGACGCTGGAAGTATGTATTAAAATGTCCGTTGATTTCACAATGCAGTTACCCCAAAATTCTATAAATGATTCTTGAAGTTAGGTGCGCAATTGCGTACCCAGTTATAGGGCCAGTTACGCACGTAACATAACTAGCTAATTGGTGCTAAATGGGCAACTAATTGGAGATAGCTACCAATAAATGGAGTCGATAAACACTATGCACTAATTAGCAGTTGTACTGGGAACTAACCTGCGCTCTTATTCCGTAAACTGATGGGCAGAATCTCTAAATGGCACCTAAGTTACGCACCACTAGGCGCCTACATCGGTGGCACCTAGCCCCGCCTAACTGAAATTTGCGCAGAAGTCAATTTGTTTTAATTGAGCTTAATTGGTGTTTTAATTAAAGTTCCATGTGAATTTCTGTTAGGCGTTGCTAGGTGCTTGGTGACGCTTAAACCCAGGTACCTAGCTGCGCCTAAAGACGCCTAACTGAAAAGTAGGTGCGATTAGGGGTGGACTACAGGCATGGTTTTGGCGCCTATGTCGTAGGCCAGAAAAAAACCTAGCTTACATTACAGATGCCTACATTGTAGGCGCTTATGGCTCCTATATTTGGGCGCTGCTAAGCACGATTCTATAACTGGTGCCTAGATTTGATTGGCGTGTGGTAGACACCGTTTTTTCTAGGTGCCTCCAATCTAGGCGCTATTTATAGGATCTGGCCCTGAGGCCCAAATTCTGTAACCGGCGCCTAATGGAGGCGCCCAACTAGATAGACGCCTATCTAAATTGATTAAAAAGCTCAATTAAGCTTTTTAATCAGCAATAATTGAAACTTAGGCGCCTCTATAAATTTAGGTGGCCTTCAAAAACATAGGTGCTATGCACGCTAGGCAGGGGCGTGGCTACGGGTTAGGCGCCTTGTTGCATAATCGCTGCTCTTAAGTGCGCTTAATTGCTCACATAGGCGCCTAACTTTTAGTTGTGCGTAGAGCTGGCCTACCTAGTTGAGTGCCTCCAAAAAAGTTGCCGCTCAGCGTGATTCATTAAACAGCACCCGATTATACTTGAATCGCACTGAACAGTGCCTAATTTGGCGCCTAACTTTTGGGCGCTTCTTATAGAATTTGCCCTTGAGTGCCTAATTTATTTCTCGCACAGTTGCAAAGGAGTGTTAATATGGAAGAAGAATGGGCGCATCAGAGGTGTCCCAACTAACCTTGTGTCCACAGCTCTAAGTGAACTGGCGCCATTTTAAAACCGCTGTTCACTTAGAGCAGTGACCGGGGCTACTCTAAGCTAATGCAGCCCCATGAATTGAATTGAGACCCCTGATGAAGCTGATATTTCCAGTGAAAAGGGTCCCGTCATGTTTAGCTGGGAGCACTCGATCAAGTTCTTGATCAGTTTAAGAATTACAGTTACAATGGTGGTGCTGACGTTTAAGTCACTGCGTCATCTGAGTATTTGAAAGTTTAAAATTTGAGTGAAAGAGAGAGGTTTTACAGGGTCAGTGACTGAAATCTGGAACCAATTAAGTCTTGGTTCTTTTGAACATTGATGCTTCTGAGCAGGTTTCTGAGACCCTTTTCCTCTCTTTAACAGACCACTTAACTACGATTATGTCTGGGCCTTGTGGGTGCAATTTTATAAAGACACATAGGTGCCTACATGTTTTTATTAACTAGGCCAAAAGAGGCGACCACTTGCCCTACACACATAGGTGACTCGTTAGACTTGGGAATTACTCTGTGAAAAGGGCAGTTTTAGGAAATTACTAAAGATGCAGCTATTTGTTGATGCCTCTTTTTAGGTAATTTTGACAAAGTTGATGAACTATCCATGATCTTTTTATCCACTTTATGATATCTCTTGAAGATTGTTTTTATGTTTATTTTATTATATGTTTTTTAACTATCCATTTGTTTTTATTATGTGTTCATTTTAAATACTGTGTGTGTAAATTTTGTAAACCGTTTAGTTTTAAACGGTATATAAATTTTTAAAATAAATAAATAAAATAGGTGCATTGTTTTGCCCTGATCCACCACCTACACAAATAGTAGTTGTAAAATGCACAGGCCTTCTTGTAAACACACTCTTTGAAGTGGATCATTTTCAAATCAAACTGCTTGTGCTTGCATTTGAAAATACGGTAAGCCATAAGGTACATTTGTGCAAAAACGTGCATATATATTCCAAGTACACTTTCGTTCAAGCTTTCCCCTTATATGTGTGCATTTATATTCTTAATTATACACTACGTGTAATTAGAATAGAGTTTTAAGTGGAACTGCATGACAGATTTTTATTTTTATTTTTTGTTAATTTCATTGAAGAAAATGTATCAGTTTGCAAAAAAGAAGGAAGAAGCTTTGTGTTTGAAGAAAGACAGTAATCTACCCGGTATGGAGCATGCTGATTCGCAGTGGGACAGACTTCTTCAAGAAATAAGCATGATTAAAACTAATAAGGAAAAGCTACTCAATCAGGTCAAAGGATACCATGACACAATGGATGCTGTTCAATCATCAGTAAAAATGTTATCCACTGAGAAAGAGAATATAAAATTGTAAGTACCTAGGCTAGAACTATCTTTCGCCTAGAATGAGACTATATATGAAGCATTTGCAAGGTTAAAAATATGCATTGCATAAAATTATGACAGAAAAATATTTAGTGTTTTGAAAATACAATTTGATGTGGAAAAAGGGCTTCTTCATGGAGTTTGGATAAGATATACCTTCCAAAAGTAAGGGTTAAAACTCCTATATAAATTTAATGAGAGATGGTACCTCCTGTGCTTTTGTTTATCATGCAAGATTGATATCGGTTTTCTTTTCATAAAAGTACAAGTTCTATTGATGTATCTTTCATTGCTCTATTCTCCTCAATGAGAGCGGATGCTGGAATAGCCTAGCAATAGACAAAGCAGTAGCAAAATTTAAAGGAAAAGGGACTTGTATACTGCCTTTTTGTGGTTAAACATTTATTCAGGTACTTATTTCATACCTGGGACAATGGAGGATTAAGCGACTCACCCAGAGTCACAAGGAGCAGTACTGCAATTTGATCCCGCAACCTCTGGGCACAGAGGCAGCAGCTCTACCACTAAGCCACTCGTAAGAACATAAGAAGTTGCCTCTGCTGGGTCAGACCCGAGGTCCATCGTGCCCAGCAATCTGTACCCGCGGCAGCCCATCAGGCCCATGACCTGTAATGTGATCCTTCTCTAATCCCTTTTATCCTTCTATCCATACTCTGTCTAAAACCTATCTCTACCTCTATCTGTATCCTTCAATCCCCCTATCGTTCAGGAATTTATCCAATCCTTCCTTGAACCCCCGTAGTGTACTCTGTCCTATCACAACCTCCGGAAGCGCATTCCAGGTGTCCACCACCCTCTGGTTCTAAAATTGTCCCCTTTCAGCTTCTCTGAGTGCCCCCTTGTGCTTGTGGTTCCCAATAGTCTGAAGAATCTGTCCCTTTCCACCCTCTCTATGCCCTTCATGATCTTGAAAGTCTCTATCATGCCTCCTCTGAGTCTCCTCTTTTCAAGGGAGAAGAGCCCCTGCCTTCCCAACATTCCATACCTTTTATCATTTTCGTCGCTCTTCTCTGGACAAGCTTGTGTCAGACAAAAGGGTACAGAGGTAGGACCATGGGGTGAATATGACAGGGAAAAGAGAGAAAAAAATGAGGCTGTAGGCTTGAGTGTTTGTCCAGACATAAAAACTAAAGGAAGAACTCAAGTCAGTTGGCAGAAAGTGGTCGTACAGCTGCATCAGGCTTTGGAGTAACCTGCATGTAGCAGGCATAGTTGCATACTCATGTTCATACAGAAGAAATTAAAGAGCAGAGACAGACACAGGCAAGCAATGCATATAAACCTTTCATGCTGACAGTCCTTTGTGGAATTTCCACAGGTACATTTGCACCCATTTCAAAGCAAGTGGAAATGTGCATGGGTTTTTGCAGTAAAGTGCTGCAGGATATATAAAAATTGACTTCTATACATACCATTTTGCATATTAGAAAATGAGACATCCAGGACGGAACATTCACATTTCTTATATTTTATGAAAGGCTCTGCTGAATGCAGAGCCTTTTATAAAATGTGTATAAGGATTTGCAGGCATGCATGTATTGGGGGAAGGTGTGCCCACCACTATGAATGTCAGCTTTGAAATGCCAAAGCCACAAAAAGGCAGTACACAAGTCCCCCATTCCCATATTTGCCAGCATGTAAAGCTGGTGCATCCATTATTGTATTTTATGGTGGTAATTTTTAGGAGTTCTATTTGTGTTTTTGGACATCTGAAAAATGGCATTTGGACAACCATATTGCATGGCTGTCGAAATCCCAATTTTATAAAACCAAGATATATATATATGTCTAAAATGGGCCATTTCCCCATTTGGCAAGGGGAAATGGCCTGGAAGCATTATGGGCGGGGTTGAGAATGAGGCCAAAATATTGACATCCAGCTCTAATTTCAGAAAGGGAAGGGCTGTTCGTGTCTTAAAAAGACGGATGTGTGGATTTACTCCTGGTATTTGGCACATCCAGGTTACAGAAAGGTGCTCTGACTGAGCAGTTCTTTACTGGGATGGCGGAAGGGAATGTTACAGTAGGAATTTTTATGTCCCTGGAGGGCTCACAATTCAAAATAAAAAAAAACCAAACAAAAAAAAAATTGCAAAGAGCTAAAGTGGGATTTGAACCACATTTTCTGGTTCTCTTCCCTGGTTCTCACCCAGCTGCTCTAACCGCAAGGCTATTTTTCCACAAAGACATTTGTGTGACCTTTCTCTAATTGCCACAAAGATGCCCATCCATTGTTTTTGCCATGTTCATAGTTTGATCAGTTCGTTTTGTAAAATGGATGTACATAGCTGGTCATAGCTAGCACTTGGACTTCCATTTCTCGTATATTTTAGGACAGGCTGTATGTCGGACGATCCTGTTTTAAAATACATTAAACAAACATGGATGCCCATATTCTGGGCTCCTTTTACTAAGCTGCGATAGCGTTTTTAGCGCACGCAGAATTTTAGCGTGCGCTAAACCTGCGCTACGTGGCTAGAACTAACGCCAGCTCAATGCTGGCGTTAGCATCTAGCGCACGCTAAAACCACTATCGCAGCTTAGTAAAAGGAGCCCTCTGACCTGAATGTCCTTTCTAACATGTTACTCCACACATGCAGAAAAAGAACACAATCATTCACGGATCTAAACATACAAGCACTGGAATTTACACTCGTAATTGTCAACATTTAAATAACTGTATATACAGTAGGAGCCAATTAAGTAGCTTAAATTTTGATTTTTTTTTGAGGCGGTGGTAGACACTACAGAGGTTAACTCAGTTGCTCCCTTTACCACTGGTAGAGGCATTTTTACCATGGCCTGGCAGGGAATTTATAAGTAATAACGCCAGTAGCAGTCAGCAAAACACTGCTTGCTATTAGCTGGATATCAGAACCACTATCTATATATCTAGAGAATTTATACATGTAAATACTGCACAACCCTCCTAAAATTACCTCCATTGTATTTAGATAGGCTATATTATAATGAGATTATTGCAAAATGTGCTTCATATGTATCTTTCGAAAATGTTTGTTCTTTGGCAGGGGGCCCATAAACTGCAGTGTGAGTCTTCTGGAGAGAACTCGGCAATTTATGACTGCTTTGCAGAAAGAAAAATGTGGCTTGAAGAAGTTGAAGACAGAACAAGAAAATATATCCAACTACCTGCTTTATCTTGATAGGAAAGTTACAGAAAACCAAATCAAGCAGCTTGAAAGGTGGTGGGAACACACAGAACGATCAACTGAAAAGAAATATCATCAGCTTGTTGCTGAAGTCAGTGACTTCAACGTTTACATGAGTGAAATTGGAGACCTTCAAAGATCAATATGTCGCGCACAAAAATTGCTAGACGAGTCTAACTCTGGACAAGGAGAAGAAAATAAAACATCTGCTACGTTAACTACACAGCTGCAAGCCATGAAAAGTCATTTTTTCCACTTAAGAGATATAGCTGAGCTGCAAATGAAAAGAATATGGGGTCAACGAGAAAGGGAAATGCTGGGAAATTCTATAAACAATTTGCAAAGACAGTTGGAGGTGTTGGAAGAACAAGCCAAATACAAAGATGAAACCCTTGATACCAACACCAAGAAATCTGAATTTATGAGAGCTTTGAAAGAGACAGTTGCTTGGGTTAAGGACTACCATGACAAAGTCATTTTCGATCAGACCATCAGACTCTTCCCAGACAATGTTCGAACCCAGATCAGCAACTGTAAGTCTATACAAAATGACATTCTGGACCACAAATGCACCATAGAATCGTTGGCCAATGAAGCCAAACATTTTATCCTTGAAGTGAATAAGCAGGAAGCAGAAGATATAAGGAACGCTTTAAAGGAACTGCAGGATTCATACCAGGCACTCGTCACTAAATCACCTCAGAGACTGCAGAAACTAGAATCTGGTTTGGAAAAGAGGGAGAAGCTCTTCGCAAAGATAGAAAAGACGCACAACTGGTTTCAGCATCTGGAGACCGTGACCATGGCAGATGCCAGTAAACAAATCACACAACCGGAGCTAGATGAGCATATCAAGTTTTTAAAGGAAAAGGCAGAGGAGTTAAAAGAAACAGAAGGTCATCTTTCTTCACTCCTGAAGGACTGCCAGGACACTCGGAAAGAGCTAAACATTTTTGAACAGATGCTTTTAGCTGAAAGATTGAACAGTTTGAAGAACATGGCTCTAAGAGTGCAAAGACTGTTAAAGAGTAAGTCCCAACAAGCTGATGAAAAATTGGGCATTTATATGGAATTGTCAAACAGAATACGTGCTTTAGAGCAGGAGCTTAATGACATAATGCAAAATAAACCGAAAGTGGATCGGCAGGCAGTGATACACGCAGACCAGGATGTTAAAAGGAAATTAAGAGTTGCCAAAGAGAGAATCTTGGCGGCTCACTCCACCTTGTCTCAAATATCCAAGTCCAAAGACATATTTGAATATGCAGGATTAGTGTGGGACCCATCACCTCTTGAGCAATTACATATTCTGTACCTCAAAGTTAAAACTGACCAAGAGGAGAAAATTAAACATGCTAATAAACTTGATATAGAATACAACAGGTATCAAGCTCTGAAAGGTAAAATTATGGTTTTGACAACTAACATAAAGAAAGATATTGATACAGTCGCAAAGAATTCGGATCTTGAAGCTACAGAGCTTTTGTGCCAGAAGGTTAGAAAAGTGATATTTCTAATTCGAGAGGCAAAAAATCAGTTAAATGCAACTGACATTTTTGATGCTTCTTGGAAGGAGTTGGAAGTACAGGAGATGAAAAGCCAGTTAGAGGACATGGATGGAGTACATCAACTCCTGTGCAACAGGATAACAGAGTTCCAGCAAAGATACACCAATGACCAAGATACTCGGAGTAAACTTGAAGATACTTTACGTATTCTGCGGCAGAGTCAATCAGAACTGCAGCAGCCACTTCTTATAGACCTGGATTTAAATCAGATTGAAAACGAAAAGCTAAAATGTGAAGCTCTTGAAGAAAAAATTAAAGCAGACGTGTGTTGTATCAAATCTGTATCCTCCGAAGAACAGGAAGGGTTAACAGAAATATTACATAAATTGAATGATCAGGAGCTGCAGCTTATGACACAACTGTCATCTCATATAGTAAGTATTATTCTCAATTTTGAGTTTTTGGGGGGCAATTTTATTAAGACCGTTCCTTGAGTAAAGCATGTTTTGTGCATGGAACAGCCTATGTGTCATTATAAAATGATAAAAGGGATAGAACTCCTCTCATATGAGGAAAGATTAAATTGGTTAGGGCTCTTCAGCTTGGAAAAGAGATGGCTGAGAGGAGATATGATTGAAGTCTACAAAATCCTGAGTGGTATAGAACAGCTACAAGTAGATCGATTTTTCACTGCATCACGATTTATAAAGACTAGGGGGACACTTGAAGTTACAGAGTAATACTTTTAAAACTTTTAAAATATTTTAAAATACTTTTAAAATATTTTTAATACTTTTAAAATATTTTTTTCACTCAGAGAATAATTAAGCTTTGGAACATGTTTTCAGAGGATGTGGTAAGAGCAGTTAATGTAGCTTGCTTTTAAAAAGGTTTGGACAAGTTCCTGGAGGAAAAGTCCTTAGTCTGAGATAGACATGGGGGAAGCCATTGCTTGACCTGGATTGGTGGCATGGACTGCTGCTACAATTTGGGTTTTTGCCAAATACTTGTGACTTGGATTGGTCTCTGTGAAGATGGCATACAGGGCTCGATGGACCATTGGTCTGACCCAGTAAGGTTATTTTTCAAGTTTTCTATATTTTTGATATACCATTTATCATACAGGTATCTAAACAGTTTACAATAATATGTAGTAAAAGTTAAAAAAAAGAATAAAAACTTGGCTAAACTAAAAAAAAGGGGAAACATTTACACTTTCTTCCAAGCAGATGCAAATATTCACACATAAAGGCCTTGATTCTATAAATGTCGCCTAAATTGGTAGTTGTCTAGGGAAATGATGCCTACCGCATGTCAATCAAATTTAGACCCCCAATATAACAACTGGGTAATGGTTCAAACAGTATGTCCCAAAAACGGTCAAAATCATACAAAAACAAAAAAAAGAGACCCAAAAATATATTTAAATGCCTTCAAACCAAGAAGGTGCTCAGATCCAATGAATGGAAAGAAAATCTCCAAACCGGGGACAAACCCCTGTAGGGACTTTCACAGAGTCTATCATTGCACCATCCTCAAAAGGTAGAAAGGTGATTTAAAGTTTGTTCATTGCATCATTATTCTTATAAATATCCAATGTTGTAAAGGCTGTGTTCTTTTAAATAATAAACCAAGTGCAAAAAAATCCACTTAACTTAGGGTGATTAAGAAGAAGTGTCAATTCAGCGTATTCTACCTTTTGAGGATGGTGCAATGATAGACTCTGTGAAAGTCCCTACAGGGGTTTGTCCCCGGTTTGGAGATTTTCTTTCCATTCATTGGATCTGAGCACCTTCTTGGTTTAAAGGCATTTAAATATATTTTTTTGGTCTCTTTTTTTTGTTTTTGTATGAATCAAATTTAGACGCCATTTGTAGAATCGCCACTTAAATCAAGTTAGGTGCCAGTAGGTGTTATAATGTTAGATGTTGGTATATTAGGCCGGTTCATAGACAACGGCGTGAAAGACAAAAGCGTGCGCCGACAATTGAGCGCAGCGCGCGCCGCTCTAAATTACAGTTTTTAGGGGCTCCGACGGGGATTTTTGTTGGGGAACCCCCCCAGTTTACTTAATAGACATTGTGCCGGCGTTATGGGGGGTTTGGGGGGTTGTAACCCTCCACATTTTACTGTAAACTGAACTTTTTCCTTAAAAACAGGGAAAAAGTGAAGTTTTCAGTAAAATGTGGGGGGGTTACAACCCCCCCACCCCCCACAACGCCCCCACAATGCGGCGCGATGTCTATTAAGTAAAGTGGGGGGGTTCCCCCCCACGCCCCCCTGTCGGAGCACTAAAAACAGTAATTTAGAGCGGCGCAGTGGCGCACGCTGCGCTCAATTGTCTGGGCGCGCCTTTGTCCCGGCGCGCTTTTGACCGGACACCTATTAGGCCAGGGTTTTCCTGGCCTAAAATACAGGTGCCTAACGCTTTCCATGCTCAAAACTCTGCCCCTAACCTTGCCTAGGTTTTGCGTAGGCATGCTGGTAGGAGCCGGTAGATGCCATGCCAGTTTCGGCACAGAACTTAATTGTGTTTTAAGTTTTTCAATAATCATCAATTAAGCCAATTTTAAAAATGTTGCATTCCACGCCGAAATTGGCTGGGACCATCAATCTAGGCACCACTTATAAATGCACATATTTGATCCATCTATGCTTTGCCTAAGTTCTGCTCCTGAAAACAGCTGCTACAGAGTTAGTACAAACGTGTGTGTTTTTGCCAGCATGCATAACTGTACGTGGAGCGTAACTTAATAAAAATGCATTTTATCCTCGCAGACTGGCATATTTTCATGAAAAATCCTTTAAAGAGTTATCCAAGATCTAATATTGCCATCTTTCTAATGAGATAGCTGAGCTCACATGAATTACATAACATAACATAAAATCAGATTTCTATACCGCATAATCTTAAAAGTTCGATGCGGTTTATAAAAAATTAGAGAAAAATAATATTAGAGAGAACTATGAGGATCTAATCATCGAGATGTTTTAAGAAAAGAAATGTTTTTTAGTTGTTTCCTAAAATGTGCATAGGAATTAGGTGTAAATAAGAAATGTCGAAAATCTCTATCAAGAGAAGCTGCCTGAAATGAGAGAGTATGGTCATGATATTTCTTGCATTTACAACCCCTGGATGATGGGGGGTAAGAAAAGGGCACGAGATCTTCTATTATTCCTTTGAGGAGCTAATGAGTACCGTATTTTTGCGGATATAACGCGCACCTGTGTAAAACGCGCACAGGGGTATAGCGCGCAGAAATCACGATGATATGTACCAAAACTTTTCTATACCGCGCTCAGGCATATAACGCGCATGATGCCCGACGCTCCTTTCGCCCGCCCTGACTTTCCGTGCGCTGTCCCGACTCTCCGTTCACCCCCCCTGACTTCCGTGCACTGTCCCCCCTTGAAGTCCTGTCCCCCCTTGAAGGTCTGTCCCCATCCTGAAAGCCTGATGCCCCCCCCGACGTCCGATACATCCCCCCCCCCCCGGCAGGACCACTCGCACCCTCACCCCGAAGGACCGCCGACTCCCCAACAATATCGGGCCAGGAGGGAGCCCAAACCCTCCTGGCCACGGCGACCCCCTAACCCCACCCCGCACTACATTACGGGCAGGAGGGATCCCAGGCCCTCCTGCCCTCGACGCAAACCCCCCTCCCCCCCCAACGACCGCCCCCCCCCAAGAACCTCCGCCCGTCCCCCAGCCGACCCGCGACCCCCCTGGCCGACCCCCACGACCCCCCCACCCCCCTTCCCCGTACCTTTGGAAGTTGGCCGGACAGACGGGAGCCAAACCCGCCTGTCCGGCAGGCAGCCAACGAAGGAATGAGGCCGGATTGGCCCATCCGTCCTAAAGCTCCGCCTACTGGTGGGGCCTAAGGCGCGTGGGCCAATCAGAATAGGCCCTGGAGCCTTAGGTCCCACCTGGGGGCGCGGCCTGAGGCACATGGGCCAAACCCGACCATGTGTCTCAGGCCGCGCCCCCAGGTGGGACCTAAGGCTCCAGGGCCTATTCTGATTGGCCCACGCACCTTAGGCCCCACCAGTAGGCGGCGCTTTAGGACGGATGGGCCAATCCGGCCTCATTCCTTCGTTGGCTGCCTGCCGGATAGGCGGGTTTGGCTCCCGTCTGTCCGGCCAACTTCCAAAGGTACGGGGAAGGGGGGTGGGGGGGTCGTGGGGGTCGGCCAGGGGGGCGCGGGTCGGCTGGGGGGGCGGTCGGAGGTTCTTGGGGGGGGGGCGGTCGTTGGAGGGAGGGGGGTTTGCGTCGAGGGCAGGAGGGCCTGGGATCCCTCCTGCCCGTAATGTAGTGCGGGGTGGGGGTAGGGGGTCGCCGTGGCCAGGAGAGTTTGGGCTCCCTCCTGGCCCGATATTGTCGGGAAGTCGGTGGTCCTTCGGGGGGGGGGATGTATCGGACGTCGGGGAGTCGGCCGGGCAAGAGGGCTTGGGCTCCCTCTTGCTCCGATCGTGGATGCGGGTGCGGGTGGGAGCGCGTGCGAGCGGTCGTTCGGGGTGGGGGTGCGAGCGGTCCTGCTGGGGGGGTGAATCGGGCGTCGGGCGGGGTGGGAACTATGTTTAAAAACTTTTCTATACCGCGCTCAGGCATATAACGCGCGAGGGGTATGCGCGGTAGGTAAAATCGCGTATAACGCGCGCGTTATATCCGCGAAAATACGGTATCTATCGGCTAAGTAAGGTGGGGGCATAACCAAAGGCAAGCTTATAACAGATATATCCCAGCTTGAAAATTATTCGGGCTTCTACTGGGAGCGTGGCTGTTTAATCAGTTGTTTCATTTTTAAAGCTGGTGGCTACCTTTTCTTGCTCAGGGTGGGTTGGATCAATGATAGTACCAGGTTTAGAATGGTGTGTGGGGAGGGGATGAGAATGGGGTTTTTAATCTTTTTTTTTTGTTGTTGTTGCTTAAATGCTGGCTGTGACATTTGAAGTTATATCCAAGTATTTAGCATCAATTAATATCTAGATATTGCCACCAGATATTTGGGTAAACTGGCAACTACTGCTCTTATCTGGATAAAATAGATATTTAGCACTGGTATATGAATAACTAACCAGATAACATCCAGATTCCAGTACAAATTATCGTAGGTCCCTGGATAAGTTTTGGCTTTGCCCTTACTCTGTCCCGGCATCCCTAATAAGTAGGACCTATTCTGGTAACAGCATCTGCTGTCTGGAAAAGCCCTTTTAAATATATGGTCCTTTTGTTTTATAAGTACCTTATGGTAAAATATATGTTGGAGAGGCATGTAAGCAGTTGGACTAAGTAAATCCATTTGTGTGGAACTGTTATAGAGAACTAGACAATGCAATGGGAAATAACATTTAAAATTACAACATTTCTCTTATGTTAGCCATAAGTATGATGGTTTGGGATTAATGTGTACCGTCTATGTATTTTTATACATGTTATTTTGGAAACTGCTGAGATGTTTGGCGGTATAAAATAAATAAATAAAATATTTGCTAATTCTTGTGTTGCATGGCATACCTGTGTATTTAAATTTTGCAGAATTCTCTTAACGAAACCTATAAAACTATTAAGAAGCATGGAGAAGCAGCTGAAAGGGCTGCTGAGCTCCTCAAAGAGCTTGAAGCCAATGTGTTCGTTAAGAAAGTGGACCTTCATGTCATTGAGCATTCACCCTTGGAGTCCCTCTTGAATTCTCAGCCACAAAAGGAGGAGTTTGCATCCACAGTGGCAGAACTACAGGAAGCAACCCGCCAGCTGGAAAACATCTGCACCCCAAGAGCTAAGCAGCAGCTTCAAAGTGTCTTACGTGAAGTTACTAGGAAGCAGATACTCTTGGCAGAGGAGTCTGAACGATACAAGACTGACTTAATGAGGTACGATGTTATCTGAGTGGTGTGTGATATTATAATATAGAAAAAGAAAGCAGATAAAGATCTTAACAGTTAGTGCTGCTGAAAATAGCCAATTAGCGCTGAAATACAAACCGGCTATTTGGGGGGCATTCTGGGGATGGAGTTGGTACTTGACCAGTTAAGTGCTGATAGTCAGAACACAACCAGTCAGGTTGACTGCATAAATAGGACTGCATAAAACTCAGTCCTAGCTTTATGTTGTAACCTATAGCTGATTAATGGCTGAATATCAGCTTTAACTGGCTAGCGCAGCTTAGTAAAAGGAGCCCTAAGTGATTTACATTAAAAAAAAAAAAAGTTAAAGCAAAATACATAAACAGACTGATACGTGACAATCACTTGCTGGAGGATAAAGGAAGGAGGGAAGAACTACAATTGTGACAGGAAAGTAACATAAATGGATAAAACATTAGGTAAGGTTTAGTAGCTGCAGAACAAACAGCCACAAAATAATCACTTCCTAACATAGAACTAAGGCCTAATAATTATTAGCTACAAAATTCTCAAAAACCTATAGCTCTCACAACAACTTTTATAAGCTGGAAAGTCCTGTTGTTATCACGCCCTACTGGTAGGGTGGACTTGACTTGGCATTGAATATCCATGAATAAGGCTGCTGGCTGAATATTGGCCTCAAGTTACAAGAAAGACTAACTTTTCTGTAGTCGCTCCTACCCTATGGAACGCATTGCCATCCCATATTCGCCACGAGAATTCAATTGATAAATTTAAGACTAAATTAAAAACATTCTTATTTCAAGACGCGTTCTCTTGCTCCTAAGTATAATCTATTCTACAATACTTCAATCGCTTTCAAGAAGCCATCCCATTCCTTATGTTTCATCCTTCCCTTTTCCATTCCCTTTTTTTTTTTTTTTTGAACTATGTAATTTTTTTTCACTTCCTTTTGTTTATTCCCTACCATCACTTTCCAGTATGTCTAGTTAGAGTCTAAATGTTCACAATCCCCTTTTTTTTCTTTTTAATTATCTTATATATTGTATTAGTTTTATCTTATTTTAACTTGTAAACCGGCTAGATACTTGCTGATAGTCGGTATAGCAAAATTTAATAAGCTTGAAACTTGAAACTTGTTTATTGAAAATTTAATATACCACCTGTCGTACTTTTAGGTGGTTTAACATCTAATATAATAAAACCCTAAGCCGCGCATGCGCACTCCTACCTGTGTGCTCCCATTTTCCGTGCGCTGTAGGGCACCGCAGGTAGGAGTGTGCATGCGCGCAAATCTCTCTCTCTCTCTCCCCCCGAGGCGGATATCAGCTGCTGTGGCTGTCGGCGGCTGCAGGCCACGGCAGCTGTAGGCCGCAGTGGCTGTCGGTGGCTGCAGGCCACGGCAGGCGAGCACGGAGCCAGTGTAGATGGCTGGAGGAGGACGAGCAGCGTGTGAAGACTGCTGCACACGCTGCTGGAATCGCCGGGTTCGTAGTCGGGACTGCAGGAAGGGGGGGGGGGCGTAAGGGACTAAGGGAGCCGGATAGACAGCGGGAAGGGAAAGGGGGGTAGAGGAAACGCTACTGCTGCTGTACAGGAAGTGGTGTGGAGGGAGGTAAATGGAGGGGGAGGGAATGCTGCTTTGGCTGCTGCACGGGGAAATGGTGGGAGAGAAATGCTGCTGCATAGGAGGCAGGGAGAGAGACAGATAGAAAGACAGACAGACAGACAGACAGCGGGAGGAAGGGAAACAGAAAGAAAAGAAGAAAGACACAGGAGCAGGGAGATACACAGAAAGACAGACAGATAAAGGGGGCCAGGGACAGAGACAGACAGAAAGAAAGACAGCGGGAGGGAGAGAGAGAGACAGAAATAAAGACAGACAGACATATATTCTAGCACCCGTTAATGTAACGGGCTAAAATACTAGTTCTAAAATAATTTATACGTGAAAATCATTTAAAAAAAGAAAATAGGGTGACAAACAAGAGACTAACAGGACTGACTGGAACAAAAGGGTTGGAGGTAGGAAATCCATCTTAAAATAGTAAAGTGATTCTAGAAAGAGAAAATACAATGGGAAGGGGGGTCTCATCTGAAAGTCGAAACAGGAAGGAGTCAAAATGCTAAGACAAGAGCAGATTAAAGGCATCTTTAAAACGGAATGTTTTAAGTTTACCTTTAAATTTTTGTAGAGAGTTTTCAACGCGTAGTTCAGTAGGTAGTGAATTCCAAAGTCGGTGCAGTAACGGCAAAATTCGATGTACGTGTGGTGCTCAGAATGCAGTGTGGAACGGCGAGTAGATTTTGTGACTGGGATCTGAGTATTCTGGGCGGAGCATATGGAATTAGAATATTATTAAGGAAATCCATCTGTTTTTAGCTACCAGGCTATTTTCATGAAAACAAAAAGTTTAGTTTAATTTGTTATACCGCTTATCATACTTCTAAGCGGTGTACAGAATATAAAATAGTGAAAAAAAAAAGGATTTACAAACTAATAATACAAAACTATACGGACAAGACATTACAACATTTTGGACACAAAAGGATATAGAGGAAAATCCATAAAATATATAGAATAGTAAGACATTTAAGGGAAGTACATGAAAGGAAAGTATATAAAAAATTATTTTAATTATTTTTTTAATAAATCTTTATTGATTTTCAAGTAGTAACAGGGCAATACATATGAATCTGAACGTATAACAGATCAAGAAAAGCACTTTGAATTCACAAATATTCAAAAGTAATCTTTTCCCCCACCCCCTTTATTTAATCAATAATATAATACATTTATCCTTCCAATAACCCACTCTTATTTAAAGTAGTAATACATTCCCACCCCCTCCCACCCTGGATGTGTAAGGAAATCAGACAAAAATTAAAAAGAAATAACAACTATATAGAAGCAATAAAAGATGCCCAATGGGCCCCACACCAAGTTAAATACATTACTATGCTCCAATATCTCATCATTCATTTTTTCATATTTGTAGCTGGAGCATATGTTCGCCCACCAGCAAGGAAAGTTAAGTCAATCATAGTTCTTCCAATTACGTGTTATCATCTGCATGGCTATTCCCATCATAATTAAGAAAAGCCAGCATTTATAATGATCCATAGGGGGTTTAACATGTACTAGTATTCCACATATTATGACTTCATAAGTCAATGGGATTGATGACTCAAGTCCAACATTAATTTGACCTCATATCGACTTCCAAAAATTAAGTATCAAAGGACAATAGAATAACAGATGATCGCTAAACTCTGACAGTTACAAAATCACATCCAGAATATTCAAGCTCCCCTCTCTCAAAATCCAGACATAATTTGTGTCTCGTCTCAGTTCTCACCCCAGTGCGATCCTCGCTTTCTTCACTAGGACCGAGACACACTACAGCTCACCATTTTCTCCTGCTCCCCGGGTCTCCCCACTTTTAGTTTTTATTTCCTGAACTAGCACAGAAGAAAAGGTTTCAGATTTCAAAAGCGTCGGTGAATAGGAATGTTTTTATTTTTGATTTAAAGAGGTTTAATCGGTTTTCTTCTCTTATATAAATTGGAATAGGTATGATTTCCCTTTACATTTTAATTGCATGACTAGTTTCCATATAAATAATAATTTTATTCTTATATACCGCGAAAGCCGTGGTAGTTCGAGGTGGTTTACAACAAGAAGAGCTGGACAATCAGCGAAAATAATTACAATAAAGTTGTTGGATACATGTGGAGAGTGCGGATACAAGTTGAGTGGGAGAAAGTCAGAGTGATAGACACAGTGTAGAGACATCGAGTACATGTAGGGAGCGTACATGGTAAGGCATTAAGAGTCCTTGATTACAAATCGGTTGAACAGGTTTGCTTTAACTAGTTTTCTAAAGTTAAGATAGGATGAGGAGTGCTTAATGATGTTACCCAGCCAACCATTCTGTTGGCCTGCCTGGAAAGCAGGTATCTCTTGAATCGGTAGGCCTTTAATGATGGGTGGCTAAACATATGTACTCTGCGTGTAGGCCTAGTGGAACAGTCCAGGTTAAAATGGGAAACCAGGTATATGGGGGCCAAACCTTGAATGATTTGAATCATTTAGAGCTACCCTAGCTCCTGTTAACCGTGTCGAGCTTTGCGAATGTAGAGATGATGCGGTATACCAGATTGGAAGCACTCAATCCTTCACCCGCAGATAAAAGATTCAAAAAACTCTCTCACAGAAACTTCAAATTATCGTCCAATAGCCAATCTCCCGTTCTTAGCCAAACTAACAGAAAACTTGTATTTCAGCAATTATCAGATTTCATTGATAAAACACAGGTACTGCATCCTAATCAAGTAGGATTCCGTAAAAATCATTCTACAGAACACTCTTTATTGGGTCTCACAACAACTATACAGTACAACCTTGACCAACATAAGTGTGTATTATTAATTTCTTTGGATCTTGCGGCTGCTTTCGATACCATTGATCACCTCTTGCTACTACAAAGACTTGCTTCCATTGGATTAACTGATCAAGCTCTGGAATGGTTTAGATCTTATTTCACTGACAGATCTTCCTCCGTCCATTTTAATAATTCCATTTCAAAACCATTTTCTTCTAACTTTGGTGTTCCTCAAGGCTCTATTCTATCTCCGTTACTGTTTAATATCTATCTGGCACCCCTTCTAACTCTCTGTCAATCAATCGGATTTACAGCTTATGCCTACGCCGATGACCTACAACTATTACACAACATAGACCCTGCAAGTCCAAATGACATTTTTTCTATTAATCAAAAATTATCCATTATTCATGACTGGTTAAATACAAATATGCTTTCCCTAAGCATTACTAAAACTAACATCATGCTATTCTCATGGAAAGAAGGGTTACAATTAACTGCTCCTATCTCAATCGATAACACTCCACTTAAACCAACCACTACTATAAAAATTTTAGGCATGTTAATTGACCATAAACTCACATTTCGCTCACAAATTAGTGCTCTAGTCAGAAACTGTTTTTATAAATTAAGGATGATTAGATCTTTGGCCCCCCTTCTTGATGCCAAATCCCTTACTACACTAATTCATTCCCTTGTGATATCCAAATTGGACTACTGTAATTCTCTACTGAAAGGGATAAACCTAAAGGATATAAAATGTTTACAATTGATTCAAAATACAGCTATCAAACTTATATCAGGTTCAAATAAATATGATCATGTCTTTTACAAAAAGCCCACTGGTTACCCATCATATATAGCAGTGATTCCCAACCCTGTCCTGGAGGAACACCAGGCCAATCGGGTTTTCAGGCTAGCCCTAATGAATATGCATGAGAGAGATTTGCATATGATGGAAGTGATAGGCATGCAAATTTGCTTCATGCATATTCATTAGGGCTAGCCTGAAAACCCAATTGGCCTGGTGTTCCTCCAGGACAGGGTTGGGAACCACTGATATATAGAATAACATTTAAAATAGCACTTCTAACTTTCAAAACAATACAAACACATGTCCCAGCATTTATTGACAGACTTCTTATTCCATACGACCCTCCGAGAGCTCTAAGATCCACCTCACAGCATACTCTTAATATCCCATCCTTAAGAATAATAGGTACTCGACGTAATACAATCTTTTCAGTAACTGCCCCCACGATTTGGAATTTCCTACCTATATATATACGATCTGAAAATAATCTACAGAAATTTAAAAATAGTTTAAAATGTTTCTTTTTTAAAGATGCCTTCAATTGACTATACAATTGACTATTCGTTTCAAGTCCAGCAACTCTTGATTTCCCCTCCCATTGCTGTATTTTTTCTTAATAAATATTGTAGTTCTCCCCCCCTCTTTTCCTATTGTATCCTTATAGATTAACAAAAAAAAAAACAAACAAACCCCAAGAAGTATGTTAAGATGTTAGTCTCTGTGTACTTTTGTGAATGTTTTAATTATTATTGTACAACGCTTAGTATTTTGATAGGCGTTTAATCAAATAATCAAATAAACTTGAAACTATACAAACCTAAGGTTAAGTTTAGTTTAGTTTAGATTTAGGCATTTAGCATCAGATGCTAAAGGGGACCTAGAGGTAACTAAATGAACATGTTTCCCATGCAGCGCCAAAATTGAGCAGCCTGTTTTTACTAGATTCCTAAAATTAAGGTCGGCTTGGGATTGGGAGGCTATATATTAAAAACCATGGGGTCAATTTTAAGTGGCAGCTGCAAGTGGATTCATTTGAATGCTGGTGCTCAGATTTTAAATTCCATACATATATTCATTTATTTATTTATTCATTCATTCCATTTTCTATACCGTTCTCCCATGGGGAGCTCAGAACGTGGCACTTCACTGTCCTCTCTTAGCTGAGCGGGAATCCTCCAACTTCATTGCTGCCAGTTGGGGAGGAGGGGTGCTTTAATATTGTATTTTCAGTTGTACGTGTCAGGCAGGTTCCCTGGTGTCCTGAAGAGCTTGCCTCTCCCTCGCTATTGAAAACGTGTTAGTGAAATAGCTCCCCCCACAGGCAGGACTGTAGGTGAAGGACTCCTGCTCTGCTTAGAGGGCACAGTGCACTGAATATATGAATTGAGTGGTCACCATTACCACCAATTAATAAATGAGGCAGCCAAAGTGTTTTTATATTAGAAACAGTCATTCCAAACTTCACACTTGGTCCTCCTCCCCTTTTGCCTTTTAACTGCTCCCGTCCTCCGTCTGTTCCAGCTCCAAAAGCACAACTCAGTAACTATTACAAAGTGACATTTAAACCTGTATAAAACGTACATCCTTTATAAATTTTTTTCACATAAACAGTATATATATGCTTGTGTTTGGGTGTGCATGTATGTTTTTAAACAAACAGCTGTGCATTTTTACTACCAAGGTCCTGCACAGTGGCATAGTAAGGGGGTAGATGGGGTGGGGGTGGGGGCAGACCACCACAGACATAATTTTGGTGAGGATGCCAGCATCGTACTGCCCTCCACACCATGCTCACGTCCTCCCTCCCCCCCCCCCATGCTTGCGCCGACCTGGCTCCCTATGAAATCACTTCCGGATTGCAGGGTCAGGAAGTGACATCAGAGGGAAAGCCGCCCTATGCTGGTGAAGATTTAAAGAGGTAGGGGGGTGGGAAGGGAGGGTCCGAATGTGGCATGAGGGGTGGGGGTGGGGCAGAGAGGAGGACATGGGGGGCACCACATACCCGGACGTCTCCTATTCTCACTACGACACTGCAGCATCCCCAGGAATTCACGGTCCAGATCAAGATGGGTGGTGGGGACAGGGCCTGCTATTATGGGGGGATTAAAGACATATCCCCCCCCCATTAATTCCCCTTCAAAAGCCTTGGCCTAAACAAGCACTTTTATCAGATCTAAGTGTATTCGGTGCAAAAGTGGATGGGGAAGTTGTTGAAAACATGCATGTGTGTTACCATTGTAAAACAAGACTCGTACATGAATACTTTCTTGGCCCACCTTAAGCCAGGGGAGGTGCAATGTAGTCAAGCTCACACAACATTGCACCTCCCCCAGCTTGACGTCATCACTGTAGGACTTATCCTCAGCTTTTGTGCGGCGTTCTTTCACTTTGTCTATCAGCCATCCGCTGCTACGCAGCTTCCCAAAGTATCCCCATTTCACTACGTGTTTCATGTTTTTGTTTTTTTTTTGCACATTATTTTGGCCCATAAAGGATATCTTCGGACCCCTGAGGAAGATGTGTTAATCAAAACACGGACCGTGTTGGGTCCTTGTTCCTTTGTTACAAAGATGGACCACACTAACGTGTAACGTTCATTGATTGAAATAAAGACTTGGCATCAAGTACATAATTTCTGCAAGTTTTTTTCCTTGGTTCTCTGATGTTGGACGTTTACTACAGGGCTGTTGAATTCTTCTCTTTGTGCTCTTTGGTGTCATTTAGGAACATCACGTCATCAGTGTGAAATCTGGTAATGACATTTTATTGTGTCTTCACAGATACTTTGAAAAATACCAGCACTATAAAGAAACCAAGCAAAAGATTTGTGCAGATTTGAACATTTTGGAAAAGATGCTCAGAGAATCTTTTTCCCGAACATCAAAGTCTTATAAAGACGCTCTACAGCAGTTAGACCAAAGCAAGGCAAGTTTGTGATAAGCTGTTGACCCAAACCACCACTTCAGCACAACTAACTCGAAAATCAACTATTCTTGAATTAGTTTGCCAAATTTTCCTACAGTACAAAATAACGTTGTTTGGTTTTTTGAAAGCACCTATTTGGACAGAATCACATGCTGTAAATGTTCAACCATCTCTAGAACAATGAAATTGTAGGATGGTGGAATTTTCTCAAAACTGAAACCAGTGTAAATTAAACCATGAGTCCTTTTAAACACTGAATCATTACTTGATGTAACCTGCCAATATTTTATACTTCTTTTTAAATAGGCTTTGGCCATCAAAACTGAATCCGTGCAAGAGGACTTAATGAAGCTTAGACAAGATTCAAGAGACCTCTGTGCAGTGTGTAAAGAAGATGACAGTTCACTTGTCATAAAAACAGTCTCAGTTTTATGGGATAAATGGCTGCACTTGCTGGAGATAGCTAAAGAATGGGAAGAGGCCTGTGAAGAAGTGAAACAACATTGGAAGTTTGTCAATGAAGAAGTGAGTGATTTGTACTGCAAATGTTTATTTTTCATAGGTAATTTTATAATGGGGCACCAAGGATAACAGGGAAAGAAGGTGCCCAATTTTCTTTATAAAATACTAGAGCATGTATAAATGTCTGTGCCAACATTTGTAAAGCCTGTGCATAGATTATAGTATTTTCTAGTCAATGATGTTCCACACCAATAACAGCGGGATCTGGATAGGCCCTGCTGTCTGCCTAAATACTAAAACCTTACTCATCCCTCATAACCCAACCCCCTTTAGCTTTATCAAAAATCACACAATAGTCTCCTGGTTGGTATAACTAGCCGCAGCTCAGTTTATTAACCATAACCATAAACATATCAACTTCATTACATTCTTAACATCATATAATAGCTCCTCCCGAGCTACCCAATAACTTTGATTTATTCCCTCGACCCTGCCGCCACAGCAAGGGTCAGAGGGGTGGCATGTCCCTCTTGCCCCATTTTCCGGGTGCCGTCCTAACGCTCATCACCTGATGAGCCCCATGACTTAGTAGCTCGGGAGATCCATCACCCAAGCTACTGAATTTTGCACCATCAACACAGGGTAGGCGGGTGGGACAGAAGGAGCCGAGTCCTCCAGGGTTCAGCCTTTAAGACCTCGCCCCCGCGCCCATCCGCCAATCAATTAAAAAAATTCTTACACTGATGGATCCCTTGCCCAATCACGACCTGCATACTACCCAACCCCCCCTTCCTCTGCTAATACACCCAACCCCCAGCCGATGGGCAACACGAGGGCTCTCCCAGCCCCGTGTTACATTCCGCCCATCGACACAGGGGTCTCGGGCTCCCATTTTCACATACTTGTATGCTGGTTGGGATTCTATAAGGCATCATTTTCATGCATATGTGGCCTTATCCATGGATAAATGATTGGAAAACTCCTAAGTGCACAGCCCCATATTCTATATATGGCACCCAAAAAATCTGCGCTGACGAGAACGGTGCTTAACGTGATTCTATAAAAAGAATGCAACTTATAGAATCGCCCTATGTTCCAGTGCACATAGTAAGAGTTAGGCACTGCCATTTAGGCCAAGGAAAACCAGACCTAAATACCTACGCGTAACTTGTGTATTCTATAACAGTGCGTCTAATGTTTAGGAAAGCCCACGATCCGCCCATGCTCCTCTCCTTTTCAGATTCGTATACTAGAACTGGCGTGCATCAATTTATACTGTAGAATACGCCTACCAAGTTGTGCACATAACTTCTAATTAATGCTAATCAGAATCAATTACGAGATGTTAATTTCCAATTACTGGCGCCGATTAGGCTTGTTAAATAATTAAGTTGTGCATCCAGATCAGCTGTGCGCACTGATTTCTGCACTCAACTTAAGGCGCCATATACAGAATTTGGGGGTTGGTGACTTGGCCTTTATGAGTCATGTGTATACATTGTGCTATATAATTCTAAATTCCACCTTTCAGAAATGTGTCTGTGTGTTTGTGTATATACAGTATATAGATAGATATTTTGCATAGAAATGGTTAGGGCATTTTTTAGCGTTAGTTTAAGTTAGTAATAATTTATAATAATCTGCTTTGTTATACTTTTAGCTTATACACACTGGAGCTATTTTTCGGAGAATAACTGTGTATATTATTTCCCTTTGAAAATTAGCAGCTGCAAAGTATATGCTTGAAAAGCAATTGACTACTTTGTACCTATTTTTATGGTCAGCAAAGCAGGGGCAAAATAGCTTGAGTACATCTGAAAATGGCATCATATTTCAGTGTTTGCCTTCCCTGTCCTAAAAATGTCCCCGAGAATAGTTCCTTTTAAGCCAGCTAAAAGTATATGCAGTATGAAGGCCCAAGCATACATTTAGGGCTCCTTTTACGAAGCCGCGTTAGCGGCTTTAGTGCGCGTGACTTTTAATCACGTGCTAACCCCCGCACTAGCCGAAAAACTACCGCCTGCTCAAGAGAAGGTGGTAGTGGCTAGCATGGCCGGCGGTTTTGCTCACGCTATTACGCGCGTTAACCGCTAACGCGCCTTCGTAAAAGGAGCCCTTAGTCTGACAGAAGAGGGCACAGGCCATTTTATCCAAGTTTCCCTCATAACTGAGCTTGTAAAAACAGAGTTAAATCAAAAAGTTATTCAGGTTGAACATGCCAATGTTATAATAACCCTGCAGAACAGTACTTTTGAAATAAATGCCTCCATTCAGGAGTAGTCTTGAAAGAAACTATCAACTTATTAATTTTTTTGAATGCATTTCTTTCTCTGGTCCAAAAGATTATAAAACTTGCATTTTCATTGTTAGCTTTTTTGTTATAACAGCCAAGGGGGTGATTATCAACATAAATAATATACAAAATAAAATTGTACAATTCCATAAAGTTTCCTTAATACCAATGTTTAAAAAGCAAATTGGGGGGTGGGGAGGGTTGGGTTGTTACAGGTTCTTGATTATGGTTGGCAATAAGAAAATGTATCTTATCATTTCTACACCGTGAACCGGAAAAAAAACCCCTACACCAAAATGTTTGTTTTCGTATCTTCCACAGAACTTGGCCGATTCTTATGAAATATAGTGCATTGTGTCCTGAACGAAGTTGATGTAAAATGTTGTAAATATTTCCCATCGAACCACAACACTACCTTGTGAAAATGAATTATTGCTATGGGATACACACTGAAGCAGACAATAGTCTGTAAACAGTTTCTATATCAAAATGGTTTTCATCTCAGAAGACTGAATTCTGATAAAGAATTTCGTACTGCTAAAAGCTTACAGCAGTCCCAGATTATTGAAAGAGTTTCCATAAAAGGCTTGGAACAAAAATGGCCTTGATGTGCTGCAATGGAAGGGAGAAGGGGTAGTGCTGGACAGGGGGGAGGTAAAAGGAAGGGAGAAGAGTGTGCTACTGGACCTGGCAGAAAGGGAGGGAAAGGAAAGGTGCTACACACTGGAGGGGAGGGTGAGATGGTACATGGGGAGAGAGCATGTTGGGTTGGGAGGTGGGAACGAGGGATGCCTTTGTCCACACTTCTAAGGCTGTATCCCAGCTGCCAACAGTAGAACATGACCATGTATAAGGTATCACTTTCTTTTCAGGATAGTTTTTGCTGTCTTTCTGCATAGCAGCCATCATTTTGCACAGAGGAGCATTGCAAGATCTCTAGTTTGCCCTCTATATCCTCCCTTTTCATGTCAAATGACAATATCAACCCCCTAGGCCCACTGTGTAGCTCCAGCAAAAACAGCTAATACAGATCTTGCTATTTTGACTTGTTGTCACTCATCTGTTCTTTGCCATCTCTGCTTTATTTATGTATTTAAAAATATTGATGAATCGCCTAAAACCTAGGCGACTTACAGTAAAAACATTCAAAATCATAAAACAATCATTTACAAAGACTCATCAATTACAATGACAATAATAACAAACTTCTTTGGGTTCAGCATCATATAAAAACTCTTCCTTAATATAGAAGGTCTTCATTTCAGTGAAATGTCTGGACCAGAAAAAATTAAGTTTCCAATAACTTTCTAAACCTTAGCACTAATAACATCTTACTTTCTGTGTGTTCTGTGTATTTAGATTGAGCGGGAAATGATAATCCTGGATAATTTTCATGAAGAGCTCCCTGGTGCTTCTAAAGACATTGTTAGCAAAGATGCACTTCTGGAGACACTGGCATGCATTAACCGATATGAGGAGAGCATAGCAAGACAAGAGCTGCTACTGCTTTTGTTGCTTCATCATGTGGAAGTCACAGGGGCCACATCTGAAAGCTCAGAAGATACTAAAACCCTTCCTGCAGTACAAGAGATACAGTCTATGCAAGAGAAATGTAAAAAGTAAGTTGAAGCTAATGAGGGATGAAGGTTAAGGAGTGGAATTTTTTTTTCTAATGACAATTTTAGAGAACATTTTCAAAACTTTGATGTTAACTTATGGGATTTGGATTTTGCTCATACCCTTTTATTTAGTAGTAGCAGCCAGAGAAAACAATAGTCAGATGGGTCACAAAATTTAAGTGGGCCCAAATGGATCATGGGTCTACATCAGACATGGGAACTCTGGTCCTCGAGGGCCGGAAACCAATCGGGTTTTCAGGATTTCCCCAATGAATATGCATGAGATCTATTTGCATGCACTGCTATCAATGCATATTCATTGGGGAAATCCTGAAAACCCGATTGGATTCCGGCCCTCAAGGACTGGAGTTGCCCATGTCTGGTCTACATATACAAAATGTAGCCCATCTTGTTAAAAGTAGGGGCTTACCTAGTCAAACTTTGTATGAAATATTACTTCACAGTTCTATATTACAGTGGTCATTTTGAGGGATAATGTGTAGGAATGGCTTTTTCCCATGGAGGCAGAATACTTAGCAATGATGCACTGCGAGTTAAAAGGTCTAAGACTAAGGGCTCCTTTTACGAAGGTGCGTTAGGGCCTTAAAGCACGGAATAGCGCGAGTTAAAAGTCCACATACGCTAGCCGCTACCGCCTCCTCTTGAGCAGGCGGTAGTTTTTCAGCTAGCGCATGCTAATCCGGTGCGTGCGCTAAAAACGCTAGTGCACCTTCGTAAAAGGAGGCCTTACTCTTAGACCTTTTAACAAGCAGTGCATCATTGCTAAGTATTCTGCCTCCACGGGAAAAGTAGTGCAGTTGATGAATTAATTGCCATTGATTATGTTCAATAGATTGTGGGTGGATCACGGATAATGAGTCATGCACCGAATGTGTCAGGGGTCACTGGTTAAATGGGTCATGGGTGAGCTTGCATGACCCACTGCGTGCTCTGAGACCAAGGGAGGAAACAAGGTTTACAAAATGTGGGTCCTGGTGGTGCTCAGCATTTTGCTATCCAGAGTTAAACCTGGAAATTCAGTGCTGGAGCATATCCGGGCTTCAGTATTGAATTTTCAGATTTGTAGAAGTAGAACTGGCATAGCTACTTAAACCCCCCCCTCCCCCTTTTACAAAATTGTAGCATGGATTTTAGCATCGGCCACAGTGGTAACAGCTCCGATGCTCAAAGGAATTCTACGAGCGTCGGAGCTGTTACCACTGCGGCTGGCGCTAAAATAGCACTACGGTTTTATAAATTAGGGGGGGGGGGTGTAAGTGTGATATTCAGCACAACTGGATATTCAGCACTGCATAAAGATAGGACTGACTTTTATGTAGTGGCTCGTTAAGTGCTGAGACTGACCCCGGAATGCCCCCCAAATATCTGGGTTTCAGTTCAGTGCTAACTGCTAATTTTCAGCAGCACTATTTGTTTAAGTGCCACTGAAAATTGGCAGTTAGTCTCGAACAGGTGATTTAACTGGCCATGTACAGTTTCTGGTCGTACAGTGAAAGATTAGAGAAACTGGGCCTCTTCTCCCTCCCTCCCTCCCTAAAAACTGACAAATCACCGGGTCTGGATGGCATACATCCAAGGGTTCTGAAGGAATTAAAGGAGGAGATAGCGGAACTACTACAGCAAATTTGCAACTTATCCCTGAAAACAGGCGTGGTCCCGGAGGATTGGAAGATAGCCAACGTTACGCCCATCTTTAAAAAGGGATCAAGAGGTGACTCAGGAAACTACAGGCCGGTGAACCTGACCTCGGTTCCGGGGAAAATGGCGGAAGCACTGACAAAAGAAAACATCGATGAACATTTTGAAAGAAACAAACTATGATAACCAGCCAACATGGTTTCTGCAAGGGGAGATCGTGCCTAACGAACTTATTGCACTTCTTCGAAGGGATTAACAAACGTATGGACAAAGGAGACCCCATAGACATCATATATCTGGGTTTTTGCTTTGTGAACTACATTTGTAATGTAATTTATTTCTTATATACCGCTACATCCGTTAGGTTCTAAGCGGTTTACAGAAAATATACATTAAGATTAGAAATAAGAAAGGTACTTGAAAAATTCCCTTACTGTCCCGAAGGCTCACAATCTAACTAAAGTACCTGGAGGGTAATAGAGAAGTGAAAAGTAGAGTTAGAGGAAAAATAAAAATAAAATAAACATTTTAATAAGACAGCATTGATCTAAATACTTTGGAAGGTAAAAGAGAGGAGAGAAAGGAATAGAAGCAGAAGGGAGAGCCGTTGAACAGTAGAATTCTGGAGAAATTTAAATGATAGAAATAGAACAAAACAAAGACAAAAGGCAAAACAATAGATAAGATTAAAGATAAATCATAAGGGGGGCGTGGCTTGGACACGCAACTGAATGGTCGGGTAGTCCGTTAGCTCCGTGGTAACAAGCTATTTTTTATTAAAATAAGCTATCAAAAATTACAAATTGGCAAGATACAGCATTTAATTACATCGGAAATGGCTTCAGGAAAGCAAAACAAGAGCGATACGAATGCTGGAGGATCGGGAATGAGCAGCAACAAGCGGTCAAAGCCGGAACCAGCAACTCCTTCTAAAGTTCCGTTGCCGGCAGAAGAAAATACAGATATTATAACTGAATTGCGACAGATCAAAGAGATTGTTATGGAAATCTCAAAAAAGTTACAAAAAGTAAGTGATGATGTGGAAATCCTCACTAAAAGAGCAGATTTATCTGATAACAAATTAAATCTGTTGGAAGAAAAAACGGAACAAATGCAAACTGAAATGAAAAAGAACAAAATAGTATGGAAGGAAATGGAAGTTATTAAAAAAGATCTTGAAGATTGCTTGAATCGCGAAAGAAGATGTAATTTAAGGATCATTGGGATGCCTGAAGGTGTAGAAAAAAATGATCCTATCTCTTTCTTGGAAAATTTTCTACCTAAAGTCTTGCCAATTAAATCAAAAATCCCTCTTGAAATAGAAAGAGCACACAGGATACCGACTCAAAAAGTTTTATCTCAAAAAGGTCCAAGAACTTTAATATTTAAATTGCTACGATACCAACACGTTGTGGAAATTTGTCAACTTGCCAAAGAAAACCTGAGCCTCAAATGTCAGGATACAAGAATACACATCGTACCTGACTTCGCTAAAGAAACTGCATTTAAAAGGAAACAGTTCTTGGCTTTGCGTCCCAAATTAAGAGCATTGGGGGCAAGATATGGACTGTTATATCCGGCAGTAATGAAGATTACATTAGCAAATAAAACTCAGAATTTCACTGACCCTTTGAAACTACAGGAGTACTTAGAGGATTTAGAACAACCAATGACTTCCTAAATATTATTGCTAATTTACTAGATATATATACTTGTGACATATAGAATTATATTTTATTATTCAAAACTTAATTCAAATTTACCAATGGATATGTTCACAACAGGATCTATTTATGGTTGTTTGTGTTTTTTTTTTAACTGTAACTCTAACGGTCCATGAATGGCACGAGAACAGAAGCTGATGGAACAAATTATACTACTGTTAGAGATGAAAGACGCGTCATGACAGATTTGTTTACAACTGTAACAATTCTTGAATGGTTATGATACCTTTTGAATGAAAACGTGGGATCTCAATGCTCAACCAATGAAAACGCACTAAGATGAACTTGATTGGCTATCTCTGACGTACAATACGCAGGAAGAGAGCAATGAAGAACAGTGACGTATCTTATAGAACGGAAAGACAGAAGAAGATATACTTCATCATACGGACTTCGGGACTAAAGTTTAACAACATTTACTACATGGAAAGAACATAATTTCTATGGACAAGAAGATCTCTAATAATATAATGGCACGAAGCTGCTTTTCAATTAATATCTGCGCGAAGGAGTGGTCTGTATACAGTAAACCCAAACAAAAAAGGGAACAGAGGTCCAACCGTCTGCAATAAAAAAACAATCCAGAGCGGATGAGACGAGGGGCTGCGGGCTGGATACGCGATGCGAACGGACTTTGTTTGTAACGGATGGGGCATGGGTTGGAAACCTTTTACCGAGCAAGGATTGCCTGATGGAGGATTTTTGACTCGTGTTTTGCTTGCTGTGGGTGAGGTCTGCTTGCGTCGTATGCTTAGCCTGCAGTTAATTACATGTTTCCTTTAGATCAGTAAATGGTTATATGGATAAGTAAGGGGTAAAAGAAACTATAAAATGGTGAGATGATAAAAGTTCATTATAGGTTAAGCAACTACTTCCTTCAATGGTTCCTACTAATAAAACGGAAGACTAAAATCTTTTATGTAATGTACTGAAGAAGTTATATATCTCATTAATACTATATGGTTATCAGGTAAATCTTTATTGGTTTAAAAGGAGAAAGTGATGAGAAAAGGAAAGATAAAGAAAAGGGAAAGAAAGAAGAAAAGAAAGAAAAGGAAAGAAATGAGGAGAGAAGAAAAAGGAAATGGAAAAGAAAAAAGAAAAAAGGAAAAGAAAAAAAAAAGAAAGAAAAAGAGAAAATATCACTGATAAGAAAATAATATTAATTAAATATAGGATATATAACACTGAAAAGTTTTTACAATATAGTAATAGATCCAGTAATGAAAATTAAATATATACTCATTTATATTAATTATATGCTGTTATAGATGAAGAACTGCTTTGAACTTTGGATTTGATTAAGATATCTGGTTTAACACAATATAAATTTTAAGAAAATTTATAAAGATATATTTCTAAGATTAGAGATAACACATGAAAAGGGGAAGGGGAAAAAAAAAAGGAAAAAAAAAAAATGATATTATAATTCTCATTCTATATAACTTTATAACACAATAATATTATAGAGTAAACAAGATCACATACAAACTTTCTTTATATTTATTAATTTTATTGGAATATTTAAGATTTTAAGGATTCTATTTTCAGAATTATACAATATATAATCATTCAATAAGAATATATATTGGATGTCATTTATTATATATAATTATTAATTGATATAAAATATTAATTGTTTCTGAATTTATAAAAGTCTACTTTAATGTAAAACGAGAATAGATCTTTGGGGTTTTTTTTTTTTTTATGTAATCAAACTATAAATTGACTTAAATGGATTTAGATATTTTATAATTTGATAAATTCAGATAAAATCTTTCCACAACTTATGATTAATTATATAAATTGAGATTTAGTATATTAAATTAATTGAAATTGTCAATTTGGATATATCCTTTATTTATTATATACATTTTTTCCCGTAATCTATATTATAACAAAGAAACAAGAGTGGATATTTAATTTTTTGATAGAATATATGTAAAATTTTATTTACATCATATATAAATTTAAAGATAGCTGTTTAAATTTGAGATATTAGCTTGTGAGGAGTTATTTATACCTGATCTTACTTGCGTTTCCAAGTTTTCGTATTTAATTGGGGATGGAAGGGAGGGAAAGGGGGAGGGATGGATAATGAAGGGTGGGATATAAAAAGGGGGGGTCATCTAAATATTATTGATTGGGAAATTGACTTATTATTCAATATTCACAATTTAACTTTTGATAGAACAAGTGATGAGATTACCTAATGGATATTAAAATACTGTCTTTAAATGTTAATGGTCTTAATCATCCGATAAAAAGGAAAAAAGCTTTGTTATTTTTAAAACAGCAAAATGCGGATATTTACTGCATACAAGAGACACACCTGTCTAATATAGAATCTCAAAAGCTGGAAGGAGGATGGATTAAACATTGTTTTTTCTCATCGGCTGTTGGGAAAAAGGCTGGTGTTGCTATATTGGTGAATAGGAAATGTTCTGCCTCCTTTAAATTTAAGGCATCGGATTCTCATGGAAGATGGATACATCTGGAAATGAGCATGGGAAATACTACCTTGTCGCTTTTTAATGTATATGCCCCTAATTCGAATCAGCCAGAATATTTTAAGACTCTACAACAACTGATTCTCCCACTGGCTACATCTAATATGATAGTAGCTGGGGATTTCAATGCTGTCATGGATCCTCTTTTGGATAAAAATCCTAAAAGATTTATAAAATCTTTGGGATTAGATAATTTTGTACAATCTTGTAATTTGAAAGATATTTGGCGTATACTTCATTTTGATGGCCGGGAATTCTCTTTCTGTTCTCATGTTCATAAATCTTTTTCTAGAATAGATTATATTTTTGTTTCAAATCAATTAGTACATCAAGTTACGCAGGCTGCCCTAGATCCAATTATTTTATCAGATCATGGTGGAGTGTGGATTGAACTTAAAAGCAATGAACAAGATACAAATAGACCTATATGGAGATTTGATAATACATTACTTGCTGAACCAAATTTTTATGAAATTATATTAGAAAAAATAAAAGATTACTTCCAACTTAATGAAACAGATGAGATCTCTATGGAAACTTTATGGGATGCCTTTAAGGTAACCATAAGAGGTCAACTAATTTCTTATTCGGCTCATCTTAAAAAACAGATTAAAAAACAGTTTTCTGATTTAGAAAAAGAAATTAAAATTTTGGAATCAAAACTAATAGAAAAATGGGACTATTCTACACAACAAGAACTTTTAAAATTTAAAGGAAAATTTCATGAGATTTCATCTAAATTGATTAGAAAAGATTTATTTTCTCAGCAAGCTTTATATTATGGAAACTCAAATAAGTCGGGAAGAATATTGGCAAATTATTTAAAAGCTAAAAAAAGAAAGACAAAAATAGTTGCCATTAAAGATGAATTTGGAGATATGCATAATCAAAATAAATCAATTTTAAAACAATTTTTACAATTTTATAGATCCCTTTATTCTTCTGAGACTTATTTAGATAAAGAAAAAGATGGTTTAAGTTTTTTGAAAGTATTAGAGGGTCCTAAGGTTCCCGAGCATATAAAAAGAAGTTTAGAAGAACCAATATCACTAAAAGAATTAGGAATAGCTTTGAAATCCCTTAGAGTAGGATCCGCTCCAGGTGGTGATGGATATACAGTAGAATTTTATAAATCTTTTCAAAATACCCTATTACCTTATTTATTAAATTTATACCAGACTCAACTAACTAAGAGTTGTATTACAGGCACTATGGCAGAATCTTTAATCATAGTTTTACCCAAGCCAAATAAAGATCCCACTTTGGTCTCAAATTATAGACCTATTTCCTTAATCAATGTAGATAGTAAACTTTTAACTAAGACATTAGCTTTAAGATTGGCTAAAGCTCTCCCTTTCATAATAGGTATGCATCAAACAGGATTTGTTGCTCAAAGACTTTCTTCTCATAATACTAGACTGGCTTTTCATATGTTATATTTGACAAAAGCCATGAATGATCCGGCTTTTTCTGTTTCTTTGGATGCAGAGAAAGCTTTTGATCGAGTGGAATGGACATTCATGTATCAGGCAATGGACTGGTTTGGTATAGGTTCAGGATTTATACAAATAATTAAAACGTTGTATAGCTCCCCTGCTGCTAGATTATATATCAATAATACATTTTCAGAACGTTTTAATTTACGGAGAGGAGTTAGACAAGGTTGTCCATTATCTCCTTTACTTTTTGATATTGTTTTGGAACCCTTAATATTAGCTATTCAGCAGGTAAAGGAGATACAAGGTATACCCCGTTCAGATAGGGAATATAAAATATCAGCATATGCAGACGATATCTTGCTTTATTTGAGAAATCCAGAAAATACCATTCCATGTTTACTTGAATTAATTGAAAAATTTGGAAAATTTTCCGGTTACAAGATAAATTGGAATAAATCAGAAGTTCTTCCACTAAATGTACATTGTACAAAAGGTTTATTTGACCCATTTTCTTTCATTTGGAAGGAAGATGGTATTAAATACTTAGGAATTTGGATTGCAAAAACAATAGATGATACTATGAAAATTAATGAAAAAAATTTATTACAAAAAGTAAAAGAAATGTGTGAGCAATGGAATCCTTTACACTTATCTTGGTGGGGGAGAGTACAAACTGTTAAAATGATGATTTTACCTGTAGTTTGTTACCAAATGGGTATGATACCTATTTTTTTTCAGGGATCTTTTTATAAAAAAATAAATAGGATTCTAACCAATTTTATTTGGCTGGGAAAAATTCCTAGAATTGCTTTAGTGTCTTTGCAAAGACCTATTGTGGAGGGTGGGGTAAATTTTCCAAATTTTTATAGGTACCATCAAGCCTATATTTTGCGACAAGGTATGTATTGGATCCTCCCAGAGCCCATTGACAATATTCCAGATTGGTTCTGGTTAGAGTGGAGACTTATGTTTCCACTACGTCTTGGCCACATAATTAGTATCAAAATGCCAAGGTTATATAAAGATCATAAAATATTTATGGATACCTGGAAAACTTTAAGGTATATAAATAGTCTGACTCCTATTCCGATAAATAAATCAACAATTCAAACAATATGGTTAAACCCCAAGATCAAAATAGGCGGTTTTAAAATCATTTGGAAGCATTGGATGTTAGCAGGGATACGTACTTTAGAAGATGTAATAACTAATGGTAAACTGCTTGACTTTTCACAATTGCAACATAAATTTGGCTTAAACAATTCACAATATTTTAGATGGTTGCAATTGAAGCAGACCATTCAGGTAGGGTTCCCTGAATGGAAAAATCTTAACAATTATCATAGCCTAGAATTCTTATGCTTTCAGGTGGCTTCTACTGGACACAGGCTGCAATGTGGTATAAATTAATATCTGGATATATAAATAAAAAACCAAAAAATGGTCTTAGAGACATTTGGAGCATTGAGATTAAGCATCAAATTAATGCATCTCAATGGCCACGACTTTGGTCTTGGAGGATAAGATGTACAGTATCAGCATCTATGAGACAAACATGGTTTTTTCTTTTGCATAGAGCTTTTTGGACCCCCACACGTTTACATAGAATAGATAGCTCTAAGTCTAATAAATGTTGGCACTGTCATCTTGAGGCGGGGACATTAGATCATCTTCTATTCTATTGTCCATATATATTAATATTTTGGAAATCAATTTGGCCTCAAATAAATAGGATGATGGACAATCCAGTAGCCTTGACTTATGATACTATTCTATTTGGTACAACAATGAGAGCAAAAAGTCAAATTTCGTCACATAATAATAAACTTTTATTCATATTAACTGGAATAGCAATTCAACAAATAACATGTAACTGGAAAAATTATGATAGACTAAGTTATAACTTCTGGTGGAATTCGGTATGCCATATATATAAAATGGAGCGCACAATAGCAACACAGAAAGGATATTTTGGTAAATTTCTGAAGATTTGGAGACCATTAACAGATTTTTGTAATAATTAATAACATTTTCCCATAATAAGAAAATTGGTAAGCGGGGATATGGGTGGGTACTATTTCATTTATCTCACAATTTGTATAAATTAATTAATGTATTTTCAAATACTATGTTAGAATTTCTGAAATATGAAAGGAGGGCTTGGGGAGGGTTATTTTATTTATATATTATCTAAGAATATGAATATATTGTATTTAAAATATTAATGAAAGAAAATCAAGTGTGTATTTATAAGATTATATGTATTTTTCTGATACACTTGTTGTAATATGAAAAAATGAATAAAAATAAAAATAAAAAAAAAAATAAAAAAAAAGATAAATCATAAGCTGGAAAGAAAAATAAAATAAAACTTTGTCTTCAATCCACGGTTTCAGCGTCAGTGATGAAGTGGAGCAAGTAAGTTTAGGAGGAGCGATTGACGTTTCCAGAAAGGGCTTCTTCAGGGAAGAGACTTGGCCGACAGTCCCAGGATGCCTATGTCTCCTCCCCTGCGATGTTCTCCCATCCATGCATTCCCTCCCAGACACACTGCCCGTGCCCCAGCCGCTCCAAGGAGGCTGCCTCAGATGAGGCCCACGGTGAATGCAGGATTCTCTCCTCTGCGGGAAAGCCGCCCGGAGCCGACAGTCGATCTTCTTAGCGGATTGCATGGGGGGAAGAGTTCACACTCTTGGTAGGATCGGGTCTGTGTGCTCTCGGTGGTTGTGGCTGGTCTCGTTGCTGCTTAGGTGTAAAAGCAGTTGATCTCCCACTGCTGCTGATATTTAAAAGCAGGCAGATTGTCCAGGGAGAGGAGCTCTGCATTCAAACTGCCATCCTCCTCGCCTCCAAGTTCCGGAATGTTGGAGTCCTTCACCCCTTTTACGTCTAAGCTAAAATCTACTTCTCAGTGCTTTTGCTAAGATCATTTTGATACCAGTGTTGTAGTGAGAAACTGAGTCAACGTGAACTCCCCCGAAGAAAGTTTTGATTGATTCGACAGCCCCTGTTGAAATTTGCTAAGGGTCTTGGGAGAGTAAATGTTTTTATATAACTAATTTTGAAATTTTCTGAAACAAAATTAATTGCAAGGATTCTTTAGGTTGTATCAAGTGTACGGCGCCCTCATAAAAATAAGAAGGAAAAAGAGAAAAGCACTTTGAGAAACCATTTCTGTACAAATTGTTCAGAAGTTTGGTTTTTTTTTGGGATAAATTACATTTTTTTTCTGTAGCTCTTGTATTTTTGATGATTTGTTTCCTCTGCTTGTAGCTAGAGTTTTAAGATACACCAGCAAGTTAGTGTATGTAGAGAATGACAAGGGGGACAAATGTTTTCCCGTCCCCGCAGGAACTCGATTTCCCCATCCTGTCCCCATGAGTTTTGTCGTCGTCTCATTGTTAGCTCTGCCTTAACCGCACAAGCCTCGAACACTTATGATTTTAAAGCAGGGGTGTCAAAGTCCCTCCTCGAGGGCCACAATCCAGTCGGGTTTTCAGGATTTCCGCAATGAATATGCATGAGATCTATTAGCATACAATGAAAGCAGTGCATGCAAATAGATCTCATGCATATTCATTGGGGAAATCCTGAAAACCCGACTGGATTGCAGCCGTCGAGGAGGGACTTTGACACGCCTGTTTTAAAGTGTTTGAGGCTTGTGCAGATGAGGATGAAGCTTGCAAGAATGGGGCAGGGGGACAGGGGCAGATCCCACTGAAGCGATCCATTCATTTTATTCACTTTTAGAAATCGGAAAAAAAATACAGTACTGGGAATCTGGCAAAACTACCATTAATATGCGAATTATTGCATCCGCTTCAGCCAAACTAAACTTTCTGAAAATTTTGTTCTAGTCTTTGTAAGAAAACTCGGAAGAGAAAGCACTCGGTGCAATCAGAGATTCAGGATCGAGATCACATCAAAGAGGAAATAAAAGCCATTATGGACTCGCTGCTGAATAATGCATCATCTTGTTTCCAGAATCTCTGCAATGTGGATCCCAATGAAAAGGCATCACGCTTGGAGGTAAAGAGAAAGTTGACCCTTCACTATTGCAGCCTCTGTGCATGTAAGATCAGTTATGAGTTTTTCCTTGATTTTCACTTCCATAAAGTTTTGTATCCACTGTGACACTCTTTTTTTTTTTTTTTGTAAGTCTTTATTAATTTTAAAATATAAATAGTGCAATACAATGAATTTAAACATAAACAAATCAAGAAACGCACTTTAAATATGCAAATAATTAAAAAAACACTCATTTTCTCCCCCCTCCTTAACTAATAAAGTAGATACACATTTATAATTTCCATACAATAAATAAAATAGGAATAACAAACAATGATACATTTACCACCACCCTCCCACCCTGGATGTTTAAGGAGGTCAGATAAAAAGAAAAGGTACTTGACATCTATTGTGACTCAATAAATGATGCCAATGGGCTCCACACCATGTTAAATACTTTACTATAACCTAAAATTTCAGCATTCATTCTTTCATATTTATAACTAGAACACAAGTTTGCCCACCAGAAAGTATAATTAAGTTGATCATAACATTTCCAATTGCGTGTTATCATTTGAATGGCTACTCCCGTCATTATTAAGAAAAATCAGCTTGAATTATTAGTTGCCTGGGGATGGAGATGTAGGTTTTGCATGACCAATGCGTGTTCCAAATCAGAATAAGATAATGGGTGGGAGGGGAGGGAAAATAATGGGTGGGTTAGGGGATAAATTTTCAATGAATGTGCTAGGAGCTAATCATGTAAACAATCATAGAATATTGATTAAGTATAATTATTAATCAGATGGATCTAAAAATGTATTCGCTGAATGTCAATGGTTTAAATCATCCTATTAAGAAGAAGAAATTATTATCGTTCCTTAAAAATCAAAATGCGGATATTTATTTTATTCAAGAAACTCATCTTTCGGAAATTGAATCAAAAAAATTATCTGGAGGTTTTATTTCTAAATGTTTATTTGCACCGGCTTTAAAGAAAAAGGCTGGAGTGGCTGTTCTAATAAATAAAAAATGTAATGCAGATTTTAAACTAATTAATTATGATCCCTTAGGAAGATGGGTGCATGTCGAAATGGTTCTGGGAAATACTACCCTGAATTTATTCAATTTATATGCTCCTAATACGAATCAAATGGAGTTTTTTAAACAAATTCAACAATTGCTCTTACCACTGGCTACATCTAATTTAATAGTAGCAGGGGATTTCAATGCTGTAATGGATCCGATATTGGATAAAAAACCAAGTAAAGTTATGAAATCATTAGGCTTAGATAATTTGATACTATCTTGTGATTTAGTAGATATATGGCGAATTCTTCATTTTAATGATCAGGAATTTTCTTTTTGTTCTCAGGTCCATAAATCCTTTTCACGAATTGATTATATATTTGTTTCTAATAATATAGCGCAGCGTGTCTTAAAAGCAGTAATTGATCCCATTATAATTTCAGATCATGCTGGTGTGTGGATTAATCTTCAAAATTATGATGCTGAAAACTCTGATTTAATTTGGAGATTTAATAATGATTTATTAGCGGATTCAAAATTTCTTGAAGATTTCAAAATAAAAATGCAAGAATTCTTTCAATTTAATGAATCAGATGATATTAATGCTGAGATCTTATGGGATGCTTTTAAAGCAACTATGAGAGGAAATATTATTTCATATTCAACATTTATTAACAAACAAAAAAAAAAAACAATTTATTGAGATGGGAAAGCAAATTAAATTATTAGAAAATAAATTAATTGAGAAATGGGAAAATAATACATTACAAGAATTATTAAAATTAAAAGTTAAATACAATGAAATTTCTTCTCAAATTGTGAGGAAAGACATTTTCAACAAACAAGTACAATATTATGGAAATTCAAATAAAGCTGGTAAATTATTAGCAAACTTTCTAAAAGCAAAGAAAAGAAAATCTAAGATTATTGCAATTAAAGATACAAAAGGTAACACACATACCAACACAAAAGATATTATAACACAATTTCTTGATTTTTATAAAGAATTATATACTTCCAATTCTTATAAAAATAAAGAACAAGACGGATTAACTTTTTTAAATTCATATATTGGACCAAATATTCCAGATCATATAAAAGGAAGTTTAGAAGAACCTATATCTTTAAAAGAATTAGAAACAGCATTGAAGTCTCTTAGAGTTGGATCCGCTCCAGGTGGAGATGGGTATACTGTTGAATTTTATAAATTTTTTCAAAATATCATATTACCACATCTGTTAAATTTATATCAATATCAAATAAAGAATGGAAAAATTTCTGGTACTATGGCAGAATCAATAATTATAGTCTTACCAAAACCAAACAAAGATCCTACTCTGGTTTCAAATTACAGGCCTATTTCATTATTGAATGTGGATAACAAATTAATGGCTAAAGTATTAGCATTAAGATTGGCAAAAGCTCTCCCTTTCATTATTGATGTACATCAAACAGGATTTATTGCTAAAAGACATTCATCAAATAATACTAGATTAGCATTCCACTCATTAAATTTAGCAAAAAATATAAATGATCCAGCTTTTTTAATATCTTTAGATGCAGAAAAAGCTTTTGACAGAGTGGAATGGAATTTTATATACCAAGCTTTACAATGGTTTGGTATAGGATCCTGTTTTATTGAAATGATTCAGACATTGTATAGCTCTCCTGGAGCAAGATTATATATTAATAATAATTTATCAAATAGATTTAACTTGCACAGGGGAGTTAGGCAAGGATGCCCTCTGTCTCCTTTACTTTTTGATATTGTCCTAGAACCTTTATTAATTGCAATAAACAAAACTAAGGAGATAGAGGGAATATCATTTAACAATTTTGAATTTAAAATATCTGCATATGCAGATGATATATTATTATATTTAAGAAAACCGGAAACTACTATTCCATGTATACTTAATTTAATAGAAACATATGGTACTTTTTCTGGATATAAAATTAATTGGAACAAATCTGAAATTCTCCCAATAAATGTTCATTGTACCAAAGGATTATTTGACCCATATTCATTTATTTGGAAAGATGATGGTATAAAATACTTAGGAATTATGATCAAAAATACAATTGAAGACACAGTCAAAGAGAATGAAAAACTTTTATTGAAAAAAATAACAGAAATGTGTGAGCAATGGAATCCATTACATCTTTCTTGGTGGGGAAGAATTCAAACAATTAAAATGATGATATTGCCTGTGGTTTGTTACCAAATGAGTATGATTCCAATATTTTTTCAGGGGTCATTTTATAAAAAACTTAACAATATTCTTACAAAATTTGTTTGGTGTGGGAAAAGATCAAGAATCGCTTTAGTATCATTACAAAGACCAATTATGGAAGGGGGGGTAAATTTTCCAAATTTTTATAGGTATCATCAAGCCTATATCTTAAGACAGGGTATGTATTGGATTCTCCCAGAGCTTCTAGAAAATGTACCAGATTGGCTATATTTAGAATGGCGGCTCCTGTTCCCTTTATATCCAGAACAGTTAATAACTATAACAATGCCTAAAAGATACAAAGACCACAGAATTTTATTTGACACTTGGAAAACATTGAGATATATTAGTAATTTATCACCTGAACCTATTGCTAAATCTCTAAATCAATCAATATGGATAAACTCCAGGATCAGAATTGGCGGATTTAAAATCGTCTGGAAACAATGGATAAATGCAGGAATAAGAACATTGAATGATATCATATCAGAAGGCTCACTGCTTAGTTTTTCACAATTGCAAAATAAATTTGGATTAAATAAATCACAATATTTTAAATGGATGCAATTGAAGCAGGCCATTCAGGTAGGGTTCCCTGAATGGAAAAATCTAAATAATCAATATAGTTTACAGGTTCTATGTTTCCAGACGGATTTGTTGGGTCACCAAGCCGCAAAATGGTACAAATTGATATATGGATTTTTAAATAAAAAAAAGAAAACAGGTCTTAGGGATATTTGGAGTATTGAGATAGGTCAGACAATTTCTGAATCTCAATGGCCACGATTTTGGTCCTGGAGATTAAGATCTACAAGGTCAGCATCTATGAATCAAACATGGTTATTTTTATTACATAGAGTATTCTGGACCCCAACGCGCCTGCAAAAAATAGATAGTACTAGATCTAATAGATGCTGGCATTGTAAATTGGAAATAGGGACGTTAGATCATTTAATCTTTTTTTGTCCCTTTGTAAACGCATTTTGGAATTTAATTTGGCCCCAAATTAATAAGTTACTAGAGAATCACGTAGGACTCTCGTATGACACCATATTATTTGGTACTGCAATGAGAACTAAGAGTCCGATTTCAGCAAACAATAATAAGCTATTACTGATACTAACAGGAGTCGCCATGCAACAAATTACTCAAAATTGGAAAGATTACACCAAATTAAATTATACGTTCTGGTGGAATTCTGTTTGTCATATTTATAAAATGGAAAAAATAATAGCGTTACAACAGGGAAATCATCTTAATTTTAATAAAATTTGGCAACCATTGACAAAATATTCTAATGATTAGTTCTTAGCACAATGATAAATAATTATATATGAATGGGGTGGGATTTGACTAATTAATGGAAATATACTATATAAAAAGGGGATGGGAATTATATTTTATATGCTAATGTATAATCTTTATCATATTATATTTTAAATACGATGTATTATTAATGATAATATTTTAAATATGTAAAAAAACTTTATTGTATATTATATTACTCAAATATTGTAAGAATGGAAAACTTATAAATAAAAATTTAAAAAAAAAAGAAAAATCAGCTTTTATAACGATCCAAAGAAGGTTTAACATGTAATAAAGTACCACAAATCCACTGTGACTCTTAACAGATTTTTTTAAACAGTTTTGGAATGTATTTTTAAAGGCCTTCTACATAATAGGAAATACTGTATGTCGTATGATACGTGGAATAGTCTACCTAGTAGAGGTAGTGGAGACAAAGATTGTGTCTGAATATAAGAAAGCATGGGACAGGCACATGGGATCTCTTAGGGAGAGAAAGAGATAGTGGATGCTGCGGATGGGCAGACTGGATGGGCTACTTAGCCTTTATCTGCAAATGCTTCGACGCCCATTCAATTCCTATGACCGTTGGAGCATTACTGTGCCGGCCCGTGTTGCCGGCTTTAGTAAAAGAGGGTATGAGTGAGGGGTATTTTCAGGAACAGTCAGTATTCATAGGTAGTCAAGAGGGTTGTTTTTTTGGGGGTTTCTTATTTATTTTTAGTATTGATATACCACTTATAGCCTAATTGGTTTACATCAGGGGTATCAAAGTCCCTCCTCGAGGGCCGCAATCCAGTCGGGTTTTCAGGATTTCCCCAATGAATATGCATGAGATCTATTAGCATACAATGAAAGCAGTGCATGCAAATAGATCTCATGCATATTCATTGGGGAAATCCTGAAAACCCGACTGGATTGCGGCCCTCGAGGAGGGACTTTGACACCCCTGGTTTACATTCAGGTACCAAGCATCTTTCCCTATCTGTCCCAGTGGGCTGACACTCTATCTAATGTACTGGGTCACAAGGAGCAGTGTGGGATTTGAACCCACAACCTCAGGGTGCTAAGGCTGCATGCTCTAACCACTACACCACACACACTTAACCAAAGTGGGGAACAACAATACATACAAAATAAATAATATACAAATCAACAAAAACATAACAATCAGCAAAACCTCAAAGGTATACTGCAGCTTCACGGCGGTTCATCTAAAGTTTAGGTGTTCCTGTCTTGGAAGTTACTGTATTCCCTCTCTGTTTATCCAGGAGCTGCAGGACCTAATTAACAAAGAGAAGCTGAAAACAGATTGTATCATGGAAAAGCTGCGAATCAAGTATTCAGAAATGTACACAACGCTTCCTGCAGAGATTGGAACCCAACTGGAGGAATGCAAGAGAGTGCTGCAAGACACGGATGATAAGGTAACGATGATTGTCTTAGGACTAGAGGATGAGGAACTCAGTTCATGTATTGTTGCCATTAGGACAAATACTATCCTTTCTAAGCTTTTAATTAGCATAGCAGTGCATAGATTATATATGAAAACAATTGGTCCCATCCCACGTAGGCTCTATTACCAACTGCTGGAACAGTTCTCCTTGTAGAGAATCCAGGATCTCCCTACTTCTAGAAAACCCCAATCAACATCTGGCATGTTAAAATCACCTGTTAGCAAGACTTCCCCTTTTACAGCTATATTCTGAATGTCTGCTGTTAAATCTCTGTCCACTTCTGTCTGTGAAGGAAGCCTGTATATCACGCCAGTGTAAATACATTTTCCATTTCCTCTTTCCTGATTGGCCCACAGTGCCTCTTCCTTACCCTGCAGATCCTGCAATTGTGTGGTTTTAATATGATCTTTTATAATGCCACTCCCCCATCATTTTCTTCCTATCCTGTCTTTCCTAAACAGTTTATAGCCCGGTATAACTCTATCCCAGACATGGTTCTCCGTGAACCACATCTCTGTGATCGCCACTAAATCCAACTCAGCCTCTTCCATCACAGCCTCTAGATCCAGAACCTTGTTTCCCATATGTCGAGCATAACTAGTGTTTCTGCCAGGCACTTGTGACCTGGATTAGCAACTGTTTGCAATAAGATATTGGGCTAGATCATGGGTAGGCAATTCCGGTCCTTGAGAGCCGGAGCCAGGTCAGGTTTTCAGGATATCCACAGTAAATATGCATGAGGTAGATTTGTATCTCAAGGAGGCAGTGCATGTAAATCCATCTCATACATAGTCATTGGGGATATCCTGAAAATCTGACCTGGCTCCGGCTCTCAAGGACCGGAATTGCCTACCTCTGGGCTAGATAGACCCATGGGCAAGTATAGCTATTTCTATGTTCTTCTGTATCTTTTTTTTTTTTTTTTTGTCTTTGGCAAGGTACAGCCTCTAGAACTGAACACAGTACTCAAAGTGCAGCACCTGTGACTTGTATTTTCTGCTGATTATGGCCCTCTCTATATAATTGGGCATCCTTCTGATCTTGGCCACCTCTGTATTATTGTTTCTCCACCTTGAACTCCTCAGACACTATCACCCCAAGGTCACTTTCCTGGTCCATGCACAACAGTCTCTTATGTCCTGTTGCATACACCTCCTTTGTGTTTGCACCCCAAATGTATCACTTGACGTATCTTAGGATTCCAGTTTAATTATCAAGCATTCATCAGTGCTTCTAATTTATGTAGATCGCTTCTCGTGCTTTGTACTCCCTCAAAGTTTTGCCAATCTTTGTGTCATCTGCAAAAGCCATGCTTCTCTTTCTAACCCTTCAGCAATGTCACTTACAATAATATTGAACAGAATTGGCCCCGGGATGGATCCTCGAAGTGCTCCATTGCTCACACAAATCCAGTTTACCACCATCCTCTTATCTGTCAGTCAACCAATTTTTGATTCAGTTTAACCCTTTGGATCCCATCCTTAAGCTGCTCAATTTATTCACGATTCTTCTACATATTTACTAATACTACTATTATTTATTATTTATAAAGTGCTACCAGACGCACGCAGCGCTGTACAACATCAATATCAAAGGCATATAATATGCATATTATTGTGCTGTGGTGTCAGAACTTAGTACATCCTGCCCTTAACTGGCCAGTAGCCTTTTCTGGCCAGTTAAATCACTTTGAATATCTTTACTGAATGGTTTGTAATCTGTGCCATCTCTATATGTATTTTTGTCAATCATCCTTTTCCAGGCTTTTCTTCTATGAACAACATATAGGTGTATTGATTTAGCATTTCTGTGATCCCTCATCATTTTTCACACATCAGCCTTCATCACTTTAAAGCTTTGGTCTCGAACTCAAACCCTTTGCAGGGCCACATTTTGAATTTGTAGGTACATGGAGGGCCGCAGAAAAAATAGTTAATTTCTTATTAAAGAAATAACAATTTTGCATGAGGTAAAACTTTTTATAGTTTATAAATCTTTCCTTTAGGCTAAGTCTTAATAATAATATTGTCATTTATAGCTAAAGAGACATATGATCAAGAAACTGTTTTATTTTACTATTGTGATTACGATAAACATACCGAGGGCCTCAAAATAGTACCTGGGGGGCCGCATGTGGCCCCCAGGCCACGAGTATGAGACCACTGCTTTAAAGTCTTGTAATTTCACCACTGGCCTTCCTCCTTTTCCCCAATATAACTGAAAAATCTCTTATCCACCTCACTTTGCATATTTAGCAATTTTTGTAAACTTTTTTTTTTTTTTTGGTAATCTTTATTGATTGTCCAAACTAATGCAAAGTGCTAGAAAATATTTGACATTAATAAACAACATAAGCACTAAAATTCAATCAATAACCATACAGAAGAAAAATATCCCTCCCCATCTAACAAATTAATCAAAGAATAACCAAAAAGATATCTTCCCCCCCACACCCTGTCCTGGACGTGTGTAAAAAGAAACAAAAAAATTTAAACAAACTCAACTATGTTGAAGTAACAAAGGATGTCAACGGGCCCCAAACCATCAAGGTTGCATTTATTCGATTGACCACCTAGTGTCAAGCTATCAAAGTGGTTTACATTTCAAAAATAAGCAACAGAGTGAAAAGAATTACAATCCAATGTGCTAACAGATTATAGGTTTGCCATGTTCCACTAGACCCTGGGTCCGCAGCAGCCTGCCTCCTTAAATCAGCCTGTTATATATTAAAAGTTAAATGAAATGGTCGAGTCTTCCACATGGTTTTAAACAAGGGAAGAGAGTCCCTTTTGTGCAATGATAAAGGGAAGGCATTCTGATGTATTGGCCCAGCTACGCTAAACACTGATTTCCAGAAAGTACCTAAAGATACTTCCTGGACTGAGGGAATAGTCAGTAGATAATGTTGGGTAGAGCACGGGACCCTTGTTGGAGTGTAGGGCAAGAAATTCAAAGAGAAATAAGGGGAATGTGAACTTTTTTTTTTTTTTTCCAATTCTTTATTCATTTTTTAAAAACTTACAATAAGTATAACAACATTTATAGCATTTAAAATTCAATTACAACACTTAATATTCTGTTAAACACTATATCAGACTTTATTCCCCCTCCCCCCTAATCAATTACATTCTTTAAATTCCAGAAAACCTACCACAAACCCCATTCTTATATACCTTATTTAATGTTCAAATAATAATAAAAAAAAACCTCCCCCCTCCCCCATCCTGGATATGCATTTTTAAGGAAAAAGAGAAAAAAGAAAAATAAATATTCAATCATTCCAATATTTTGTTAATGGCTCCCAAATCTCCTGAAATTTTCTAAAATTCCCCTGCTGTGTGGGAATGTGAACTTAGGATTTTAAAAATCAGTAGCAAAGTCTTATACATAATATGATATTCCATGTTCAATTTGCAACAGTGGAGTTACATGGTCAAACTTGTTGGTATTGAAAATCAATTTAACAGCAATATTTATGTATTTTGGATCATGCTTTTAGCATCCTGGGGTTTTTTGTTGGTTTTTTTTTTTTTACTTTTTCAGCTTTATGCAATGTTCATGTTTGTGTCCCTCCGTTTGTGATCTATATTTTCTCCCTGGACAGGGATCTTGCAGCCACACAAGAAGGTGACGTCCCCGTGACGGAGCCGACCCGGCAGTCTAAAAGCTGCAAAGCTAAAGAGCTTTGCGCATGTGCCAGCCCTCCCGCCCGAAAGTATCCCACCTGGCCCCTATATAAGCACACCCCCAACCGACATAAACAGTTTTAAAAGTTTCCGCGATCTATCTGACTCGGTAGTCTTAACGGGGTCATCCCGTTTCCTTATCGCTTCAACTTTTATTACCAACATTTCTCTTCTACACGATTTTGATTTAGCAGCGCTCTGGTTTAGCATGCCTGAAAAAGCCAAACCTGGTTTTAAACGCTGCTCCACGTGCGACCTCAAGATGTCGGCGACTGACCCGCACGCCTCCTGTATCCATTGCCTGGGTCCCCTCCACCGGACGTCTTCCTGCGCTCACTGCGCTAAATTAAACAAGCGCTCGCTCAAAATTCGAGCGCTTAAACTAAAAGAATTTGAGCTCCCGAACGCGGCCTCCGCTTTCTCCTCCGCCTGCCAGCAAGGAGCATCGGAGCCGCAGGGACTGCCTCCCAAGGTGCCGAAGCTGATGCTTCGCAAACCAGCTCAGGCACCAGCGTCTCCTGCGTGTGGCACGTCGGGGCCGATGACGTCACACGCAGGGACGCTGCCTATTGGCTCCCTTGCTCCTCCACTGCCTATTGGCTCAGTGACTGCTCCCACTGGCCAATCCCGGCAGGATCGCTCTCTCTCGGTCCCGACCTCGGCACCGACTGACTCCAGCCGTCGGCACCGTGCTCCTTCTCATACAGAGCCTGCAGCCCAGCGTTCTGCCTCCCCAGACCGGCATCTGCACTCTGCTTCAGCCAGCCCACCCAGGAAACTGAAGAGGAAATCTAAACACCTTCTTTCCTCTAGTTCCTCCTCCTCCTCGGGCTCTCCTCCTACACTGTCTGCTGCTGCTGCTCCAACCCAGGATCCTCCCCAGCTCTCTCACCAGTCTCAGCCTCTGATGCAGCCTGCACTTTTTCAACTTTTCCAGCAGTTCCAGCTCTTTCAGCAACAACAACTGCTCTCTGCATCTCCTCCGCTCCTCTCCGCTCAGCCTATTGAACAGGGCACTCAGCTTACATCCGCACCTCATCTGGTCCAGCATGATGCCCATCTCTCCGACTCTGTCTCCACTACCTCTTCTATGACGGTGGAACTGGAATCTTACTATGCTTCCTCCTCGCGCTCTCCCTCGCCTGATCTACAGATGGATCCCCTGCTCTCTTCTCTGGCTCATGAGGATACTCCGTCTGAGCGGGATAGGGCATCACCCCCAGAAGACACCTCCTACCCACGCTTCCTGTCCAGGATGGCGTCTTCTTTACAATTGACCACCACGGCCCAGCCAGACCCCCGGGAACAGAGGCTTCAGGTGCTTAAGTATCTTCATATTCCAAAAGAAGTGGTCTCTTTGCCCCTTCATGCTACTCTGGCTGATTCTCAGAAAGCAATCTGGAACACCCCCTACTTGTCCCGGGTCACGAAACGCAGTTTGGAACATAAATACAAGGTTCAGGATGTAGCGGGGTTTGGCAAAACTCAACTCCCTCACCAATCCCTGGTTGTCCGCTCTGCCTTGCGGAAATCCAAGTCCTCCAAGGACTTCGCATCTACTCCACCTGTCCGCGAGATGCGCATCATGGACTCCATGGGTAAACGAGCATACCAAAATTCCATGCTGTCTGGGCGAATTGCCATCCATCAGTTCTTCTACATCCAATACCTCTATTCCAACATGGAGGATATGAGGAAACTGGTCGAGACCTTGCCGGTGCCCATGCAGGAGGCTTTTAATGCCGTCCTCTCCAACTTCGAAGAATGCTCCAAGAACCTTATCCGGGTGGCTGACGATGCCTTTGATACAGCCATGAGGGGAGCGGCTACAGGTATTTCCACCCGCAGACTGGCATGGTTGCAATGCTCTAAACTGGGGGTGGACATCCATGCAAAGGTGGCAGATGCTCCTTGTCTCGGAGACAGCTTGTTTGGAGACAAGGTTAAGGATCTTATTGAGGGGCTTAAAGAGGATTGCACCACACTGGATGCTCTGGAGGAGGATACCGCACATCACTCAAAACAGCCCTTTAAGAAGCAGCTACCTTCTCAACGGCAGTTCCAGACCAGGAAGTTGTTTTCTTCTGCCAGACAGTTTGCTCCATATCCGCAGAAGCAGTTTCGGCCCTATCGACGGCAATCCTCCAACAGAGCCCCCAGAGACCGTCGCTCTCCTAAACCCGCTCAACCTGCGGGCCAGAAGCCCCAACCCTCTTTTTGACAACCCTCCCCTTCCCGCTGTCCCGGTGGGAGGTCAGTTGAGGTTTTTTCTCCAGACCTGGCGGGATATAACCACAGACACCTGGGTCTTGCGCATCATTCAACATGGATACCGCCTTCGCTTCCTGGCTCCTCCTCCTTGGTCCCACCATTCCCTCCAACCATCTCACCTGCTTCCTTTGCAACAGGAGTTGTCTCGGTTGCTGGACATTCGGGCCGTAGAGCCGGTCCCCGAACACCAGTGGGGCCAGGGGTTCTATTCCCAATACTTCCTCATTCCGAAGAAGACGGGGGGCGTTTGCCCGATTTTGGACCTACGGAACCTAAACAAATTCATATTAAAGGAAAGGTTCCGCATGCTCTCGATCTCCGCCATTGCTCCTCTGCTCCAAGTCGACGCTTGGCTCACGTCCATAGACCTTCAGGATGCCTATCTGCATATTCCCATACATCCCTCTCACAGGCAGTATCTCCGTTTTGTGTTTCAGAACCTTCACTACCAATACACGGTTCTCCCTTTTGGCCTCTCGTCAGCACCAAGGGTCTTTTCCAAATGTGTCATCCCCATAGTAGCACATCTGCGCAAACAGGGCCTGTCCATCTTCCCCTACCTGGACGACTGGCTCATTTCGGCTATGACGCCCTGCCTCGCCCGCCACGCTTTGAGCCAAACCGTCAACCTCCTTCTACAGTTGGGATTTCTCCTCAATTTTCCAAAGTCCCATCTCCTCCCATCTCAATCGCTGCAATTCATCGGGGCAACTTTTCAGACTCAGCAGGCTATGGTTTTCCTCCCGTCACTGCGAGCACAAGTCATCCAACAGCTGATGTCCCCCTGGTACCCAGGGCTCTGGGTCACAGCCAGGGACGTTCTCACCTTGCTAGGACACATGGCGGCCACAGTGCAAGTGCTGCAGTTTGCTCGCCTAAAGATGAGACCTATCCAATGGTTTCTCAAAACCCATTGGAACCAGTTCCTTCAGCCTCTTTACACGCAGCTACAATTAACGCCCCAAGTGCTTCAGGACTTGCAATGGTGGTTTCACGTGGATCCCCTCTCTCACGGGCTTCCATTTCATCCTCCTCAGCCTACTGTCACCATCACAACGGATGCCTCCAAGAAAGGCTGGGGCGCTCATCTCCTCTCTTGGTCCACGCTGGGAACCTGTTCCCCCGCATTAGCTCGCTGCAGCATCAACTTCCTGGAACTGCATGCCATCCATCTCGCTCTGCAGGTGTTCCAACACCACTTGCACTGTCAGATCATCCGAATCCGCACCGACAACCAGGTTGCCATGTTCTATGTGAACAAACAGGGGGGGATGGGCTCCTCTCGCCTATCCCGCGAAGCAGTCTCCATTTGGAACCTCACTCTCCAGTTCCACTCCACCCTGCAGGCGGTCTACCTTCCGGGCACGGACAACCAGCTCGCAGACAGACTCAGCAGGCAACTCAGTCCTCACGAATGGTCGCTTCGGAGCACAGTTACGCGAAAACTTTTTGCAAAATGGGGCACTCCTCACGTCGACCTCTTTGCATCCCAGACGAATGCCAAATGTCCCAGATTTTGCTCCAGGTACGGAGAACCAACCAGTCTGGCAGACGATGCGTTCCTCCTCCACTGGTCTCAGCATCTCCTCTATGCGTTTCCTCCGATTCCTCTTATTGGAAAAGTCCTTCAAAAGGCCATCACAGACAATGCCTCCCTGATCCTCATCACACCGTATTGGCCGCGACAAGCCTGGTTCCCCGTCCTCCTCAACCGGGCTTCTCAGGCTCCTTGGATTCTCCCGCAGTTCCCGGATCTTCTCACACAACACGACGGTCAGTTGCTACACCCCAATCTTCCGTCTTTCAAATTGACAGCCTGGCTCCTGCTCCCACGCTGACTGGGGACTCTGCCTTCCCTCCGGAGGTCCTACACATCCTTCTTGCCTCCAGAGCTCCTGCGACTCAACGCTCCTACTCCACCAAGTGGACCCGTTTCCAGCGCTGGTGCTCCACCCGTCGTGTTCACCCCAGCACCTCGCCCTTGGCTCAAGTCCTCCGCTACCTTACCTCTCTGCAGGTCTGCAGATTATCCTACAACTCCATTCGCCTTCATCTGGTGGCCATCTCAGTGTACCATGACCCCGTGGACGCGGTCTCTCTGGTACGCCATCCTGTGGTCAAGCGCTTCTTCAAAGGACTTCTTCATCTGCATCCTCCCCTCCGACCTCCTGTGCCGGTCTGGGATCTCAACCTCGTGCTGCAGGCTCTCATGGCTCCCCCATTTGAACCTCTCTCGGGCATACCACTCAAATTTCTTACCTGGAAGACTCTATTCCTGGTAGCTATTACCTCGGCTCGCCGCATTGGAGAACTCTATGCCTTGGTATCCTATAGTCCCTATACCCAATTTCTTCATGACAAAGTGCTGTTACGCACTCATCCTAAATTCCTGCCCAAGGTGGTCTCGGCCTTCCATTTGAACCAATCCATTGTGCTGCCTACTTTTCATCCACCCCCTCACCCTTCGCCGGAGGCCGAACGACTCCACACACTGGACTGTGCCAGAGCTCTCCGCATCTATTTGGACAGAACTGCGACTCCTCAGCGCCCGTCTTAGTTGTTCCTCTCCATCCGTCCATCTTCCTCTCCTAGACCAGTTTCGAAGTAGACCTTGTCCTCTTGGATTACCCAGCTCATTGCGTACTGTTACGCCTCCGGTCCTGCTCTTCAGGAGATCCCTCCGCATGTCACGGCTCATGACCTCCGAGCTATGGCTACCACCTGGGCTAACCTTCGCCTCGCTCCTCTCCAAGAGATCTGTCGAGCGGCCACCTGGTCCAGGATTCATACCTTTGCCAAACACTACTGCCTTGATGTGGAATCTGGCGCAGATGCATCACTGGGTTCTAAGGTCCTGCAAGCGGCATTGTGAGGCGTCAACATCCCTACTCCTCTCCGTCTCAGGTAACAGATCTTTATTATTATTATGATAGCATATGGTTATTCTGTTACCTTCAGCTCGGGAGGCACCTTCTTGTGTGGCTGTAAGATCCCTGTCCAGGGAGAAATAGAAGTTGCTTACCTGTAACGGTAGTTCTTCTTGGACAGATGATCTTACAGCCACACAATCCCGCCCTGCCTCCCCTATTGTTGCCGCCAGCTTTATACCGAACTGTTTATGTCGGTTGGGGGTGTGCTTATATAGGGGCCAGGTGGGATACTTTCGGGCGGGAGGGCTGGCACATGCGCAAAGCTCTTTAGCTTTGCAGCTTTTAGACTGCCGGGTCGGCTCCGTCACAGGGACATCACCTTCTTGTGTGGCTGTAAGATCATCTGTCCAAGGAGAACTACCGTTACAGGTAAGCAACTTCTATTTATGAACGCTACCTTTTTTGCTTGATTTTTGCAGCCGCTTCATTGGTGAACCATATCAGTTTTGTTTTCCTCTTGCTTTTATTTGTTTTCCTTACCTAAAGATCTAGCTCTTTTCAGTTTAGCTCATTGTTTTTCCAGCTCCCTTTTTCCCTCCCACCCTGCCAGCTGCTCTTGTCAGCTCAAGTTTCACAGGTGGGCAAAAAGCGCCGAGAGAGGCAACAGCTGTTTGGCCTATATCTGCCGTCATGTTTCTGTATTTCTATAGGGCCTGGGATAGGCATGTGGGATCTCTCAGAGAGAGAAAGAGATAATGGTTACTGCGGATGGGTAAACTAGGCCATTTGGCCTTTATCTGCCATCATGTTTCTATGATAGTTCTTTACCTGTTGGTTTTGTTGATGTCTAGCTCATGTTGTATTAAACAGCTTAATTTGAATTTTTGTTTTTTCTTTGCAATAGGTCAGAGATGAAGTATTGCAAAGTTCGCCTCATTATATGATGAATAAAAAAGTAGAGGAAATTAACAATGGCCTTCAAACAGTTGAAAAGATGTTACAGCAGAAAAGTGAAAACCTTGAAAAAGCTAAAGAAATTCAAAAGGTAATATCATTAACACTGTGCTCATAGGATAGAGCTGAGAATCACGTTAGGGGGCTTAAAGGAACATTCATAAATAGGAAAATGACCACTGGTATTTCATAGCAGAGGTAAAAGGCAGGCATTCTGTCTGAATAAAATTAAAGAGCAATACCGTACTCATATACATTTTATTTAGAAAATCCTATGATAATTGTCTTAAAATTTTTGTCATAAAAGTAACTGCATTTTTTAAAAAAATATGCAACAGTATTTCTACAAGTCTCTCCTATCTTAGTGCTAGTGGAAATAATAACTATAGTTTCTCTATCAACTTTTATTTCTCGTGATGGGGGGAAAAAGCCTTTATGGTATTATTGATGAATATCATTAAGTAGCAGTTACAGTTGATGCAAAAGGACTCAAAGTATGACTAGAAGAGTAGCCAATTTGCTTCAGTTTTTAAGAGCAGGTTGACGTGGTCTTGATTTTGCCGCACTGGCCTACTCACTGCCCCGATTCCCTGTGAGAAATGGGACCATAAATTCACTCTGCAGTGGGGTAACAGGAAGACATGAGTAGCCTGCTCTGAAAACAGGAAGCAATTTGGTATCTGAATGAGCCGTGCTTGTCACAATCTAGTAATATCTGCTATTTAGATCCTTGGCTTCCATGTCTTTCAATCAGCTTCAGTGAAGTTCTGGGGATGAGGATGGATTCATTTTCACATTAGGCTTGATTTTAGAACAAGAAACCTAAATGAAACGTCCTAAACAGCAACTATGTATAAAGGCAGCAGAAACACCAGTGCCCCAGATACAAAACTTAGGCCTCCTTTTATGAAACTGCAACAGCAGTTTCTAGCTCGGGGAGGCACGCAAAATGGCCCCAGCTGCTCCCGACGCACATTGAGTTCCCAGAGCCAACCCCAATAGTGTGCCAATTTATGTCTGCTCTGAAAAGATATAGCTTTATGACTGAATTACAAAATATGAGCAAACATTGCAACTCTGCCTCCACTTCACTCAAAAGTACAATAGAGACACAATAATTATAGTATAAATATACAGATGGTATAAATAGGTAAGATACACATATATTTATGTATTATAACACCTTTACTGTAGCTCGTGTAATCTGCTCAGAATTGACTTCCCAGTCATTGGTAGCGATATAGAAGCTTCCAATAAACAATAAACCCTAAGAAAGGCTAAAAGCTGTATAATTTAAGAGCGCAAATGGTACTTAAATTTATTTATTTATTTAAAAATTTATATACCACATACAACTATGCGGTTTCTATATCACATACATAAAATCTTGTTTCCCTCCAATTATCACATATAACATAGACATGTCAAGACAACATTGTTAATTGTCCCTGTTATAATAGGGATAGAGCACAAATTCAATCAATTCAGAAGTACAAACAAGCTTTGAATCATACATTGATGCCAGAAAAATTCTAAAAGGCGATTATCAACTGAAATATATCTTAGGCATTGGCAAATAATTGAGTTTTCAGCATTATCTTAAAATTCATCCTCCCCATACAAAACTGCACTAAGGGCTCCTTTTACTAAGCTGTGCTAGCAGTTTTAAGCTAGACGCTAATGCCTCCATTGAGCTGGCATTAGTTTTTCCGCGTAGCACAGGGCTTAACGCACGCCAATCTGCAGCGCGCGCTAAAAATGCTACCGCAGTTTAGAAAAAGGAGCCCTGAGTTATAGACTAACATATATTAAACACCTAACACAGTTTTGTGAATAGGCCCCCAAAAGCTTCAAAATTAATGGTGTAAGAGTAAAATAAAAATTATAAAGAGTCAGGCTGAGTCAGACAAATAGTTCATCAAGCTTGGCATTCTGTTCTCAGTAGGGTCCAGTCCAGGTCACCTGACCTATTCATCAGATTTTAAATAGAAAAGCCCAATTCTTACTATATACTCCCTAAAGCATGAAATAAGGCCACTTAAGGCTATCCAGCTATATGATAGCTAATGGATTTGCCTTCTAGGATTTGAGAAAATCCACTGCTTATTTAGCAAAAGCAACATATTGCCAGGCACTTGTGACCTGGGTTGGCCACTGTTGGAAACAGGATACTAGGCTTGATGGACCTTTGGTCTGTTCCAATATGACAGCTCTTATGTAGCTAAACCTTTCCTAAATTTGACTATACAGTGTTACCTTGGTTTACGAGCATAATTCGTTCCAGAAGCATGCTCATAATCCAAAGTACTCGTATATCAAAGCACATGTCCCCATAGGCCACAATGTAAACTCTCGCTCCAACAACACGCGCACCACTTACAAGCAAGCAGGATGTCCTGCATACTTGTACGTGGTGCGCGTGTTGTTGGAGCGGCGCCGGCTTGACAGGGGAGTCCAGAGGTCCTGCGCATGTATCTGGAGGATGGCCAGCTTGAATCGGAAGCCGGGAGGCGCTGGTGGACGACAGAAGCATTGGCCGAAGAGGGAGGAGAGCCGCAAGGGGACCCCGGGGAAAGGAAACCACCATGCTGCAAGAGCTGCAGCACCCAAAGGCAGGTACCCAACCCTGTGCCACCATAGTGAGAGCTCGTATAGCGAGTCAACACTCGTTTTGCGAGACGAAAGTTTGCTGAGTGTTTTGCTCGTCTTGCAAAACACTCGCAAACCGGGTTACTCGCAAACCGAGGTTCCACTGTATTTTGCCTGCAAATTCCATGGTTTGATTATGCATTGACTAAAAAAACAAAACATTGGAGAATTTGCCTTAAATCTGCCATAAGTTAGTTTCCTGACTTGTTCCATAGTGCTATAATTTAGGAACAATATTACTGCTTGTAGTGCCTACCTTAAGAGTACTGTAAAATAAAACCCAATGTAATGCATGGCAGGTAACCCAGACTAAATAACCATAAGCCATCAGTGTTTCAATATACCACTGCCACCAGCTTTCAAAGACAAATGTCTCCAGCTTGAGAAATAAGATTGACAGGGTTAAAGGGACAATTGATAACACCATGAATCATCATGTAAAATTAAAGATTTTCTTTTTGATTGATGGTCCCTTTAACCCAGTGTAGGACTAGGGCTGGGACTGGCTTGCACCAGGAGGCCAGTAAGCAGTCCCTCTCAGACTTTTATCCAATCCACTTGCTCCATTACAAAATCCTGAGTGGAGTAGAACGGGTATAAGTGGATTGATTTTTCGCTTTGTCATAAATTACAGACTAGGGGACACTCGATAAAGTTACAGGGAAATACTTTCAAAACCAACAGGAGGAAATATTTTTTCACTCAGAGAATATTTAGGCTCTGGAACGCGTTGCCAGAGGTTGTGGTAAGAGTGGATAGCATAGCTGGTTTTAAGAAAGGTTTCCTGGAGGAAAAGTCCTGGAGGAAAAGTCCATAGTTTGTTATTGAGAAAGACATGGGGGAAGCCACTGCTTGCCCTGAATTGGTAGCATGGAATATTCCTACTCCTTGGGTTTTGGCCAGGTTCTAGGGACCTGGATTGGCCACCATGAGGATGGGCTACTGGTCTTGATGGACCACTGGTCTTACCCAGTAAGGCTATTCTTATGTTCTCATGTTCTCAGTAACTTAGTCGACTCCCAACATTGTTCAGAACAAACTATTTACAAAAGTCTCTTCAGAGGAACATATAAGATGCCAGAAGCAACAGTCACAGTGGCAAAGGCAACAAGTAGAAGTTAAAGTATACATAGGCCCAGATCTTCTAAATGGCGCCGTTGTGGTTGGCCGCTGACCGCGTGTCAATTAGTGTTTTTAAGGCCCACATTTCCAGCGCCCACCTTTAAGAAGAATTGCAACTCTGGAGGCACCTAACGCTACTTCTGGCCGTAGCCACGCCTACATTAGGCGCTGCCGGAAGATTTTAAGTAAAACAAAAAAATCTAAATAAAGTGAGGAGGGGGCGGTTTTTTTAAGGCAGCGATTGAATAATAGATAACCAGATGAATAGCAGTTATCTGAGTTCTGAGACTTTTTCCTACCCCGTCTTCTGTAGTAAAAAAAGAACTGTGTAGTGAGGATTAGATAAGAATAAATATACCTGGAAGAGTTTCTTTTGAACAAGTTATGTAACTATAAACTGCTTTGAATGTGTAACCACAAAAAATCAGTGTACATGTCCCTTCCTTTTTCCCTTAATTTTTATAAAGAATACTAAAAACTTTTTTTTTTTAAATCACAGTTGTTTCTTTTTTTGAGTTTATGTGGAGAGCTACTGAGGTCAGGTCAAAGGTGAAATGCATTTGGTTAAAGCAGTAGCACAGGGAATCTGTGCTAGATTGCCAGCTGGCCTTCCTATAGAGAAAGAATTGTATAAAATACATAAGAAAACATGAAAAGCTTAGGATGGGTCAGGCCTTAGCGAATTAGGTAATAAGACATTAAGAAAGAAGATGCAGGAATAAGACTAAAAGAGATCAAGTCAAATTGGGAGTGGGAGTGTGGGGCGCAGGGGTTAGAGCTACAGCCTCGACACCCTGAGGTTGTGTCTTCAAATCCCTCGCTGCTCCTTGTGACTCTGGGCAAGTCACTTAATCCCCTCATTGCCCCAGGTACACTAGATAGAGTTTGAGCCCGCCGGGACAGATAGAGAAATATGATAAAGTACCTGAATGTAAACCACTTAGGGCTCCTTTCACTAAGGTGCGTTAGGGCCTTAACGTGCGGAATAGTGTGCACTAGCCTTAACGCCAGCATTGAGCTGGCATTATTCTAGAAGCGTACCCGTGCGGTAATTCCGTGCATGCGCTAAAAACGCTAGCGCACCTTAGTAAAAGGAGCCCTTAGGACATAAGTGGTATATAAATAGTAAAACAAATAAATAAGTTGACACTCAGGGCTCTTTTTATTAAGGTACACTAGCGTTTTTTAGCGCAAGTACAAGATTAGTGTGCGCTATAGCGCGTGCTAGGTGAAAAATGACCGCCTGCTTTAAAGGAGGAGGTAGCGGCTAGCGCGCGCTAAGCGCACGCTAAAACCACTAGCGCGCCTTTGTTAAAGGAGCCCTTAGAAGAATCTAGGAGAAATTCTGTTGTCTTAGTGGGCAATTTTCAAAAGAGATTACATGGGTGAAAAAGATTTTACTTGCATAAACAGGCAGTCTGAAAATTACCCACCTCTTCAATTTAGCTAAAAGTTAGTACATTGTTCCGCACCTCATAAATTTTATATGCATTAAGGGAAGACACACAAAGAGTATGTTTAAGTCAATGGATGGTATTTTCAATGTAGGTGACATTTTCACATTTTTATTAAGTATTTTTCCAGTGAAAATTCTACATGGACAAAAAACGTACTTTGTCCAGGTCGATTTTCAATAGGAAGGTTGTGTATTTTACCTTGGAAATTGTTGCAAAATCCACAGTTGCAGAAATGTAAACTAAATTAAACCCTTAAGTTTTTGTACCACATCATCTCCCAATCATAGAGCTCGGCACAGTTTATAGGGAATGGTGTAGAGAAGGAACTCCAATGAGGGTTACAGGACAGTATAGAGAAAGTTTAGAGGAACTTAGAATAACAAAGAGGAGGAAATATTACATTTTTGAGAATAGCCAAGTTTTCAGATGTTTTTGGAAGAGTTGGAGGGTGCCCAGATTCCGAAGTGGGGTAGAAAGGTTATTCCAGAGCTTTTTTTGGGTGGACCTGGTGATGTTAGGATTCGAGGAATTCCATGATAGTAGGATAAGGGGAGGAAGGATGCCGTGTGGGATCTTGAAAGTTAGGTAAGCGCATTTAAAATGGACCCTAGAGACTACTGGAAGCCAGTGAAGCTTGGACAGGAGTGGGGAGACATGGTCAAATTTACTTTTTGCGAAGATCGGTATTCTGAATCTGCTGAAGTCTTTGAAGGCTTCTCTTTGTTGGGCTTAAGTAGATGGAGTTACAGTAGTCCAATCTGGAAAGGATGATGGATTGTACGAGGACAGCAATGTACCAGAATGGGCAGTTAGGGCTCCTTTTCCTACTTGGGATCTTGCCAGGTGAAATAGTGCGCGCTACAATGCCGCACACGCTAGACGCTAATGCCAGCATTAAACTGGCGTTAGTTCTAGCTGCGTAGCGCAGAGTGAGCGCACGCTAAAAATGCTAGCACACCTTAGTAAACGGAGCCCTTAGTTAATTGCTCCCCCCTTATGATGATGAATTTGGGAAATAGAAACATAGAAACATGACGGCAGAAAAGGGCCACAGCCCATCAAGTCTGCCCACTCTATTGACCCACCCCATTGAGTCTGAGTGCTAGTGACCTGGTTCCTTAACTCGATCCTCGAAGGGATCCCACGTGGGTGTCCCATTTTTTCTTAAAGTCGAGCACGCTGGTGGCCTTGATCTGGTACTGGTAGTTTGTTCCAGTGATCTACCACCCTTTCTGTGAAGAAATACTTCCTGGTGTCACCACTAAATTTAGTACAAATCTGTTTGGCATGTGCTGTACACCAAATACTGGTTGAAGTGCTGTGTTTTCGTGAAGTATTTGATTAACGAGGTTTAATTTTGCATGTTCAGAAAATCTGGGATGAGCTGGACCGCTGGCATTCCAGATTGAATGAACTGGACTCAGAAGTGCAGGATTTTGCTGAGGAGGACCCAGATCAAGCGCAGGCATGGATGGATAGCTTAATGAGTCCACACCAGCTGTATCAGCAAGTCTCAAAACGTTCTGAACACAGAACTGCACTACTGAACAAGGTAAAAAAAAAAAAAAAAAAAAGCCTTGGAACAAAACACCAAACTGGCCACAATGCAAATCAGATTTAAATGTTTTATATGTGTGTGTGTTTTTTACATCTTGCATTTCTCTTGCTTTCCAATTGATCTGACTGGGAGCAGCTGTTTTTCAATTTAGCACACAGTAGCTATTGGCACACTAAAGCGATGTTATGTACACCAAAACCGCTTAACAGATTTTAAATGAAGTAGAGAAGCGGCCTTGTGGCCAGAGCGTGAGACTTGATGTCCAGAGGTACCAGTAGGTTTTTTAAGGAGGTGGCGTTCAAGAGCACATTTGTAAATGGAAGGAATATGGCCCTCAAAAAGACTACGATGAAGGAAGGGAATAAGATGGGGGGATAATATGACTGGAGAGCGTTTTAACCAGGAACGCGGTCCAAGGGTCAGCGGATGAAGAGGAAGTGTTAAGGGAAGTAACGACTCATGAGAGACAAAGAAAAGTGGGCAAATTAAAAGAGAACCAGGCTGATGATAGAGAAGAGGGGGGGAAGGGGAGGGAGATGCTTGGCAGTAAATATGGCCTCTTCTCATGACTCACTTTTGCCTATCAAGTGCAAGAGGATCTAAAGAAAAAAGTGATAAATCATAGTCAAGGGAGACAGTGGACCGCAGGTTTATTCACTTTGGATCCACATTGATCACCCTTAATTATCCACACTTTTGATCTGTCTTTATACCACACCATCACCTTGGTCTCATGTCCCAATATTTCACATTAAGCTGTCACAATCTACGAAACACGCTGTCCTGATTCACACATTATATATGTTTTTCAATGACACCGTATACATCTGCTTACACACTAAAATTCTCACACTAGGAACCCTGAGGAAGGAGTGTTTTCAAAACCCGGACCTTGTCGGGTCCTGGTTTTCTACACAACTGAACCATACTTTGGATATAAACTGTTCCATGTTTTTAGGATTGTGATCAAAAACTTAGGGCTCCTTTTATAAAGCCGCGCTAGGGCCTTAACCCAGCCCATGTGCCTAAGGCCCCGCCCACAGGAGGGGCCTAAGGCTACTGGGCTGATTCCGGTTGGCCCAGGCGCCTCAGGCACCACGTGTAGGCAGGGTTTGAGGCGCCTGAGCCAATCAGGCCCTAAGGCCCACCATTCAAAGGATGGCAGGCCTGCCGGACGGATGGACTTGGGACCCATCCAGCCACCTTTTTTACAGGTATGGGGGGTGGGGGGGGGTGTCGTGGGGTCGACAGGTGGGAGGGAGGTGTTCGGCGGGCCAATCGGGGGCTCAGGGGGTGGTGGTGGGGGGGCTGCATCAGGGCAGGAGGGCCTGGGCTCCCTCCTGCCTGGATCTTAGTGGGGGTGGGGGTCGCTGGAGCAGGAAGGTTTGGGCTCCCTCCTGCCCTGATGTTGTCGGGGAGGGTCGCGGCTAGCCGGGGCAGGAGGGCTTGGGCTCCCTCCTGCCTGGATCGTTGGGGTGGGTGGGTTCTGTAATCGGTGTTGTTTTTGACAGACACCGGTTTCAGAATCCAGCTTTTAGGCGAAGCACTGGCCTCTCCTTCGCCTAAAAGCCCTTGTTTTGGGCATTTGGGACTTAGGCTTTTTTTAGGTTGATTATATGGTGTAAGTTTAGACGTAGTGGTAGTCTGGACATTTAAACAGCGGAACGTAGAGGCAGGCCATTATAAAAAAAACACCTCCTTTTGGATGTTTTTTTAATAATGGACATTTTCCCTGCTTCTACTTTCAACGTTTAGGGTCTTAGGCCAAAAGGGGACATAGACTTTTTTTTTATTATTCCCCTCCACGTGTTGTTAATACGATTATATTGTGTGTGTGTATATATGAAAAATAAATGGAAAAAATGGTGTTACAATTAGTACTATTATGGGGGCGGGGTCAGGGGCGGAGATTGGCGGGGTCTGGCCCAAGACTTGGCCCAGTGTTCTTCAATTGCCGGTCCGAGGACTGGTGCTGGGCCACAAAATAATGATTTTATTTCTGACGGTCCATAGGTGTCACTTTTGAGATGTTTTTCTCCTTCGAAAATAAGCAGCATAGTAAAAGATGGCAGATAAAAAGATATGTAACATCCTTCCAGTCTGCTCAATAAGGCAGACAGAGTTGTACCTGTCACTCTGTGCAAGTCACACCCCTTTTTAACGTGTTAAAGTCATTAACACCCTGGGTTAGGAACCATTCTCTGGATTTTATGCAATTTATAATTTCACAATGCTGCTGAGAGAGGCTGAACATAAGAACATAAGCAGTGCCTCCGCCGGGTCAGACCACAGGTCCATCCCGCCCAGCAGTCCGCTCCCGCGGCGGCCCAAAACAGGTCAAGACCTGTCTGAATCATCAGAAGGGGCTCCCTTGCCACCTTGGTTTCCCATTTAAGTCCCGCCTTCCTATCGAAGTCCTAGCCCTCCGGTCTTGCACATGCACGACCAGGTTAGTTTATACTCATTACCTGATTAACTTCCTATACTTGTGTTACATCCCCGCTCCTCCCTCAGTATCCCACGATCCCTTTATCCCTCAGGAATCCATCCAATCCCTGTTTGAATCCTTGTACCGTATTCTGCCTGATCACTTCCTCCGGTAGCGCATTCCAAGTGTCCATGACCCTTTGGGTGAAAAAAAACTTTCTTGCATTTGTTTTGAACCTGTCTCCCTTCAGTTTCTCAGAATGCCCCCTCGTATTTGCTGTCCCCTTCAGTCTGAAGAATCTGTCCCTATCCACCTTCTCTATGCCCCTCATGATCTTGAAGGTCTCTATCATATCTCCCCTGAGCCTCCTTTTCTCCAGAGAGAAGAGCCCCAGCCTATCCAGCCTCTCGGCGTATGAGCAGTGTTCCAGCCCTCTTACCAATTTTGTTGCTCTCCTTTGGACTCTCTCAAGTACCGCCATGTCCTTCTTGAGGTGCGGCGACCAATACTGAACGCAGTATTCCAGATGTGGATGCACCATCGCTCGATACAATGGCATGATGACTTCCCATGTTCTGGTTGCTATGCCCTTCTTTATGATGCCCAGCATTCTGTTGGCTTTTTTCAAGGCTGCTGCGCACTGTGCAGATGGCTTCTGTGATGCATCCACCAGCACACCCAAGTCTCTCTCGAGTCTGCTGTCTCCCAACAATACCCCCCCCCTAATTTGTAGCTGAACAACGGGTTCTTTTTCCCTATATGCATGACCTTGCATTTGTCCACGTTGAAGCGCATTTGCCATTTGTTTGCCCAGTCTTCCAGCTTGTCCAGGTCCCTTTGTAGGTCCTCACACTCCTCCCTGGTCGTAACTCTGCCGCACAGTTTGGTATCGTCTGCGAATTTTATAACCTCACACTTTGCCTCCTTTTCCAGGTCATTGATGAATATGTTAAAGAGTAAAGGCCCCAGCACCGATCCCTGTGGCACACCGCTCATGACTCCCCGCCAGTCAGAATATTGACCCTTTACTCCAACCCTCTGCAGTCTTCCCGACAACCAGTGCTTGATCCATCTGTGCACATCCCCTCCCACCCCGTGGTTCCACAGCTTCTTAAGTAGCCTTTCATGTGGCACCTTGTCGAAAGCCTTTTGAAAGTCGAGGTAAATGATGTCTATGGGCTCCCCATTGTCCACCCGACTGCTTATTCCCTCAAAGAAGTACAGAAGGTTCGTTAGGCACGACCTTCCCTTACAGAATCCGTGCTGGCTTGTTCTCAGTAGGCCATTCCTCTCAATGTGCTCGCAAATGCCGTCCTTGATCATAGCTTCCACCATCTTCCCTATAATTGAAGTCAGGCTCACCGGCCTGTAGTTCCCGGGGTCACCCCTCGATCCCTTCTTGAAGATGGGTGTGACATTTGCCAATTTCCAGTCCTCTGGCACCTTACCAGTTTTCAAGGATAGGTTGCAAACATGTTGTATTGTGCCCGCTATTTCCTGTCTTAGTTCCTTCAGAACCCTTGGATGGATCCTGTCCGGGCCCGGTGATTTGCCGCATTTTAATCTGTCTATCTGTTTGAGGACATCCTCCCTACTTACCTCTATGTGCTCTAATTTTTCAGCCCGTTCCCCACTCATGAGCTCCTCTGAGTCTGGTATATTAGATTTGTCTTCGCTCGTGAAAACCGACGAGAAGAACGTGTTCAACCTCTCAGCTACTTCTTTATCCTCCTTAATCACTCCCTTCCTGTCCCCATCGTCCAACGGCCTTACCTCCTCTCTCGCTATTCGCTTCCCCTTAACGTAACTGAAGAATGCCTTGAAGTTTTTCGCCTTCTTGGCCAGCCCCTCTTCGTATTTCCCTTTTGCTTTTCTAACCTCCCGGTGGCATTCCTTTTGGCATTTCCTGTGTGCCTGGTGATTTTCTTCTGTTGGGTCCTTTTTTCATCTCCGGAAAGATACTTTTTTGTCCTTTATCGCCCTCTTTACTTCTATTGACATCCAAACCGGGTCCTTTGATCGCTTGTTCTTGCAGCCTTTCCTGAAATTGGGGACGTACATTCTCTGTGCTTCCTGCAGGGTGTCCCTGAATAGGGTCCAGGCGCTTCCCACAGTCTCCATCCTAAAGATGTTTCTGAGCTTCCTCCCCACCATTTCCCTCATAGCAACGTAGTTCCCTTTCTTGAAGTTCAGCGCAGTTGTTGCGGTCCTCCTAACTATGGGTGTCCCTCTTTCTAATGTGAATCTGATCGTGTTGTGATCACTGTTGCCTAGTGGTCCTTCCACTTCTACCCCTCTTGCAGGCCCTCCTAATCCGTTTAGGATGAGGTCAAGAGTAGTACCCCCTCGCGTTGGTTCTTTGACTAGTTGCTCCATGAAGCAGTCCTTCATAGCTTCTACAAATCCTATCTCCCTAGTGCAGTTGGAGTGACCCATACTCCAGTCTATCCCTGGGTAGTTGAAGTCCCCCATCACTGTTACATTTCCAGTCCTGCACTCCTGTCTCAATTCCGCTTCCAAGTCGTGTCCGACTCCCTCTAGCGTACCAGGTGGTCGATAGTACAGCCCCAGTTTTATGCTCGCACCCTTGTTTCCCGGTAATTTGACCCACATCAATTCCAGCCCCTCTGCCTTCGTTGCCATATCCATCCCGACCGAGTGGATAGAGTCCTTTATATATAGTGCTATGCCTCCCCCCTTTTTGTGGGTCCTGTCCCTCCTATAGAGCTTGTACCCCGGCAGCGCTACATCCCATTGATCTTTCCTCTGAGAACATCAATGCTTTGGATATATGGAAAACACTAGATGTTTTAAAGAAAAGACCCTGAGTGCCAGGTAGGTTCCTGTATATTTTGTTACTGATTAGGTTCGGCACTGGGATTTCTATCTGGTAGCTTCTGGATATTTGGCTTTAGCTGGGGGGTAAAGATGACTGGGGAAAGTAATGGCATGCCACCTTGCTAATAACCTGCTAAGAAACTGTCACACAAATGGTGGCCCATAAGTCATTCGTGACTTGATATTTGCATACAGAGACTACCTTTACCTTTTTGCATTTTAAGGCTCGTTGCATCATCAGGTATATACACTTTCTTTCTAAAAGAATTGTACGATGTGCTAATTCAGTTTAAAATGGATGATTTCAAACTATGTTTTGGCAGGGTGCTAGTAAGATGGAAGAGTGTGATGAGTTGCTGAAGAACATAAAATCTTGGATCGAGGTCACAAATAACTTGTTAACAGGAGAAACAAAATATGACTCGGCTAAATCCCTCAGTAAACATGCAAGTGCCCTTCAGGTATGTATATGTTTGGTGAGCATTTTGTAGCTGACTTTTTTCACCTGTGATATATAAAGAAAAGGCAAAAAAAACCAACCCATTTTCCCCCTCTTCTACGAAACTGTGCTAGCAGTTTCTAGTGTGTGGAGCCGCGCTGAATGGCCCACTGCTGCTCCAGACGCTCAAAGAGTTCCTATGAGCATCGGGAGCAGTGCGGGCCATTCAGCACGGCTCTCTGTGCTAGAAACTGCTCATGCAGTTTCGTAGAAGAGGGGATTTGTTTTTCATTGTTCTCATAAAGAAGACTTTTTTCCCCAATTTTTAAACTTCCTGTAAATCGTGCCAAGCTCTGTCTTTATAGAGAGGATGTGGTATGTAAACTTAAGGTTTAGTTTAGTGTAGCAAGGTGGTGGTGGGAGCCAAGCACCCTGGGCACTGGCACCTCTCCTCTTCCCAACCTGCAGAAATGGGAGGAGTCTCTTAAATGTACCTCTCCCCCTCTCCCTACCCATGTATATCTTCAGATTTCTGCTGGTTCTCCTACAGGCCTCATTCCTCCCTCTGATGTCACTTCTTGTTCAAGGGACCAGGAACTGACATCAGAGGGAAGAGGTGTTGAGAGATGTGGGGATGCACAGAGCAGTGACTAAGGGGAAGGAAACAGCCCATCGGGGGGAGAGGGGTGCATTGTGCAGCAATGCCACACTACACCATTGTATATACTTGTGCCTTTCTTATGATTGTCTTCTTTTAAAGTAAGTCCATGCCTCTTGGACAGAGAGGCAGGAACAGTGGTTTAACTTGATCCTCCACTTTTACTCTTTGAAACCTCTAGTACAAACACAAATCCTGCTGCTAAGTACTTCAGCCAGTGCATCCACAGCAGGACTAACCCTTTAGTGGATCCTAGGTAAAACAAATACATTGAGACTTCCATTGTAATTGTGACAGGCCAAGCGGTCACCTCCCATCACTTCACCACCAGGCTCCTCTGGTCACATTTTTCCCTTCCACCACCAGGTTCTTCCGAACATTCTTTACTACCAGGCTCTTCTATTTTTTTTGGGGGGGCGGGAGATCTTTTTTTTATTATTATTATTTCTTTATTAAAGGGTACAACAGGGAAACTGGTACAACCACAGCAGTATCATAAAATCACAAGTGCTGAAACAGGCACAGAGCTAACAAATAGCTATAAAACCCATGCAGGTTATTCAGCAACCACCAGGCTCTTCTGAACACACTTCCCTGGTCAATTTGACCACCAAAGATCGTGCTGGTCAAAGCTTGTGCTTCCAATACTTTCAATCTAGTCTCACAGTCTAAAGATTTATTTTCCAAGGTTGATATTCTATTTTTTTATTTCTAAATTCTCTGAAAGTACCGTTGTGCAGCGGGAAGAAAGAAGCTGTATCTGATTGCCAAGAGAGAATTATAATTGTTTCCCGAATAGCCTACATATTAAAGACCTTAGGCCTTTACAGGGGAGCAATCTCTATTCCGGAGCCCTCAATGGAAATTAAAGTACCGGGAGCTGCATTCAGTAAAGAAACCTGCGTGCCCTCCACTGCATTGGGTTGTTTCAATTCCTCTTGTCCCGAAACAGAAACGGATCTTCCGTACTGTTACGTCATCAGGAAAATGTCCCGGGCTGGTTCCGCCCTCAACGAAGCCTCCGTAGCCACAGGACGAATCGGTGGGCTCCGCTGCACCAGAGATAGGGTGGTGCCTTCAAAGGAGTACTTGCAAGTTTCAGCCTGAGTGCTTCCTCCAGCCTAAGATCCCTCAGGTCATTGTGTTCATGAGCTACTGGACTTCTGGCTGCTTCCGATACCATTACTAGTCTCTCCACTGGTTGCCACCAGTCCCTCTGGTCCCTCCACTGGTATCGCACCAGTCACCATCAGTTAAGTGTCTCTAGTCCTTCTGGCTGCGTCTGGTATCATTACAATTAGTGAGGCCCAACTTGGAATTTTGTATTCGGTTTTGGAGGCTTTATCTTGCTATGGATGTAAAAAGACTTGAAGTGGTTCAGAGATGAGCAATAAAAATGGTGAAACCTGAGAAGACACTGGATGACCTAAAGATGTATACTCTGGAGGAAAAGAGAGATAGGGGTTAAAATAAAACAGACATTCAAATATTTGAAATGTATTAATATGGAAACAAATCTTTTCCAGAGGAGGGAAGGTGATAGATCCAGAGGGACATGAATTTAGATTGCAGGGGGCCAACTTTGGAATAATGGGAGATAGTGAAGATGAATTGTCGCTATAAAAGATACTTTGATAGGCTACTCTCTTTTCAGGCAGCAATTAGAGACAAGGAATTTAGCCAGCTATTAGTTAATGCTGTGTCTTACATACATTTTAGAAAACTTCTGAAAACACATCTATTTCATAAATTTTTATAAAATCAGAACTGGATAATTTGTTAATCTGTACTTCCTGAGACTGTCTCGGTTTCTTTTAGCTGTAAACCGCATAGAACTGGAAGGTTATGCGGTATATAAACAAGAACATAAGAATAGCCTTACTGGGTTAGACCAATGGTCCATGAAGCCCAGTAGCCCGTTCTCACGGTGGCCAATCCAGGTCACTAGTACCTGGCCAAAACCCAAGGAGTAGCAATATTCCATGCTACCACTACAAGGCAAACAGTGGCTTCCTTCATGTCTTTCTCAATAACAGGCTATGAACTTTTCCTCCAGGAACTTATCCAAACCTTTCTTAAAACCAGCTATGCTATCTGCTCTTACCACAACCTCTGGCAATGTGTTCCAGAGCTCTGAGTGAAAATTTTTTTTCCTCCTATTGGTTTTAAAAGTATTTCCCTGTAACTTCATTGAGTGTCCCCTAGCCTTTGTAATTTTTTGACGGACTGAAAAATTGATCCAGTTGTACCCGTTCTACTCCACTCAGGATTTTGTAGACTTCTGTCATATCTCCCCTCAGCCATCTCTTTTTCAAGCTGAAGAGCCCTAACCAATGTAATGTAATGGAGGGAAGAACATGGTAGGGGGCTTGAGACATATTGAACGGGGTTTATGTTGTTACAGGGGAGGATTCAGGAGGGAACATGGACTGCTACAGGCTGGTACTGAAAAGCTATGCAGGTATTGACCAGTATTCATTGCCAGCACCTGCATAGCTAAGATTACTTTTTGTGCAGTTCTATCTACTCCCTTAGCTGTGTGGGCACTGGCACTGAATATTGCCCACACTTGCATAACTGCCGACTCCTTGACTCTGCTCTCCTGCCCTGTTTAAAGATGACCAGTTAGTACCAATATTCAGCAGCCCAGCCTGGTTAACTGCCACTCAGTATTGGCGGACATCCCACTGAGCATGGTTCAAGTGGGCAGGAGCCCCTCCTGCCTGCAGTCTCTTTGAATCTTGATCCCTGTGGTAACGTGAATGAAAGTGGGCCCTCGAGCCAGGATAAACCAGAACCACAGAGCGGGTTAAGGTGAACAGCATAATATTTAAGGTGTCAGGTAGGGATCCTGTCAATTCAAAGGTGGGGGAAGAAAAGAAATGTAAAACTAGTCCATATATATAAGAATGTCCTTACATAGGGTTACCATATTTTGAGTTGAAAAATCCCAATGCATGGCCATGCCCCATTCCACCCCCAGTCCTGCCTTGTTCCACCCTAGCCCTGCCTTGTTCCATCTCTAGGCCCGCCTCTTGAAAGCTTTGACTTTTCATTCCTGACCTCCAGACTGTGCCCGAGGGCCTCCGAGCATGCGCAGTATGTGACATCATCCACGCATGCTCAGAGGCCCTCCAGACATGGCCGGAGCTTTCCAAAACTTGGACAAACTGCTGGGTTTTTGGAAAGTCCTTTAAAAAGACATCTGGTAACCCTATCCTCACATGGTCTGCTTCTGTAGGGCCACGGCATATACTACAGTGTGTCAGCAAGTTAGCAGCATACACTGCTGGGCTCACCATCTGGCTCTCTAGGTAGGGTTTTAGAGAAACAGAAGATGACAACTTCTCAAAGAATGGAAAGAAAGAACAAACAACGAAGGAAACTGGTGTCCAATCACCTTTATTGTATCTCAAGACTCAAGTATACCAGAATCTCCTTTGCTGTTTGTTCTTTCTCTGGGTAGGGTTACCCCTCACACAAATCTCTTCTCCCTCCCTGAGTCCAGGCTGTGTCTGAAGGGCCTCTGAACATGCGCAAATGCGACATGATGAGGTCATACATCACGTCCGCATATGCTCGGAGGCCCTCCAGATGCAGCCCCGAGCTCTGGGCCTTCCCAAACCCGGACAAACTGCTGGGTTTTGAAAATGCATCTGGACACCCGGACAGTCCTCTAAAAATAGGACATGTCTGGGTTTTCACAGACATCTGGTAACCCTATCTCTAGGGTACCACTACAAAGATATCAGGGTACCATGTCATAGATATCAGGTTGCAAGGTGCTGGATTGAACCTGGCCTATGTGATTGTCGTGGTTGCAATTCACAGATACGTGGTAGAGGCACTTGTAATCAGGCATCGCTGCTCCCCTATGTCCTTAACCTAGCTGTTCCCTAAGCTTTTATATTTCCTGAACGATGCTTTCCTGCCTCCACCCTTCCATTTCACTTCTCCCTTGGGCAGGGCTATGAATTTTAAGGTAGTTTTGACACTATGAGGGATTATCCTTAAGGGGAAGTAGTAGCTCTCACAACCCCTTAATATATTAATTTCACAATTTCTTGTCACTTTTTAAGTTTTTGTAATGTATGATCCATAAACCTTCAATAAAAGAAAAAAAACAAAAAACAACCCAAACGAAATGGCTTAAACTAGTCTATGATGGCACTCTAAAATTAACCTCCTTTCTTAGCTGCTGGAATACAAAATGCGCAAATTAAGCAGATTTTTCCACTGTTCATTCTCTGCTGTGGATTCATTCTCTCTCTCTCTCTCACTTTATATGTCTCAGGCCCATTTCTTTTAAAACCAGAGAAGCATGCAGAGAGTCAACATTGACTGAAGGTTTTCATGGTGTACATGTGGCAACAACTCACATGCTCACTGCAAATTCAATGCTTCAGACCTGTTAGTGTGTTAATTCAGCTTGCGTTTATCTTTCTAGATGGCTTTTGAGGATTCTGAGCAGAAGCAAAATATCCTGCATGATATTTACACAGGTTTGAATGAGCTATCGATAATCTTTGAAACAAACATCACAGCAGAGAGAATAGATGAACTCAATTCAGAAGTAACACTCCTGCAGCAGAGGATATTGGAGAGACTTCCTCAGCTCCAGCATGCAGCAGGTGTAAGTCTTGTTAGGCAAAATAACTGTTGAAGACTTGCCTATTTATTTTGTTTTAAAGTTTGCTACCCTAACCCCCTGATAGTCCTGGCTAGAGAATGACACGGTGATAGAATTTATCACTGTCCCCATCCCCACAGGTAACTGCAGGAAACTATCTCCATGCCATTCTTTAAAGAGAGAGAGAGAAGAATCAGAGTATGGGGACCCTCAAGCCTTGCATCGAAGAATGCTGGTGTAGAAGGACTGAGGCTGAGATAGACACTAAAGAATGACACCGGATGGTTAGAACATAAGACCATAAGCATTGCCATACTGGGACAGACTGAAGGTCCATCAAGCCCACTATCCTGTTTCCAGCAGTGGCCACCCCAGGTCACATTTCTTCTCTCCAAAGTATCAACCATGTATACAGCTCCCTAAATTGCAAATCTCCTGGAAATGTCCAGTTATCTTCTTTGTAATCCTAATTCCTAAACTGTAATTTCCCTGGAAATGTCCAGTTAGCTTCTTTTGAAATCCGCCTAGAACTGCAAGGTACGAGCGGAATAGAAGTCACTAATGTAATGTAAAGTAATATGTACTTGGCAGAAACCCAAAGAGTAGCAAGATTCCAGAGCTGAGACTGTGATGTCATAATGCCTCATTCCTCCAATGCCTAAGAGCAACCTCATTAGTGATATCACAATGGCTTCATTATCCTGTACTTGGCTCACATAAAAAGCAGAGTATGAATGGGCACAGCCACTGACCCTCAAGCCTTGCATTGAAGAATGCTGGTGTAGAAGGACCGAGGTTGAGATAGACACGAAAAAATGACGGTCTCTGGTATCCAGAGAAGATATTGTGATGTCATAATGCCTCATTCCACTAATTCCTAAGAGCCAACCTCATCAGTGATGTCACAATGACTAATTATCCTGTTCTTGGCTCACATAAGAATCAGAGTATGAATGGTTACAGCCACTGACCCTCAAGCCTTGCATTAAAGAATGCTGATATAGAAGGACTGAGGTTGAGATAGACACTAAAGAATGACACTGGATAATTTCTCGTGGTTATCCACAGGGATGGGGACGGTGACAAATTCTGTAACCGAGTCATTATCTAACATGATATCTGAGACTGTCCATTCCCTTCCCCAATAACTTTTGAATTATGTATGCCTTTTCATTTAGATTTGTTCCATAAAGTGGAGCAGTGACCTTCAGCTCACACTTTGCATGTCTTTTGGCACCTGGAATCCCCGTTTCCTTTACAGTGGTGCCTCACACAACGAACTTAATTGGTTCCAGGAGCAAGTTTGTTATGCGAAAAGTTCGTTATGTGAAACGTGTTTTCCCATAACAATACATGTTAAAAAAAATAATTCGTTCTGTAACATAAAATATGCTAAGATGACATAAAAAAAGATAAATTTGTTGTTATTATTTTTATTTAGATACATCTAAAAACATAATTGTTTTTTAAAACAACACACATTTTTTAAATTTAAAGACAGACTAAGTAGAGTCTAATTTTACAGTGAGAGAGGGCAGAGTCTCAGCGGCAAAAACTGGGACTTAACTGTTCATTTTTTTTTTTTTTCTACCGTGTTTCCCCGATGATAAGGCAGGGCCATCAAATAAGACAGCCCCCCCTTTTTAGAAAAAAATGTAAAATAAGGCACCCCCCCGCAAATAAGCCACCCACCGATACCTGCGCTTACCCGAATCGGGTGGTACGGTGGGTGACTCCGTGTGGTCCCTGGCACCCCCGACACGATCGGGGCAAGAGGGAGCTCAAGCCCTCTTGCCCCCCCGACTCCCCGACACGATCGGGGCAAGAGGGAGCTCAAGCCCTCTTGCCCCCCCCCCGACTCCCCGACACGATCGGGGCAAGAGGGAGCTCAAGCCCTCTTGCCCCCCCGACTCCCCGACACGATCGGGGCAAGAGGGAGCTCAAGCCCTCTTGCCCCCCCGACTCCCCGACACGATCGGGGCAAAAGGGAGCCCAAGCCCTCTTGCCCCGCCGATTCTCCAACTCCCCGACAATATCGGGCCAGGAGGGAGCCCAAGTCCTCCTGGCCACGGCGACCCCCTAACCCCACCCTGCACTACATTACGGGCAGGAGGGATCCCAGGCCCTCCTGCCCCCGACGCAACCCCCCCCCCCCCCCGACGACCCCCCCCCCCAAGAACCTCCGACCGCCCCCCCCCAGCCGACCCGCGACCCCCCTGGCCGACCCCCACGACACCCCCAACCCCCTTCCCCGTACCTTTCTGTAGTTGGCCGGACAGACGGGAGCCAAACCCGCCTGTCCGGCAGGCAGCCATCGACGGAATGAGGCCGGATTGGCCCATCCGTCCCAAAGCTCCGCCTACTGGTGGGGCCTAAGGCACCTGGGCCAATCAGAATAGGCCCGGGAGCCTTAGGTCCCTCCTGGGGGCAGGGCCTGAGGCACATGGTCGGGTTGGGCCCATGTGCCTCAGGCCCCGCCCCCAGGAGGGACCTAAGGCTCCCGGGCCTATTCTGATTGGCCCAGGCGCCTTAGGCCCCACCAGTAGGCGGAGCTTTGGGACGGATGGGCCAATCCGGCCTCATTCCGTCGTTGGCTGCCTGCCGGACAGGTGGGTTTGGCTCCCGTCTGTCCGGCCAACTACAGAAAGGTACGGGGAAGGGGGTTGGGGGTGTCGTGGGGGTCGGCCAGGGGGGTCGCGGGTCGGCTGGGGGGGCGGTCGGAGGTTCTTGGGGGGGGCGGTCGTTGGGGGGAGGGGGGGTTTGCGTCGAGGGCAGGAGGGCCTGGGATCCCTCCTGCCCGTAATGTAGTGCAGGGTGGGGTTAGGGGGTCGCCGTGGCCAGGAGGACTTGGGCTCCCTCCTGGCCCGATATTGTCGGGGAGTTGGGGAATCGGCGGGGCAAGAGGGCTTGGGCTCCTTTTTGCCCCGATCGTGTCGGGGAGTCGGGGGGGCAAGAGGGAGCCAGGCGGAGAGAGGGCAGTTAAGCGCAGTGCCTGCGCGGAAGGATGCAGCTCGGGCGACTTCGTTGTGTGAAACGAAGTTCGTTGTACGAATCAAGACATAAAGTTCGTTGTGCGCAGCGTGCGCTGTGCGAGGCGTCCGTTGTGTGAGGCACCACTGTATTTCCTGTAGAGAAATGAGCCACTTTGTGAAAGCCAGTACATGTTGTGATGCCATCAAGGTTTTATTCAAGCTGCCCTGCAACCAGTTGACACTGAACATTTTTCAGTTGCTTTGGTGTTGGTTAATGCTTTTGAAGGTCCATTTTGCATAGTTCATCAAGGGAGGAAGTGGACTATTATCCCAGGACAAGCAGGCAGGTATTCTCACTAGTGGGTGATGTCATCCGACAGAGCCCCGATACGGACATCTTGCAAGCATGTCTTGCTTGAAGAAACTCAGAAGTTTCGAGATGCCCGCACCGCGCATGCGCCAGTGCCTTCCCGCCCGATGTACCGGGCGCGTCTCCTCAGTTCTTTTCTTTCCGCGGAGCTGAGAAGTTCTCTTCAATTCTGCGCTGACTGAAATTTCAGTATTTTGCCTTCTTTCCCCGCGTTTTATTGTTTTACTTACTTTCTTTGACTTTTATTTCTATTTAAAAAAAAAAAAAAAAAAAAAGTTACAATTATTTCGTCCGGCGGTTCGGCCGGGCCGGCCTCGTGGCTGCGACCTAGCTCCTTCGACCTAGCAACGTCACTTTTCCGGCCTATGTCCCGGCCTATCACCGGTTTTAAAAAGTGCAGCAAGTGCCAGCGTGCGATTTCGTTGACGGACCCACACCGGCGCTGTCTTCAGTGTCTTGGTCCAGAACACGTTCCGAAATCGTGCCGGCCTTGTTCCACGCTCACAGCGCGCTCTTTTAAACGGCGCTGCTTACTTTGGGAGTCCATGTTTAAGATGGAGTCTTCTAAGGAGCCATCTGCTTCGACCTCGACAGATGTTTCACCGGTCTGTTCGAAGCCTGCATCTGCGACTCATGCATCGAGCATCGTGAAGCCAGCATCGTTCACACCGGCTTCTGCATCGAGTTCAGCATCGGTTCCTGCTCCCGTCTCCTCGGTTCAGGTACCGCCTTCCACTGTTCCTCCCGTGGTCATAAAAGTGCCCAAAGCTACCAAGCAGAAGCACTCGACCACGAAGGAACGCGATGACCGTGCAGGAGGACCCCCTTTCGGTGCGGATCCCTCCATATCGGCATCGCTTAAATCCCTGCTCGAAGCTCAATTTGTTGAGCTCATGCGGACGATGGGACCGAGGCTTATCGCTAATATTCAGGGCGATACTACGGTCCCGGTCCCGGAGAGCGGTCCGCCCCCTCCTCCTCCTCCTCGTCGTTCGATTTCCCTGCTCGACGAGGGGGAGCGGCGGAGGGCGGCGGAACCCACTAGGCGGGCTTCCCTTTCTGACATGCCGCCTTTAGAGCCCATTACACCTCCACGTCACCAGGGTACTACATCGGCCCCTGATAATCGGAGTCCTGGGCATACTGCATCGCAGGAGGAGTTCTTTCGCACTCCATACCAGACTTGGGTGGCACTGCGTGAGTCGGCATCGTTGCCTCCCATGCGCTCCACTGCATCGAGTCCAATCCATTCCTTCGAGGCTTCAAGGGATCGATCGATGCATCGAAGATCACGTTCCCCATCCCGGCATCGGGAGGGGCATCGATCTCGACATTCTTCTAGACACTCCTCGCGTCATTCAGAGGTGTCTCCACAGAAGAAAATGCAGCGTATGGGATACTCATCCTCAGATTTATCCCAGCCAGAGGGACCGGAGTATGAAGAACCATCTACCTCATACTCTCCATGCCGCTCCCAGCTCTCCCTGGAACCGGAGGCTTCCACGTCTTCTAGTCCGTCTCGCCGGCCGGCCTTGGCGGACCAACTTTCCTTTTCATCCTTTCTCAGACAGATGGCGGATGACTTGGATGTGACCTTAGATACTGGGTCGAAGTACTCTAAGGAGTATCTGGACACCATGCATTTACCTCATCCTCCGGCGGAGACACTTCGGCTTCCCCTGCATAAGTTACTTGACCAAACTCTCATGCGGTGTTTGGAGACACCGTATTCCATACCTGCGGTACCTAGCAAGTTGGATGCTCGATACCGCATCGTGCACCACAAGGGGTTTGAGGGAGCTCAACTCTCTCATCAGTCCCTCCTAGTCGAGTCTTCCCTTAAACGTTCGCACCCCTCCCAAGTCTACGCTTCCGTGCCTCCTGGCAGGGAAGGGAGAACGATGGATAAGTTTGGTAGACGTATCTATCAAAATTCAATGATGGCGACTCGAGTGCTCAATTACAATTTTTTCTTCTCGTCCTATTTGGATTTTTTCTTGCCGGTACTCCGCAAGTTCACACCTTTCATCGATGCTGAGGCTCGGTTTGAGTTTGAGGAGGTGGTGGCGACCCTGTCCCAGTTGCGCCTCCAATTGATGCAATCCTCCTATGATGCTTTCGAGCTCTCGGCTCGTGCTGCGGCCTGCTCGGTCGCCATGCGTCGACTGGCTTGGCTTCGCACCATTGATATGGATCCGAATCTCCAAGACAGACTTGCAAATGTGCCTTGTGCGGGAGCGGATCTGTTCGATGAGTCTGTCGAGACTGTTACTAAAAAACTGTCAGACCACGAAAAATCTTTCCAGTCTATCATGAGGCCTAAGCCTAAACCACAACAGTCTCGTCCTTCTAGACCGCCTATAATCTACCAAAGGCGTTATCAACCGAGGCAGGCCCCTCCTGCGAGACAGCCTGCAAAGCGACAGCCGCCTCAGAAGACTCAGCAAAAGCCTCAGATGCCGGCTGCTCCCAAGGCTACTCAGCCTTTTTGACTCTCCTCCAGGGAGCATAACCGATCTCGTTCTGTCTACCCCATATTTTCCCATAGGGGGTCGCCTCCATCATTTTTGTCATCGATGGGAGGCGATCACCACGGACCTCTGGGTCCTCTCCATCGTAAGAGAGGGATACTCTCTTCATTTCCAACGGGTCCCCCCGGACCATCCTAAGAACATAAGAACATAAGAACATAAGAAGCGCCATCTCCGGATCAGACCTTCGGTCCATCAAGTCCGGCGATCCGCACACGCGGAGGCCCTGCTAGGTATTCACCTGGCTTATTTTATAGCCAACCATATCTTTATATGCCTATCTCAAGGAGATATGCATCTAGTTTGCTTTTGAAACCTAGGACTGTCGATTCCGCAATAATCTCCCCTGGGAGAGTATTCCAGATGTCAACCACTCTCTGTGTGAAGCAGAACTTCCTGACATTAGTCCTGAACTTGCCCCCCCTTAGCTTCATTTCATGTCCTCTTGTCCGTGTCAAATTGGACATTGTAAATAATCTTCTCTGCTCTATTTTGTCAATTCCTTTCAGTATTTTGAAGGTCTCGATCATATCCCCACGCAGTCTCCTTTTCTCAAGGGAGAACAATCCCAGTGTTTTAAGTCGATCCTCATATTCCAGTTTCTCCATACCCTTCACTAGTTTAGTTGCTCGTCTCTGCACCCTCTCCAGCAGTTTTATATCCTTCTTTAGGTAGGGAGACCAATGTTGGACGCAGTATTCCAAGTGGGGTCTGACCATTGCCCTATAAAGCGGCATTATAACTTTCTCCGATCTACTCGAGATTCCTTTCTTTATCATGCCCAACATTCTATTTGCCTTATTTGCCGCTGCCACGCATTGTGCCGACGGCTTCAGGGTCCTATCTATCAGTACACCCAGATCTCTTTCTTGTTCACTTTTCCCCAGAGTTGCACCTGACATTCTGTACTCGTATTCCTTATTTTTACTGCCTAAATGCATTACCTTGCATTTCTCCACGTTGAACTTCATCTGCCATTTCTCCGCCCATTTTTGTAACCGACACAAATCGCTCTGGAGTTCCTCACTGTCCTCCTGCGATCTGATTGCCCGGCAGAGTATCCTTCCAACTCCACACAGACCGCTCTTCTTCTCCAGGAAGCTCAGGCTTTGCTCCGGCTTCGGGCCGTCGAGCCGGTACCGGTGGATCAACAAAACCAGGGGTTTTACTCTCGGTACTTCCTGGTCCCGAAGAAGACGGGCGATCTGCGTCCCATTTTGGACCTTCGGGTCCTCAACAAGTTTTTGGTCAGGGAACGGTTCCGCATGCTGACCCTTGCCTCTCTTTATCCCCTAATCGAGCAGAACGATTGGTTATGCTCTCTGGATCTCAAGGAGGCCTACACTCACATCCCGATTCATCCGGCCTCCCGCAAGTTCCTCAGATTCCGGGTGGGACATCTGCATCTGCAGTATCGAGTGCTTCCCTTCGGCCTATCTTCGTCGCCCAGAGTCTTCACGAAGTGTCTGGTAGTGGTGGCCGCTGCACTCCGGAACATGGGTCTCCAGGTGTTCCCATACCTCGACGACTGGCTCATCAAGGCCCCGTCCGCTCCCAAGGTCATTTCGGCGACCTTGACTACCATTTGTTTTCTGCAGAGCTTGGGCTTCGAGATCAACTTTCCAAAGTCCCATCTTCAGCCCACCCAGTCTCTCCCCTTCATAGGGGCTGTCCTGGATACCATTCAACTTCGAGCATTCCTTCCTCCTCCACGCTTACATGCTCTCCTTCTACTCTGCCAGTCAGTGTCTTCTCGCCAATCCATCTCAGCGAGACACATGATGGTCCTTTTAGGCCACATGGCATCTACAGTTCATGTGACGCCTTTTGCCAGACTACATCTCAGGATCCCTCAATGGACTCTGGCATCTCAGTGGACTCAGGTGTCCGACCCGTTATCTCGTCACATTGTGGTCACTCCTGCTCTACGGCAGTCTCTTCTCTGGTGGATGACCTCTTCGAATCTATCCAGAGGTTTGCTGTTTCATTCTCCTCCCCATCAGAAAGTTCTAACGACCGATTCATCGAACTATGCATGGGGGGCCCATCTGGATGGTCTTCGCACTCAGGGGTTCTGGACCAGTGCGGAACGACTCCATCAAATCAATCTTCTGGAGCTCAGGGCCATCTTCAATGCTCTCCAAGCTTTTCAACATCTGCTTCACGACATGGTGGTCCTTATTCGCACAGACAATCAGGTCGCCATGTATTATGTCAACAAACAAGGGGGCACGGGCTCGGCCCCTCTTTGTCAGGAAGCTCTTCGAGTCTGGGATTGGGCGGTTCGCCACAACACCTTCCTCAGAGCAGTCTACATTCAGGGGAAGGACAACGTCTTGGCAGACAAATTGAGTCGTCTACTTCAACCTCACGAATGGACGCTCCACTCCGACCCCCTTCATCAGATCTTTGCTCAGTGGGGGACACCTCAGATAGACCTCTTTGCAGCCCCCCACAACTTCAAGCTGCCTCAATTTTGCTCCAGGATCTACACTCCTCATCGCCTAGAGGCAGATGCTTTTCTGCTGGATTGGAGCAAACGTTTCCTATATGCGTTTCCTCCTTTTCCTCTCATTCAAAAGACTCTAGTCAAATTGAGATTAGACCATGCCACCATGATTCTGATTGCTCCTCGGTGGCCCAGACAACCTTGGTTCTCCCTTCTACTTCAACTCAGCAGCAGGGAGCCAGTACTTCTTCCAGTGTTTCCTTCACTACTCACTCAACATCAAGGTTCACTACTTCATCCCAATCTGCAGTCCCTCCACCTGACAGCTTGGTTCCTTTCAACATAACTCCTCACCAGTTCTCTCATGCAGTGAGGGAGGTCTTGGAGGCTTCCAGGAAGCCTGCTACTCGACAATGCTATTCCCAAAAATGGACTAGATTCTCTTCCTGGTGTATTTCCAATGCCACGGAACCTCAGCGAGCTTCCCTATCTTCTGTATTGGATTATCTTCTACACCTGTCCCAGTCTGGCCTCAAGTCTACCTCTATACGAGTCCACCTGAGTGCTATTGCGGCTTTCCATCAGCCTCTACAAGGGAAACCTTTGTCTGCTCATCCTGTGGTTTCCAAATTTATGAAAGGACTTTTTCATGTCAACCCTCCTCTCAAACCTCCTCCTGTGGTTTGGGATCTCAATGTTGTCCTGTCTCATCTTATGAAGCCTCCGTTTGAACCTCTCAACACGGCTCCACTCAAGTATCTCACCTGGAAGGTGGTTTTTCTAGTGGCCCTCACGTCAGCTCGTCGGGTCAGTGAGCTTCAGGCCCTAGTGGCGGATCCACCGTTCACCGTATTCCATCATGACAAGGTGGTTCTCCGTACTCATCCAAAATTCTTACCTAAAGTGGTCTCTGAATTTCACATCAACCAATCCATCGTGCTTCCGGTGTTCTTTCCAAAGCCTCATTCTCATCCTGGAGAATCTGCTTTGCACACTCTGGACTGTAAACGTGCTCTAGCTTTCTACTTGGATCGCACAAAGCCACACAGAACTGCTCCTCAACTTTTCGTCTCCTTTGATCCAAACAAGTTGGGACGACCGGTATCGAAGCGCACCATCTCCAACTGGATGGCGGCTTGTATCTCTTTCTGCTATGCCCAGGCTGGATTATCCCTTCCCTGTAAGGTCACAGCCCATAAGGTCAGAGCAATGGCAGCCTCTGTAGCCTTCCTCAGATCGACACCGATTGAGGAGATTTGTAAGGCTGCCACTTGGTCCTCGGTTCATACATTCACCTCTCATTATTGTCTGGATACTTTCTCCAGACGGGATGGACAGTTTGGCCAAACAGTGTTACAAAATTTGTTCTCTTAAGTTGCCAACTCTCCCACCATCCCATTGGGGTTAGCTTGGAGGTCACCCACTAGTGAGAATACCTGCCTGCTTGTCCTGGGATAAAGCAATGTTACTTACCGTAACAGTTGTTATCCAGGGACAGCAGGCAGCTATTCTCACGTCCCACCCACCTCCCCTGGGTTGGCTTCTCAGGCTAGCTACCTGAACTGAGGAGACGCGCCCGGTACATCGGGCGGGAAGGCACTGGCGCATGCGCGGTGCGGGCATCTCGAAACTTCTGAGTTTCTTCAAGCAAGACATGCTTGCAAGATGTCCGTATCGGGGCTCTGTCGGATGACATCACCCACTAGTGAGAATAGCTGCCTGCTGTCCCTGGATAACAACTGTTACGGTAAGTAACATTGCTTTCAGGCTGGGATGTTCACAGATCCCCTGGCATTTCACTAAAGCCATCACTCAGCAGCTTCCACATATTACTCCTGAGGGAAAACTGCATTCCTCTCCCATGCAGAATTCTGCACAGGGACCAAGAAGCAAAGAGATTTTTGTTTGAATTCTCCATTTTACACCCTCCTATCCAGGACTGAAAAATAGCTATATAGGATGTGTGCTCTGTGTGTGTGGAGGGTGGGGGGGGGGAGGGAGAAGAGGATGGTGATTGAGAGAAGCCAGGGAAGGGGAGTTGAGAGAGCTTCATGAGTGGAGGGAGGCTGATTAGAGGAATTTTGAAAATCAGAGCCGTGGGGCATGTGTACTTGGAGGGGGTATAAGAGAGAGGCTGATTCTGTACTTGCACTGTAAAATTATAACTTTTAGATCCAGTTGATCTTTGGGTTTTCATTTGTGAGATTTAAATTGGAGCATGTGTTTGACAGAAGTGTAACATTCTCCTGGAGGGACCTGCTCGTACCCTTCTCAGTATGAAACTGGATTGAATTCCTCTCGCCAGAGGAGAGGGGAAAAGACATCAAAAAGCAAGTCAGGAAGAGGGAAGATCACATCCATCCTTCCTGCAAAGAAGGACGGCCCTCTGCAATTATAAGTAGAGATGAAGTGGGATTGCTGGTGGTAGAGATGAGGAATGTCAGAGATGAGGAAAACTGTACCAGGATTTTTTTTTTTTTTTAAATTACGTGAATTGGTGGAAGGGAAGGGATTGTAGCATTGGATCTTAAACTTACCCCCTCTTTTACTAAGGTGCGCTAACCGATTAGCGCGCGCTAAACGCTAACATGTCCATAGACTAACATGCACGCATTAGCGTTTAGCACGCACTAATCAATTTAATGATGGTAAACGCCTATGCATGCATGTTAGTCTATGGACACCTTAGCGTTTAGCATGTGCTAATCGGTTAGCGCACCTTAGTAAAAGAGGGCCTTAGATTCAGAGCAGGTGTTCCTGTACTTAGTTTTCGGCAGTTAAATTAAGTATATCATGTCTCAGCCCTGACCTAACTGCCCACCCATTTTTCGAGGCCTAAATTTAGTAGCTGAACAGAAAGAATGTTTATCTAGCCCACGGGGTCCTCAGTCCAATCCTCGGGACACACCAAGCCACCGTGGCTTTTATGATATTCGCCATGAATATTCATGAGCTAAATCTGCATGCTGCTCCATTGTGTACAAATCACTCTCTCTCGCATATTCATTGTGTATATCTGAAAGCCTGACCCGCTGCGTGTTTCCTGAGTAGTGGGGTTGAGAACCGCCGATTTAGACAGATCTAAGTGCCTAGCTATTTAACCCCCTCTTCTACCATGCCACGCTGCCGAGCAGTGCGAGCTGAATGCCAAGCCGCCCATTCTGTTTCTATGGGGGGCTTGGCATTTAGTTCACGCTGCTTGATAGCGTGGCTTGGTCAAAGGGTGTTTAGATCTTTTGAGTGTCTAGTCCTAAGTTTTTCCATAATCGCAGAATAAGAGAAAAGCTTGCGTGACTCAGACCAATGATGTGTATATAATCGACATCTACTTCTTTTCATGTCCTTAAACCTTAGGAAGTGGGTGCTATCGAAATGGAAGTAAAAGCCTTGGACAAACAGGTTTCAAAGATTAAGACTATCTTGTCTTCAACAGATGTCGATTTTTCTCCCTTACAACGTCTTAAAAATGGACAGGTGAGTATGAACCTTAGCTATATTTATTTATTCATTCATTCAATTTTTCTATACCGTTCTCCCAGGGCAGCTTAGAATGGTTTACATGAATTAATTCAGGAATTCAAGCATTTTATCCTGTCTGTCCCGGTGGGCTCACAATCTGTCTAACATTCCCGGGGTATTGGGGGACCAAGTGACCTGTTCAAGGTCACAAAGAGCAGCGCATGTCAGAACCCACAACCTGCAGCTCCAACCCCTGTGCCACACTCTCAGGAGGTAGCATTGTAATAATAATAACTTTATTCTTCTATACCGCCACAGTCGAGAAGACTTCTAGGCGGTTCACATCAAAGAAGGCTGGACAATCAGCGAATTACAGAATGCAAGAAGAGGGGGGTACAACTTATTACATGAGAAATAGATAAGAGGACAACATATTACACCGAGGTTGAACAGAGGGAACATATAACTTAATAAGTGGTGAGGTTTCAGTTTAGGAGATGAGTTTTTCTAAACTGAAACCTCACCACTTATTAAACACCACACTGCCTGACAGGGATGGCAAAACATAGTTAACAAAGCATCCTGGTAAGGGGAATCCACATCAGCTGAGCTACCAGGAATCCCTGAAACCAGCTCAGCTGATGGATATTCCTCTGCTGTGATCAGCTAATGGGAATCCTATGGGTTGGGGGGGGAGGGGATCTTGACCACTAGGGGAGTAAGGGGGGGAGTCATGCCTTAAATCCTCCAGTGGACTTCTTGTCAGTTTGGGCACCTTTGTGCAAATCCAACAGGTCTAACTGCGGGCATCTAAGTTCCCTCTAGGAAAGTTTTGTTTATGGCCGGGGTATGTTCAGATTGAAGCCTGCCTGATTCCCGCCCACAACACACCTCCCAAGATGCCCCTTTGCTCTCTGGACACACAGCAGCTTAGAAGTGCTACTGCACATCCAGAAAGTTGGGTTTGATTACTGGCACTTGGACATCCCTGCTATTAATTTTAATTTAATTTAATTCTTATATAGAACGTCCTAGTGCCAACTTAGGCTGGTTTTTGGACGTTTTAAAGTTTTGATTATGAAATCCCCTATAGGCGCTTGTGTGTGTATAAAACACCAACCCACAGCCATTTATACCTGCTTTGAAGCATGCATGTAAATCATGACACCACCTTTTCTTTGCTAAAACCTGCCCCCAGACACCTACACTAGGGTCCTGTAAAAGTGCATGTGTTATGATCATTGCATTCACTTTTTTACACATGGGATAATTATACTGGATTTTTTAAAATGGAATTACTTGTTGTACCTTTTTTCAGTATATTTAGCTTTTTCATTTCAGGTTATTCTGAAAAATATTGATTCCTTGAAAAATATGATTGCTGATTTAGAGGACTACAAAGCAATTATGACCGTTCCTGATCCTGGAATCCGTTCCTTGCCAGTTTTTAGAAAAACATTTAGACTCTCGAAATGCATGGCCGAATTAGAAAAAATAACCAAGAAACACAATGAATTGATTGAGGTACTTTTTCCATTCACATTATCAAATTTATTTTTCTGTAACATTCCACTTGTGTTATTTCTTTTCTTAGGTCATCTCCATCATCCATCTCTTCATCAGACTTGTGGATTTATTTTTCTCTCTTGCCACCTATGGCATGACCTGGCCAGCCTCACTGCTACTACTATCTATTTGTTTGTGTCTGATTCTTAGATACACTGTAGGCCAGTTCTCGCCATGCTCAACTGGCCACGTGCTGACTCCACTCCCAGAGCACCCCCAAAATAGCCATTTTTAGTTGGGTGCTAACCATTTTCAGTGGCGCTAATCAATTAATACCACTAAAAATGACTGGTTAGCTCTGAACAGGCAATTTAACAGGCAAGGAGTTGTTTCTGGCCAGTCAAATTGCTTTGAATATCGACCTATATATTTATGTGTCATTGCTTATACAATGCACCTGCCATTTAAGACAATGACCACCTAGTAGTCAAGTGGGTCAGCAGCATCTTCTGAAGCTGGAGCTGCAAGATTCCTGGGGATGCTGCAAACTGTCAACCATGCTCAACATCTCCCGGTATTCAAGAGAGAGTAATAGCAAGGTGTCATGCTGGTATTCAAGGAGTTAAAAAAACTGATGCACACACGATGCACAAGCGCAAGACAAACTTGTTCTCATTACATTACTCCTAAATTCAAGCTTCTCCCTCCCCCACCTCCCACCCTTTTCCCTCCTTGCCCCTTGAGCCTGCCTAGGTATGAGCGACGCAGAAATAGAAGATTAGATTAGATTTTATTCACTGGCATGAGGGAGAATCCATGAAAACATACCTAACTAAATAAGTCATTCTCATGTGGCAGCAACAGAGTTAAAAAAAAAAAATCAAATACCTCTTTCTCATATACAGGAGAATTTTCAATATTATATTTAAATCTGATTTTGAATGTTTTGGGGAAAAAAGTCTAAAAATCCAGGAGAGGAAATGGTCATTTTCAAACCAGAAAAATGTCCCAACTTTTTGTTTCGAAAATGTCCTATTACTAGATGTTTCTGTGCTCAGTATGTCTATCTATTAAGACCATTTTTGGGAGAAAAAAAATCTAAGGAATAAAATGCACAAAAACAAGCCATTAAGATGTATGAGGGCCACCATTTATAGTAGACTGGCCACACAGACATTCCAGAAGAGCATTGGGGCACCCTAGGGTACACTGTAATGACCTTCACATAAAAGGTCCCAGAGACACATCTCACCATCACCCTCTTACATTGTATGGGGAGCCCTCCAAACCCCACCAAAAACCCACTATATCCAACTATACACCACAACATTAGCCCTTATGCCTGCAGGTGTCACTTGTATGTAGGTACAGTAGGTTTTTGGTGGGTTTTGGAAGGCTCATATGTTCTACAACAAGTGTATTGGTTAGAGTGAGTATAGGCCTGAGTCCCCATCTCTATAGTTCACTACACCACCCACTAGGTTACTCCAGGGGCCTGCTTGCTGCTCTGCTAGGACTGGCCATAACATCTGAAGCTTGGTTTATTTGACCATAACATCTGAAGCTTGACTGGTAATGGCGGGGGTGGAGGGGGAGTGGGGTTCAGTGACCACTGGTGAAGGTAAGAGGGGGTTTGTACCTTGATTCCTCCAGAAGTCATCTGAACAGTTTGGCCACCGTTTCGGCATGTATTTGTTATTTAAACAAGTCCAGCCTGAAATGTCCAATTTTGCTCCGGACAATTTCCCATTATAATTTCAAATCATAAGGCCTTCCTAATCCCCTTGAGATTTAGATGCACTGCATAAGATTTACATAGAAAACCATCTAAAAATGGGTTTCAGAAATAGCAATTTGGACATTTTGCCAACAAAAATGTCCATCTGCCGCTTTCTGCCACTTCTTGGACATCTTTTTCTTTCAGAAATGAGCCCCAAAATGCCCAAAATGCTGTGTTTTCTAAATGTTACTGTAGTAACAGGTTAGCAGATACTAAAATAACATTTTCCTGTCTTGTTGCAGCCAGTTGCAAAAGAAGTTGCGGAGCTGGATCAGGAACTTGAGAAGTTAAAACAAGTCTCTAAAAATCTCCAAGAGCAATCAGAAAATATATCTTTTATTCATAGTGGTGCTGCATCACAGGTAAATTTATTTAACTGATACACCTGCTTGTACTCAGTGCACATACAGTATGTTTCAACTCCACCTCTACTCACCCCAATTATACCTATGAACATAAGAATTGCCGCTGCTGGGTCAGACCAGTGGTCCATCGTGCCCAGCAGTCCACTCACTCGGCTGCCCTCTGGTCAAAGACCAGCGCCCTAACTGAGAATAGCCCTACCTGCATACGTTCCGGTTCAGCAGGAACTTGCCTAACTTCGTCTTGAATCCCTGGTGGGTGTTTTCTCCAATGACAAACTCCGGAAGAGCATTCCAGTTTTCTACCACTCTCTGGAAGAACTTCCTTACGTTCGTACGGAATCGATCCCCTTTTAACTTTAGAGAGTGCCCTCTCATTCTCCCTACCTTGGAGAGGGTTAACAACCTGTCCTTATCTAATAAGTCTATCTGCTTCAGTACCTTGAATGTTTCGATCATGTCCCCTCTCAATCTCCTCTGTTCGAGGGAGAAAAGGCCCAGTTTCTCTAATCTTTCACTGTATGGCAACTCATCCAGCCCCTTAACCATCTTAGTCGCTCTTCTCTGGACCCTTTCGAGTAGTACCGTGTCCTTCATATACGGCGACCAGTCCTGGACGCAGTACTCAAGGTGAGAATGCCTATATATAAAGCAGATTACCTAAAAATGGATGCACACTTTTTACATGATATAAACAAAAAACTGTGGATGGTGATGTTCTGAAAGATGATTTATTTATCATTCTTCACAATAAAAATATTTAAAAAAACAAATACAAATCCAAGTTGATAGTCCACATATATTTGTCCCACCAGTAGGACAAATACCGGTATATGTGGACTATCAACTTGGATTTGTATTTGACACAGGTTTTTTGTGGTGTGAGAAGAGCGTACTTACAAGTTCCACCTCTAAAGCTCAAAAAAGGCAGAGGTAAGATTTTGAAGAGTAATAGCCCCTGAAGAAAGCAGTGAAACGGCTGGGTAGCCGTTGGGCTAAAAGATAAGTGTTCTTCTTTAATTAAGTAGTTGATCACATAAGATTGATTAAAAAGAAATTTTGCCTGTATTGAATAATATATTCAAGACAAGACTGATGATGAGCATCTCACCCCAGCAAAGGCACGAAAAATTACACCATAATGCCACGGGTGTTTGAGGTCTTGGGTTAAATTTGAATTGTGTATCAGACTGTTCAGATAGTATCACCTAAATCACAATGGAAGGAATGTGGAATACTGACCACTTGTCAAATATCAGAAAGGCAAACGCCACTTTATATTTAAACAGCTGCAAGTCTCTTTCTATTTTTCTTTTTCTTTTTTTTCTTTATTACTTCTTTGTGGAAACGGATAAAGTACAAAATAGGAGGAAAAGGCCTCAACGAATTCAGACAGCTTTAGTCAATAGGGGCTCAAGTATTATCATTGTCATTCAAAACCTCCTTGTCTCAGTCCAATTTTTTTTATTTTAAACTTTTTTTTCCTTAAAACCAGAGTTTAATTTACTTAACTCCAAATTTACTTGGTAGCTTCTCAGCTTCTTTTGAAATGTCCAACAATGGCCAGAGTTTTGCTTCACTGCTTCAAGGAACATAGTATAAAATAATGTAAAATAACCCAATATAAACAAACTGTATTTTTAAAGATTACTTAACTGAGAAAAACTGGCAACTCAAGCAGTGCGCTCTTCTTGAATTCTACCAGGCTACATGGCTCACAAAACATGGTGGGGTTTGAGAAAGACTATTGACCAAAGCTATCTGAGACTTTCAAGATCATGAAGGGCATAGAGAGTAGAGAGGGACAGATTCTTCAAACTTTCAAAAAATAAAAGAACAAGAAGGCATTCGGAAAAGTTGAAAGGGGACAGATTCAAAACGAATGCTAGGAAGTTCTTCTTTACCCAACGTGTGGTGGACACCTGGAATGCGCTTCCAGAGGGCGTAATAGGGCAGAGTACGGTACTGGGGTTCAAGAAAGGATTGGACAATTTCCTGCTGGAAAAGGGAATAGAGGGGTATAGATAGAGGATTACTGAACAGGTCCTGGACCTGTTGGGCCGCCACGTGAATGGACTGCTGGGCACGATGGACCTCAGGTCTGACCCAGCGGAGGCATTGCTTATGTTCTTATATGTTCTTAGGCTTTTTCCTCCTATTTTTTATACTTTATCAGTTTGCATAAAAAAGTAATAAAGGAAAAAAAAAAAAAAGACTCTTGCAACTATCCAGATAGTGCCAGGGTGGTTTGGAAGAATATTCAACAGCGCTATCCATATAAGTGATAATCTTTACAGCTCGCCTAAAGTGGGTGCCGTGATGAGGTGCACTGAGCACAATTCTATAGTTGCAATTGCACATACAATTACTTTTATACAACACTAGTGTAAGTGTGCATTTGTGAGCCTAATTTTAGGCACAGTCACTTATGGCTGCCTAAATGTGGGCAGTTAAGCGCCTAACTGGTAGTGTTCTAGTACCCACCCACATAAATGCTGGAGCTGCTCCTGATCCTCCCACGGCCACATCCCATTGCAAGTTGTGCGCAATGGATTTTGCGCACCCAATTTACAGTTTTGCGTGTAACTGCTAATTAGTAGAAATTACTACCAATTAATGCCAAATTATAGGCATTAATTGGTTAACACCAATTAGCAGCTAATTAAATTATGTGCACAACTGACACTTTGAACACTAAGAGTAAAATTGGGTGCACAAGTTTACAGAATTAGGTGGAGAGTAAAATAGTAAATGACGGCAGATAAAAGACCCAAGTGGTACATCCAGTCTGCCCAACCATATATGCTCCATAAATTAATTTAGTTTAAATGGTCTTTTTTCTTAGATATTTCTGGGCCAGAAACCCAGAGCCCTTCCCAGTAGTGTGCTTAGGTTCTCTCTAAGCTCACTCCAGCCCATCTTAACCATCCCAGCCATCGAAACCCTCCCCAGCCCATCCTGAACTGGCAAGCCTGCCCAGTACTGGCCTTAGTTCCTTCAATGTATACCCATTATTTTCTGATTAGAGATCATAGAAACATAGAAAAATGACGGCAGATAAGGGTCATAGCCCATCAAGTCTGCCCACTCCACAGACCCACCCCCTAAGTCTGCTCTAGAGACCCCGCTCCAAATGACCCATTCTTAACTCCACCCTCTCAGGGATCCCACATGGGATACTCTGTGTTCATCCCACGCTTGTTTGAACTCTTTCACTGTTTTCTTCTCCACCACCTCCTTTGGGAGCACATTCCACACATCGACCACTCTCTCCGTAAAGAAGAATTTCCTGACATTACTCTTGAATCTGCCACCCCTCAACCTCGTATTATGCCCTCTGGTTTTACCATTTTCTTTTCTCTGGAATAGATTATGTTCTATGTTAATACCTTTGGAGTATTTGAACGTCTGAATCTTATCTCCCCTGTCCCTTCTTTCCTATAGGGTATACAGATTCAGGGCTTCCAGTCTCTCCTCGTATGTCTTCTGGCAAAAAAACCTGCTATTAAATATCCACAGATAGTATCAGCAAATGCAAATCTCTAGATAATGGCTGCAGTTAGCCGGGTATGAGCAGGTTCTGTCCCAGATAATGACACTATGGCCTATCCAGTCTGTCCATTCTTCCTCTTCTGTAGAGATCCTCTGTGGTTGCCTAGTGCTTTCTTAAATTCAGATACAGTCCTCGTCTCCGAGGCTATTCCATGCATCTACCACTCTTTCCATAAAGAAATATTTCCATAGATTACTCCTGAGGCTTTCCTCTTTCACCTTCATCCTATGACCCCCCCCCCCCCTTGTTTCAGACCTTCCATTCAACCGAAAGAGACCTGCCACCATGAATTTATGCGTCTGAGGTATTTTTATATCTGTTAATTCACCTTTCTTTTGAGATCTTTGTCCCCGTATGCTTTATGACAAAGACCACTGACTATTTTAGTGGCTGCCTTTTGGGACCGACCCCATCCTGTTTATATCCTCTTGAAAATGTGGTCTTCCGAATTGTACAGAATATTCCAAATTGGGGTCTCACTAGAGACATACAGAGACACTATTCCATTTGCAGTAGATGCGCATGAGGAAAAGATTTTTCCGCATGACACCTGTGAAAAGGGAGACTATATTGATAAACCATTGCTATCTACTACTCCTTAGACTTGGACTTGATGTAACTTGATTAATGATGTAAATCCTTCTGAGTCTTTGGGGAAAATTAGTATGAGAAATTCAACCAGAAATGGGATACCTGTGTATTTTTGACCTAGACATGACATGGAATAGAATACATAATCAAAATAATCATGCATGATGAAATCCTGATGAGTACAGGGGGAGGGGGTTAATTCTATTCTTATGTGCCTATTTTGACATCTTTTCTATAAAGTAAAATAGTCACCTACTTTCTTCTACAAAATACTAAAGTAACCAGCTAACAAAAGCAAGATTTAGAGCACTGCAGGTTATACAAAATGTAGCAGCACGTTTGATAATGGGTGTGCCTAAATATGACCATATTTCACCATATCTCAAAAAATTACATTGGATTCCGGTCGCCGTCAGAGTCCAGTATAAAGCAGTGATGATTTGTCATCGATTCCTGTATGGAAACTTCCCAGAATTGCTTAAAAGTAATATACACCAATGAGATCTCTGTGTTCTGTGAGTTTGACCTTACTGAAGATGCCCGTGAATCCAAGACTTGTTGAGACAGGTGAAAGGACTTTTTGTTGTGCAGGAGTTAAGTTCTGGAACTCCTTAGTGGGTCAAATACGAAACTGCTGTGAAAAGGGTAGGTTCAGAAAATTACTAAAGACGTAGCTTTTCGTGGACGCCTTTATTTTTAGTTAACTTAGCTAAAATTGATGAATTATCCAAGAGCCCTGCTATCCACTCTATGCTATTTTCTTGAGGATTGTATGTAACCTTACTTTTATTAGATGAGTATTTTATTATTCATTTGTTTTTATTCTGCTGTCATTTTTAACACTGTGTATGGAAGCCACATAAACCGTTTAGTTTTAGACGGTATAAACATTTTTAAAATAAATAAATAAATATACGTGTATATGCTTGGGTATGAGCAACTACGCCAGCTACAGAGCTGGCATAAGTTTGTGTGCCTAAATGCCAATGCACACATAACTTAAACTACTCTAAATTATATGCATGTGAGTCATGCCCATGTTCTACCAAGATGTCAGATATATGTATGACTACTTGCAAAATACTGCACTTACTACTACTACTACTTATCACTTATATAGCACTGAAAGGCATACACTTGTCCCTGCTTGGAAGAGCTTACAATCTAACTTGGACAGGCAGACATGACATTTAGGGTTGGGGATGCAGAACCCGAGGTGAGAGGAGTTAGGAGTCAAGAGCACTCTCAGAGAGGTGGGCTTTTAACTGGGCCTTGAACACCGCCACAGTCGAAGCCCGCCGTATGGATTCGGGCAGCTTGTTCCAAGCTTACGGCACATACTGTGCAAGTTATGTATATTGGATTGGATTTATTATTTTTAATAGACCGCTGTTGACATGGGTATTAAGCAGTGTACAATACCAAAAGTATAATTATTACAAATACATCTTCATACTACAACAAAATAAACAGCAATACAACATTATACAAAGATTAAAAAAAAAAAAAAAATTACCATGGCCAACTACTAACTAGTTCAACAGCCCACAATTTTATAAGTGGTTTTTGGGTCCATAAGTTGAATCAAAACTGTTTTGAGTAACCTCTGAAAAGCAGAATAAGACAAATTATGAAATGATTGAATTATGAATTCCAGAGAGCAAGGCCGGTATAAGAGAAGGCTCTACTTTATGTCCATAATCAGCATGCTGCACACACAAATTTATTATTTATTTTTAGTAATTATATACCACTTATAGACTAAGTGGTTTACACTCAGATGTTCAAGCATTTTCCCTTTCTGTCCTGATAGGCTCACACTCTATCTAATGAACCTGGGGCAATGGGGGATTATGTGACTTGCCCTGGGTCACAAGCAGCAGTGTGAGATTTGAACCCACAACCTCAAGGTGCTGAAGCTGTAGCTCTAACCACTGTACCACTTGCTCCCAAATGTTTGTGCCTATTTTATAGAATTACCCCCAGGTGACAAAAGATAAAGACTGGAAAACATATGTAAGCTTCACTGGTTGCCAAAACCCAGGTAATACAGAATTTGTAAATATTGACATTCATGAAATGCAGCAACATGCTCCTCTTTCAACATTCATCTTTTTGAAACTCTAAATTATAGTGTCTTATGCGCCAGAAATGCAACTTTTTAGTAATGAAAGGAAATTTTTGTTTTCGTAGGAAAATAATGAAGTGTTGGATCGGATGAAGAGGCTTAATGAGAGGAAAGAAGAGGTGTTGATGTGTATGCAGACCTCATTGATGGAACTTCTCAGTCCTCTGCAGCAAGAAGACCAGGAAACAGAAGATGACTTCTCAGTTCTTCAATCACCAGAGGACATTAGCCTAAGCAACAGAGATATGCATCAGCCACAGGTAAATTCTATGATTTGATATAGGTAAAGCTACAAAAAAAGTAAGAGTTTAATCAGAGTCATAGCCAAATGGCCAACTTTGGGGGGACCTTAGCCAAAAGTTGGTGGGCCTGAAATTTATTTTCTATCTGCCTCCCTCCCACACACAAATTCTTTATCTCCTTGATACACCCAGCACCCCCCTCAACTGAAAATAGAAATACCTTAGTTGGTGGGGATAAAAATAATGAAGACACTAACTGGGAGCCTTAAAAGTACTAAAGTCTCATGGAGACTTTGTTTATTTTTAAAATGATGAGCATGCCCAAAGAACTTCAACCCCACCAGTTGAAGACCTCCTCCTCCAGTACCAGAGCTCCTACCAAGCTTGGCAGTTGGCGGGAGTGTCCCTGAGGTGCCACTTCTGGCAGCTGAGGTTTTAGTGGCAGTGGTTGCCCAGGTACACTGCTGCTGGCTGCCGAGCTTGGTAGGAGTTTGTATCACTGGAGGAGGAATCTTCAGTTGCCTGTCCACCAGGTTCTTGACATTCTCCAACTTCTAAGAGTTTAGAATTGAAGTATATGGTCCGTTCACCACCAAGGCATGATCACAGACAACTTCCTCACTAGTTTTCTCTTTAAAAAAAAAAATCAAAACCAGCCAAGCCAAATAGTTCTGCATCTCCTGGCAAAGATCAGAAAATGCTAGGCATTGTAGGGAGTAAGATATACCAAAGCTTGGTGCTGATTTTAAAGATTTTAGCTCAACAAATACTCGGAATTTATTTTATAAGTTTCCTGGCCTCCTTTGGTTAATCATTGTTATTGCTTAGCCCTTTCTGATCTTGATATGTAAACTGCTTTGAGATGTTAATTGAATTTTTTTTTTTGTAAATCTTTATTAGTTTTCAATTGTTAACAGTGCAATACAGTGAATTTAAACATAAACGAATCAAACAAAAGCACTTTAAATATACAAATATTAATGTAATGAGATGTTAATTGATTTACTGATATATCAAGTAAAGATGTTACTGTTCAATATTCAAAGCAATTTAAATGACCAGAAATGGCTCTTGGCTGTTTAAATCGCTTGTCCCAGGTTAACGGGCAGTGGAGTTAGCACTTAGCCATTTAAGTGTCAATATTCAGCCCTTAATCAGCTGAGAAACCACATAGATAGGACTGTATAAAGCACACTCCTGTCTTTATTCAATTCATTGTAATGAGTTAAATACTAAATTTTGCACATAACTGGCTATGTTTTAGCATGAGAACATAAGGATAGCCGTACTGGATCAGACCAATGGTCCATCTAACTTAGTATCCTGTTTCCAACCATGACCAATCTGGGTCAAAAGTACCTGGCAGAAACCCAAATAGCAGCAGCATTCCATGCTACCAAATCCAGGGCAAACAGTGCCCCCCGGCCTGGTTCAATAGGAGACTATGACCATTTCCTCCAGGAAAGTGCCCAAACCTTGTTTGAACCCAGATATCCTAACCACTGTTCCCACATCCTCTGGCAACAGGTTCCATAGCTTAATTATTTGTTAGCTGAAAAAATATTTCATCCTATTTATTTATATTTCCATGACTGCATATACCTAGATAGAAACATAGAAACATAAAGGCCAAATGGCCCATCCAGTCTGTCCCTTCGCAGTAACCATTATCTCTTCCTCTCTCTAAGAGATCCCTCATGCCTGTCCCACGCTTTCTTGAATTCAGACACAGTCTCTGTCTCAACCACCACTTCAATATCTGTGCCTGGACATGGCCCAGCATTAAAATTAAATATATATTATATGGGAATAAAGCCGCAGATTGAACTGAAAAAGGTGTGAGATAAAGCTACTACTGCTACTAGTGTATTTGAAAGTTCAATTGATAAATGGAATTATTGTACTTGTTTTAAGATTTAAAATGAATAAAGATTTATTTAATAAAAACTACTACTGCTACTACTACTTATCATTTCTAACCCTAATCCACACTCTTATCACCTCTCGCCTAGATTACAGCAACTTACTTCTCACAGGGCTTCTACTAAACCATCTCTCTCCCCTTCAATCCATTCAAAATTCTGCCAGTGTCACAATTCTCACATTACCCCTCTCCTCAAGTCACTTCATTGGCTCCCTATCCATTTCCGCATATACTTCAAACTCCTCTTATTGACTTACAAGTGCGTTCACTCTGCAGCTCCTCAGTCTCTCTCCTCTCTTATCTCTCCCTGCACTCCTCCATGGGAACTCCATTCATTTGGTAAGTCTCTCTTATGTTATGTTGTGTCAAATCAGGTTTACTATTCCGCATTTACCTATTCAGTTCAAGGTTGGATTATATTACAAGAGGTTGGGTCAGTTACCCAGAAAGTTACAATGAACAGTTTGACATGGACAGTCAATGGAATTGCTAGTATAGTTAAATCATTACCATTATTAATACAGTTAGGTCGTAGTTACAAATACATAGCTACAAGTTTAAGTAGGTCATCTTTGGCTCATCGTTATGTCACAGGAGTTGCATTGGACAGTTTAGAAATGGGTTTTTACAATTACCATTTTAGTTCCTTCCAGGTTTGTTCCCTGTCTTTTAAATGCTTTTAAAATATTTCTGACCCTGAGATAGTGGTCACAAGATCGTAATGTAAGTGTTAGTTGGTTATCTGTACCCTTCTCCTCTACTGCCAACTCCAAACTCTGTCCTTCTATCTTGCTGCACCTAATGCCTAGCTATGCAGGTCAAGCTCCATCTCTGGCAGCATTCAAATCTAGGCTAAAAGACCACTTTTTTGAGGCTGCTTTTAACTCCTAACTCCTACTTATTTATAAAGTACCAATGTCTGTTTTTCATTCTCTCTTTGAGAAATTCCTTAACCCCTCTTTATCTGTTTTGATTAGATTGTAAGTTCTATCAAGCATGATTAATGTACAGCACTGTTTATTTCTGGCAGCAGTATAGCAATGATACGTGGTGGGCTGGCAGGGAAAAGATCATGCTGCCCACAAGTTTGGGGGTGCTTAATTTTTTTTTATCCTCATAGATAAGATGGCCATGGGGTTTTAAAATGCATTTTTTTAGCCAAAATTTCTCAGCTTATAGTCACGTATATACGGTAGATATTTATTTTAACTGAATAAAACCTCAATTTATTAAGTCAGTTTAGTACGAATTTGTTTTCGATAGAAACTTGATTATATATGTCTTTTTTGTGAATTGTAGTTGAAAATGCGGGGCTCCCTGTTCCTTCTGCCATCTTTAGTTGAGGAGATCGAGGAGAGTTCATTCAGCAGCGAGGTGAGTGGGTCGGCAATGAAAAAGACTGTCCAATAATTATATTTGAATAAAAAACAGATGATAAACCCAGACCACAGGCCAAAAACTGGAAGCAGATAAAGCTAAATTATTAAGTACTGTCCTGAATTTATCTAAATGCTAAAAGGTTAGTATTCAAATATTTGTTTTAAATGTCAGATTCAGCATTTAAATTGTTCACATATATCCAGTGGTGCTTTTGGCAGAAGTGGCAGTGTTGAATGTACGCATTCAGCAGAGACCAGCGCTAGCTATATGGATAGCAGCGATATTTAGCAGCTGTCCGGATAACTAGTCCGGAGAGTTGGGACATCTGTTTTTTTATCCTGACTTTATTGACTTTTTCACGGAAAGGGTGGCGAATGCATGGAATGGCCTCCCGGTGGAAGTGGTGGAAACGAAAAATGTACCTTTATTCAAGAAAGCTTGGGACGGGTACATTGGATCTCAAAGAGAGAGGAAGATATAATAAATGGATTTGTATCGAGGTCATGTTTAAGATGCCTTTTAAAGATATAAACAACTGAGCTGTGTGGAATGAGTTACCGCTTTAACTTAGAAGTCCAGGCCCCTTCATTTTAATTTGGAAAGCTCTGAAAACGTTCTTGTTTACTAAACACTTTGGAAACTAAGCCATTCTAGATTCCATTTTTCTATATTTATGTACTATACTTACATTATTGTAAACCGAGTCGAGCACCTTTTGGTTGATGAACCGGTCTATAAAATTAAGGTTTAGTTTAGTTTAGATAGGCCATATGGTCTTTATTTGTCTTCATTTTTTATGTTTCAATGTTTCTACATAGCTATACTGATAGTTCAGGAGTATTACCAGCTATCTGTAAAGTTGCAGTAGGTGGAGCATTCATGTTCCAACCTTGCCCTGGCCCAGCATATCTCAGTACAGTGCCACTGAAAATTCTCAGATAGCATCTGGATATAGCTGTTCTCCAGATGCCAGCTGCAGTTTTCCGGATAAGTGCTTTGGAACATTCATCCCTAAGAGAACAATTCAGGCAAGAAAGTCTCGCTCTCACATAAATTTTGTGTTAATTATTTACCGCAACTGTGTATGGACTTACTTTTATTTTATCTTCTGTAGCACGGCAAATATTTTGTATCACTCCTCTGCAGCAGTGCAAGAGATTGCAGGAGGTGTTGCATGAATACAAAGTTAACAAATGAAGAATCCCATCTGATAACAAAATTTTGTGCAGAGGGATTAAATAAGGTGGTGCAGTATTTTGCAAAAGTAAATGTAGAGCATAGGTACTGTCTTTATTCCCTCTGGCTTCACGATACAGTCGTGTTAAGCTTGTATTCATGAGCATTCTCAGTGTCTGGCTACTGAACATGCGATCCCAGTATAATGGACTGATAGATTCAACTAGCGCAGGGGAGTCCTTGAGAGCCAAGGGCAGCTCAGGTTTTCAGGATAGCCACAATAAATATGCATGAGATAGATTTGAATCTCAAGGAGGCAGTGTAATAATAATAATAATAATAACTTTATTCTTGTATACCGCAATTACCATGGAAGTTCTATGCGGTTAGCAGAAGAAGAGACTGTACAATTACAGCGAAGTTACAATTTCGTTAATGTTACATTAACATTTTAGACAATGCAATTTTTCAATCAAGTTACATTTACATTTTAGACGGTACATTGACAGAGAAGTTAATTTTTGCAGGTAGGTAATATATTCGGAGTAGTAATGTTTGCTATGAGTTACATACAGCAGTGTTACAAATAGAAGTGTAACCTACGGCAGTAAAGAGTCTGGGGGAGAGTCGAGGTCAGAGGTGGAGGAGGGAGGGGATCGGAACATTCAGAGGAATTTGTCAAAAAGGTAGTTTTGGTTAGCTTCCTGAAAGTTTGATAGGGGGGGGAATTGGAGATGAGAGTGGAGAGGCATTTGTTCCATTTGCCCGCTTGGAATGCTAGGGATCGGTTGAGGAATTTTTTGTAGAGGCAGCCCTTCGGGGAGGGAAAAGAAAACAGTTAGGTATTTCGAGTGCGGGAGGGGCCTGCAATTTCAAGGTACTCAGATAGGTAAATTGGTGAGGAGCCTGCTAAGGTTTTGAAGCAGAGGCAGGCGAATTTAAAGATGATTCTTGCCTCCACCGGCAGCCCGTGGAGTTTGGTGTAATAGGGGCTGACGTGGTCATATTTTTTGAGGCCGAAGATGAGGCGGACAGCGGCATTTTGTACTATTCTAAGACGTTTGATGGTGTTTTTATAGGCTCCCAGGTATATGATATTGCAGTAGTCCAATATGCTTAGGATTAGTGATTGGACCAGTAAGCGGAAGGAGAGGTGGTCGAAGTGGTGTTTGATGGTGCGAAGTTTCCAGAGGGAACAGAAGCATTTTTTGACCTGGGCACTGGTGTGGGCTTCGAAGGTCAAGCTTCTATGTAGGATGACTCCGAGTATTTTTATGGTGGGGTTGATGGGGTATTCTAGGCCGTTCAGTTTCAGGGAAGTGTTTGTTATTTTGTGGGTAGGGCTTGCCAGGAAGATTTTGGGTTTTTTCTGTGTTTAATTTTAATTTGAATTGTGAGGTCCATTGTTCTAGCTTGGTGAGGATAAAGGAGGTGAGTTGTTCCGTCTGTTGAGTGAATGTAGTTAGGGGAATGATAATGGTGATGTCTTCGGCATATATGAATGATTTAAGGTTTAGGTCGGCTAGCATCCGTGCTAGAGGAGCCAAGTAAATGTTGAAAAGGGAGGGGGATAATGTATGCAAATCCATCTCATATATATTCATTGTAGATGTCCTGAAAACCTGACCTGCCTGTGGCTCTCGAGGACCGGAATTGCCTACCCCTAAAATAGCGTCTTGCATTCTACATATTGTCAGAATATTGTCTTCATGCTTTGAGGTGGTATATGGTCAGTATTTGTGAAATTGTCTGTTTCCTTCCTCTTTCTTAGGGCTCCTTTTACTAAGGAACGCTAGCATTTTTAGCGCACACACAAAATTACTGCGTGCTAAACCACGCAGTACGCTTCTAGAATAACACCAGCTCAATGCTGGCGTTAAGGTCTAGCGCGTGCGGCAATGTAGTGCGCGCTATTCCGTGTATTAAGGCCCTGACGCACCTTAGTAAAAGGAGCCCTTAGTGTTGGGCTGCCAGCAGTTTGTAGAAAGCCAAAGAGGTTATAATTTGTTCTGCAGCTGTTCTGATGTTCAAACAGCTGGTTTAGCTTAGATTTTAACAATAACGCACCAATCCTGACATGAAAAAGAAGAAATAAAATGGCCAACATGCCAAGAACATGTCTCCTGGTTGGAATTCTTAGAGAACCATCTGAGAGTTTAAGAGTGGGGTGACAATGACCAAAATAATATAAAGCTTCAATCTGCAGCATTTAGGCACATTTTTAAACACATTTTTCATCTTTAGAAGAATTTGGAATAAGAATTGCAAATCAAAAGAGGAAGCTAGTGTTCTTTTTTTTTTTAACTTCTTATATTCCACCTGCATGCCTGAAAGCTATCAAAATAGTGTACATTCAGTTCTGCCCAGTTGTTGTATTAAGCTGAGTAATTGATTTCATTGATAACAGTAGTTAGACCATTTCCCTAGCCACCAGTGAGTAATTTTCACTGTGCATCTATTGTTTCTATTTTAGAAGGAGGACGAAATGTCAGATGAAGTACCAAGCATTTGTCCTCAACAAGAAGGACTTCACCAAAGCCAAGACACCAGAACAGACAGCATCCTGCAACTTGATACCAGGACAGATGGCATCCCACAGTTTGACACCAGAATAGAGAGCAACCCGCTTTTAGAAACCAAAACAGACAGCATTCTGCTGATAGACACTGGGAAAGATAGCATCCCACAGTTAGACACTAGAGCAGATGACATACTTCAGGTAGACACAAGGAAGGCCGGCATCCTACAGGTAGACACACATGGCATCCTGTGGGAAGATACCAGGATAGATAGCATCCCCCACGTAGATACCAGAACAGATGGAATCTTGCATCTAGATACCAAGACTGATAGCATCCCCCACCTAGACACCAGAACAGATGGCATCATGCAGCTAGAATCCAAGACAGATAGCATCTCCCATGTGGACACCAAAATAGCTGGCACTTTGCAGGTAGATACCAAGAGGGAGAGCATCCACCACGTAGACACCAGAACAGATGGAATCTTGCAGCTAGATACCAAGACAGATAGCATCCCGCACGTAGACACTAGAACAGGTGGCACTTTGCAGGTAGATACCAAGAAGGAGAGCATCCCCCACATAGACACCAGAACAGAGGGAATCTTGCAGCTAGATACCAAGACAGATAGCATCCCGCACGTAGACACTAGAACAGGTGGCACTTTGCAGGTAGATACCAAGAAGGAGAGCATCCCCCACGTAGACACCAGAACAGATGGAATCTTGCAGCTAGATACCAAGACAGATAGCATCCCCCATGTAGACACCAGAATAGGTGGCACTTTGCAGGTAGATACCAAGAAGGAGAGCATCCCCCAGGTAGACAGCAGAACAGATGGAATCTTGCTTCTAGATACCAAGACAGTTGGTATCCCCCACGTAGACAGCAGAACAGATGGCATCTTGCTTTTAGATACCAAGACAGATAGCATCCCCCATGTAGACACCAGAACAGATGGCATCTTGCATCTAGATACCAAGACAGATAGCATCCCCCATGTAGACACCAGAACAGATGGCATCTTGCATCTAGATACCAAGACAGATAGCATCCCCTACGTAGACACCAGAACAGATGGCATCTTGCAGCTAGATACCAAAACAGATAGCATCCCCCATGTAGACACCAGAACAGGTGGCACTTTGCAGGTAGATACCAAGAAGGAGAGCATCCCCCACGTAGACACCAGAACAGCTGGCACTTTGCAGGTAGATACCAAGAAGGAGAGCATCCCCCACGTAGACACCAGAACAGCTGGCACTTTGCAGGTAGATACCAAGAAGGAGAGCATCCCCCACGTAGACACCAGAACAGATGGAATCTTGCAGCTAGATACCAAGACAGATAGCATCTCCCACGTAGACACCAGAACAGGTGGCACTTTGCAGGTAGATACCAAGAAGGAGAGCATCCCCCACGTAGACACCAGAACAGATGGAATCTTGCAGCTAGATACCAAGACAGATAGCATCCCCCACGTAGACAACAGAACAGGTGGCACTTTGCAGGTAGAAACCAAGAAGGAGAACATCCCCCACGTAGACACCAGAACAGGTGGCACTTTGCAGATAGATACCAAGAAGGAGAGCATCCCCCACGTAGACACCAGAACAGGTGGCACTTTGCAGGTAGATACCAAGACAGATAGCATCCCCCACGTAGACACCAGAACAGATGGCATCTTGCATCTAGATACCAAGACAGATAGCATCCCCCACGTAGGCACCAGATCAGATGGCATCTTGCTTCTAGATACCAAGACAGTTGGTATCCCCCACTTAAACACCAGAACAGATGGAATCTTGCAGCTAGATACCAAGACAGATAGCATCCCCCACGTAGACACCAGAAAAGGTAGCACTTTGCAGGTAGAAACCAAGAAGGAGAGCATCCCCCACGTTGACACCAGAACAGGTGGCACTTTGCAGGTAGATACCAAGAAGGAGAGCATCCCCCACGTAGACACCAGAACAGGTGGCACTTTGCAGGTAGATACCAAGACAGATAGCATCCCCCACATAGACACCAGATCAGATGGCATCTTGCTTCTAGATACCAAGACTGTTGGTATCCCCCACTTAAACACCAGAACAGATGGAATCTTGCAGCTAGATACCAAGACAGATAGCATCCCCCACGTAGACACCAGAAAAAGTAGCACTTTGCAGGTAGAAACCAAGAAGGAGAGCATCCCCCACGTAGACACCAGAACAGATGGCATCTTGCATCTAGATACCAAGACAGTTGATATCCCCCACTTAAACACCAGAACAGATGGAATCTTGCAGCTAGATACCAAGACAGATAGCATCCCCCACGTAGACACCAGAACAGGTGGCACTTTGCAGGTAGAAACCAAGACAGATAGCATCTCCCACGTAGACACCAGAACAGGTGGAATCTTGCAGCTAGATACCAAGACAGATAGCATCCCCCATGTAGACACCAGAACAGATGGCATCTTGCATCTAGATACCAAGGCAGATAGCATCCCTCACATGGACACCAGAACAGATGGCATCCCACCGTTAGCTACCAAAATTGCTACCAGGATGGATGGCATCCTGCAGGTACAATATGAGATGGACAGCATCCCACAGGTTGACACCAGGACAGATGGCATCTTTCATCTGGATACCAAGACAGATAGCATCCCCCACATAGACACCAGAACTGATGGTATCTTGCATCTAGATACCAAGACAGATAGCATCCCCCACGTAGACACCAGAACTGATGGCATATTGCATCTAGATACCAAGATAGATAGCATCCCCCACGTAGACACCAGAACTGATGGCATCTTGCATCTAGATACCAAGACAGATAGCATCCCCCACGTAGATACCAGAACAGATGGAATCTTGCATCTAGATACCAAGACAGATAGCATCCTCCACATGGACTCCAGAACAGGTGGCATTTTGCAGCTAGATACCAAGGCAGATAGCATCCCCCATGTGGACACCAGAACAGATGGCATCCCACCGTTAGATACCAAAATTGCTACCTGGATGGATGGCATCCTGCAGGTACAGTATGGGATGGACAGCATCCCACAGGTTGACACCAGGATAGACGACATCACACAAGTAGATACCAGAATAGATAACATCCTTCAGGTAGACAACAGGACGGACGGCATCCTGCAGATAGACACCAGGACAGATGGGATCCTACAAGAAGACACCAAGATAGACGGCATCTTGCAGGTAGAGTGCTGAAATAGCTTTTCTTTTCCATTTTCCTTGCATGTGAACATCTTAAATCATTGTTTTGTATAATTAGATGATGATTGTAGCATTTTCTGACATAGCAGTAAGAGCTATTCTTTCTAACTCATTAAACTTAGCCATATTTGAACAAGAGAGAAATCTCTTAATGCGCCATATTTAAAATGTATTTAATCCATTTGATATTCCGCATTTCCTATGAATAAGCAGACACCATAAAATACATTTCCAGTAATACAAGCTGCACGTACTGCATCTCTCACTTGTGTCTAAACTAACTTATCGTAAAAGCCAGAATGTCCCCAAATTGCAGTGGAATGGTGTCATTTCTTTCATTCTTTAGGTTTAAAATATGTACTTTTTAAAATAATTTTATGCAGTTTGAGAATGTAATTTTTTTTTTTCAGTTATTCATTAAACAAGTGCAGCTAACTTGTCATCCCTAAAAAAAAAAGTACCAAGCTCAGGGACCGCTAAAGTGTCTCCTCTTGTCTTAATAACATTTTTTAAAGTTGACAGATTGAAAACTTAGCTAAGAGCAAACCCATTTTCATGGTGTGATGAACAGCCAGGGCTAACATGTGTCAGTGACAAAAGGTCAACGTGACACAAGAATGATTCCTATTCTATTCTGCTATTTTTTTATGGATATTGATGGACCAAATGGTTAAACGTGCTAAACATGATGAAGACCCTACTTCCCTATTTCCTTAGAAGATCTTGATGCTCACTGAAATAAAGGTTGTCCTTTTTTCTCATGGTGTATTTGAATTTTGCTGCATGAAGGATGCATTTTTTCTTCATCTTAGTATTAGTCCATTTAGAAGAGATGTCAATTAATTGATTTATAATCCAGGTTATTTAACATGTTGACAGATTAACATGGATAATGAAGGCCTGTTAAATGAATAAAGATAATGAATAGATTTATTATTAAAAAAAAAAAGTATGCTTATGATATTCAATTAATTTAATATATTTACAGTGATTCTCAATTCAAGTGAACATGTTTTCTGTTAAGACATATGGGTAGAAAAGTTCACAATAGTGTTTATGGAGTCAACAGTTAAACTAGCCATAGAGATGGCATATATACAGCTAAGCCCAGTGATATGCATATAACTTACAGTTACATAACTGTGCGCCCTGCATGTGTTCTGGCCAGATCTCACACCTCTATATGCCCACCTGCAATCTATGTGGTAGTTATAGAATATCACTTAAGTGGCATACTGTATGTCATTCTTCACATGGGGCCATGTTGAGTATTGTGGCCTATCCTGGATGGGGTCCTGTTGACAGTGCAGCTGTCCCAGAGTGAATAGATCTGCCATTCTCCTGCTATCTCAGGTTGCCTTCCTCCCAATCATCTGACTTGTTTGTACTCACTAGAACTATGCTTCTGTAATCTTAAAGTAGCTGATCATTAAGGCCTGGATTCTGTAACCAATGCCATTGTTGGTGACCACCTTAAAAGTAGCTCTCGATCGTGTCTCAATCACACGACAGCACAGAATCGCGCCTCAGGCAAAGGTAGGCACCAGAAATGTAGGACAGGGTTTTCCAGGCCTACACTGGTATCTGATAGGATAATGCTAAAAAAAGGCGTGCCACTGTCGGTGCTGTTTAATATCCATATGGCGACTTTGAGGAAAGTTTTTCGACATTTGGGTGTTGAGTATAGATTGTACGCACATGATATTTTATTTTTTTTCCTGATAGGCAAACAAATATATAAGGTTGAGACAAAACTAAATCATTGTTTTAAGGTGGTGTGCTCGTGGATGTTGACTCATGGGTTACAACTGAATGTGAATAAGACTGAGGTGATGATTGTGGGTCGAGGTCATGATGAAAACTATATAGACCGTTTAAATGTGTTAGGGGTCCAATTAGAAGTGAGGAAAGAAATGACAATTTTGATGATTTGTCTGTACTCTGCATTGACAACAGGACAACAAATTTTGAAGACTATTCGGGGGGTATATGTAATTACATATCCTATATAGATTGAATAATTTTAGGTCGGTAGTACAAGGCTTAATTTTGTTAAAATTAGACTATTGCAATTCACATTATTTGGGCTTGATAGAAATGAAGCGTAAAGCACTGCAATTATTGATGAACTTGGCCACTAGGCTGATCACTAGCATTCCTAGGATGACACATATTACTCCTGTCTTGAAACAATTACACTGGCTCCCTCTGAAACAAAGTGCAATGATTCTGGAGATCAATTTGGGGACAAATAAGTCATCTATTCCCTTAACTTATGAAGCCATAATTTGTGGTACATTACTGAACGTTAAGCCTACTTTGAATAAATATAAAAGCTGTCTTTTCTTGATCATGACGGGAATAGCCATCCAAATGGTCACACATAACTGGAAGAGCCACGACAGAATAAATTAAGCATCCTATCTAAAAAAGACCTAGGGCTTCTTTTACAAATGTGCATTAGGGCCTTAATGCACGGAATAGCGTGCGCTAAAATGTCCCGTACGCTAGCCGCTACCGCCTCCTTTTAAGCAGGTGGTAATTTTTCAGCTAGCACGCGCTAATCTTGTGCGTGCGCTAAAAACGCTAGCGCACCTTAGTAAAAGGAGCCCCTAATTTTACAACCTAAAATCTTCGGGTATGCAAACAAGTTACAATTCCTGGTTATCCTCACGGGGTTATATAGCACAAAATGACATAACAGGTAGGTAGGGACCAATCCCCAAACCAACTTGAAACAGAGAGACATGCGAATTTAAACATTACTCGTGCCTGCACTGGCAACCAGTGTAATAAATGATAATAAGGGCTGATATGATCGCTTTTCTTCAGCCCAAATATCAGGCGAACAGCCGTATTCTGCACTATTCTCAATTTTCTCACAACTTTCTTTGGTGTGCCCAAGTAAACAATATTACAATCGTCCAATATATCCTGGTTTTCTTCTTGTCTGTCTAATCGAACATACAAGGTATCTTCCACATCTTCAACTTTACATGGTTAATGAACTACAATGGGGTGTTCCACAAGGATCTATCCTTTTTTCTACTTCTATGCAATCTGTTTCTGAGCCCGGTAGCTACTCTTATTCAATCCACTGGTCTTTCCTTTCATTTCTGTGCATGCTCTCTATCATTTAAACCTTTAGAAGTTTGTCTCATCTAGTTTCAGATTGGCTATCATTGCACAAACTTGTTCTCAATGCTGAAATAACAATTGCATGCTAGTTTACTGGTGGACTCTCAGCCCCATAGAGTGACCTAAACCTTTTCAGTTCTATTATTAAACCTGTTAATTCATTTTGGGGTCCTTTTTATTAAGGCATGCTAACTGATTTAGCGTGTGCTAAAGATTAATGCATGCTAAATGCCTCCAAAGCAGCTAAACTGGACAGACAAATCACCACTCTGTTATCTTCGACTAAAGACTACAAAGCCTTCAGGAGAGATATTAAAACCATACTCTTCAAAAAACACATAAAACCTATCCAGCACAACCAATCCCAACCCAATATCCAACACTCTATTTACCCTTAGATCTCTCTAATACTCTTTTATCTACCAAACGTTATCTAAAACCCATTATTTCACCCTGTTCTTAGCTCCTAAAGACCTCCACTTCCCTTTGGTAACTCTTTACCCAATATATATTACCTTAAAAATTCTATGTCATCGCTTATTCTATTCCTTCAAATTTTGAATGTAATTTTTGTTTTAGTTTGGATCTAATCCGCCTTGAACCGCAAGGTAATGGCGGAATAGAAATCACTAATGTAATACAATGCATCTTGGAATGTTTCTCTCAGCAACTACTTGTGGTTTTGTTTCTCAGCGCATTCAGAGAATTTTTAAATGAGTGTCCCCTGAGGAAGGCGTCTTGATTACACCGAAACTTGGATCCTTGTTGAGACAACATTTCCAAATAAAACTCTGTTATTGGTTGAATAGACATCTCCCTTGCCTTTAGTAATTGAAAAAGCATTGCAATTTAGATGTTATATATATCATCTTCCATGCAATTTATATTCGGTGGCTATTATAAAGATGCAGTAAAGGCTTCTACTGTGAGCCAGCGAGATAAATGCTCCAGTGTTCAAAGAATTCTTATGAGCATTTACCTCACCGTGCCATATGTAAGGCCTGTTTTACATGCAGAAAGGGGCTTTTATAAAATTGTGTGATTGCATACATGTGTAAAAAGTGTGTGCCTGCTGTTACATGATCTGCAGGTAGTGTTACTGGGGACATAGTTTGGTGGAATGGAAGTGGGGCTGTGAAGTAGACCCATGTTTTATAGAAAATGCATGTACACATATAGATTACACATGCAAAGATGTACACCTTTGCAGAACAGATTTTGGTGTGCTAGTGGGGCTAGTTCTTGGAAGCCCCATTTTCTTATAAAGCTTGCCTTTATAAATGTTCTTAATATCGACACCTTATTGAACGTCTTACATTGGCCTCCTGTTATAAATTCAGACCCATAAGGTACAGTAATTATATATCAGGCAGAGAGGTTTATAATTAATCAGTCTCAGACTAAGCTCCTGTTTGAATTAGTTCTGTCAGCTCAGTTCAGAACTAGTTTCAACATTTCACAATATATGCTCACTGCAACCAGATACCTTGGACTTAGCAAAATGGTTTTTCTCTTGGGACTGTGAGTTAATGAACTCTGAGCCGTGGTTTACTTCCTGTGTGCTCAGCTGTACCTGTGTACATGCAAATTAGCTGCTTGGAAACGTGTTGATACTGGATCACATGACTGTCTTTTTTTTCCTAGTGTGGGAATAACATGATCCTGCTGGTTTGGGCCAAGGTGTCTGTGTTAGTTCTGATAGGCAGCCTGTGAAATATTTTTCTGTGTGGCATTCCATGGCGACACACCCTCTTGTAACACATTTGCTCATCCATGGCTTGTTTTAGAGGGAACAAGAAAATTCAGAGAAGACAGTGGATAGCATCAAGGAGACGGAGCCTAAGGAGATTCTCCATGTCTATCAGGCACAGGTTGCTGAGCTGGAACTGTGGCTAGACAAAGTGAAACTCTCTTTAACAAACAAGCCAAACCCAGATATGCAGCAGCAGGTGGAGCGGCAGCTTACAGACTGTCAGGTAGGAAGAGGTGGTCAAAGTGAAAGGTCAGCTTCTAAACCTGGCCCTTCTCTGTTGGATATGTTCCAGTAGTTCTGTTTTTAGGAGCAAGAATATGCTAGTCTGCATGACACGTCTAGCTGTGTCTTAGCAAAGGAAATAGTAACCTTGTTTTAAACTTGCTTACGTAACATGCTTTGCTGAAATTCTTATGTGCAATATTTAACAAGGTGGACATAAGAAATACCATGCTGGGGCAGAGCGAAGGTCCATCAAGCCCAATATCCTGTTTCTAACAGTGGCCAACCCAGGTCCTAAGTACCTAGCTAGATCTCAAGTACTAAAACAGATTGTATGCTGCTTATCCTAGGAATAAGCAGTGAATGCTCGAGTACTTGATTGTAAACCACTTAGATAACCTTGATAGATAGTATATAACAGTGGTCTCAAACTCAAACTCTTTGCAGGGCCACATTTTGGATTTGTAGATACTTGGAGGGCTGCAGAAAAATTAGTTAATGTCTTATTAAAGAAACAACAATTTTGGATGAGGTAAAACTCTTTATAGTTTATAAATCTTCCCCCCCTCCCTCCAAAAGACTGCATGTTCCCCCCCTTCTTTGCAGCTTCCCCAGCTTCCCCCCTGCCCTCCCGGTCTTAGTTTCAGCTAATTACTGCAGCCTGCAGAGAGGATCGTTGTAGCGTTCCTGCAGCCTGCAGAGAGGTGCTGTAGCATTCCTTGCAAGCTGCCATCAGCCTCCGCAGCACATTCCCTCTGCCGTGGTCCCGCCCCTCTTCTGACTTCAGGGGCAGGGTCACGGCAGAGGGAACATGCTGTTGAGAACGACGGCAGCCTGCAAAGATTGCTACAGAATGGGCAATCTGCAGGCTGCAATAATTATCTGGAGGTAAGAGCGGGAGGCTGGGGGGAAGCCAGAGGATGCTGCAAAGAGTGGGCAGCACTAGTACAGACAGTACTAGTGCAGACCACAGGCCACAAAATAGTACCTGGTGGGCCACATGTGGCCCCCAGGCTGCGGGTTTGAGACCACTGGTATATAAATACCTAAAATAAATAAATAAAATAATGGCCTATGGACTTCTCTTTTAGAAATTGTCCAAACCTTTTTTAAACCTCGCTAAGCTAACTGATTTCACCACATTCTCTGGCAACGAATTCCAGAGTTTAATTACATGTTCTATGAAGAAATATTTTCTCCAGTTTGTTTTAAATCTACTACTTAATAGCTTCATCGCATGTCTAGTCCTAGTATTTTTGGAAAGAGTGAACAAGCGATTCGCATCTACCCTTTCCACTCTATTCATTATTTTATAGACCTCTATCATATCACCCCCCGAGTCGTCTCTTCTCCAACTAAAGTATATGCAACCATTTTAAGGCTTAAATTTGGTGCTGCTGGTGATCCCTCTTTTAATAAGATTTACCCCCCTCTTTTACGAAACTGCGATAGCAGTTTCTAGTGCGGGGAGCTGCGCTGAATGGCCCACGCTGCTCCCTACGCTCATAGGAAGTCAATGAACGTTGGGAGCAGCACGGCACCCTGCGCTAGAAAAGCTTTTTGAGGTCATGTCCTGCACACAGCTTCTACGGAACAGTTTATTTCCGACTGGCATTTTTATCCACTTATCTTTACCATAGGACTTCATAGGGACCCCTGAAGAAGACATTCTGTCGAAATACGGACCGTGTTGGGTCCAGAGTCCAAAGCTTTTCAGCAGACTGTGTCCTAGAGATTTTTATGTGGTTTGCCAAGTTTTAATTTTACTTTAACATTAATAAAGTTCATCTTAGGAACAACATTTCTCCACATTGTTTTTTGTTTCTTCTGGAAATGTCATCAGCATAAATAAAAATGAAAAAATAAAAATATTGGAGAAGAATAGATTGGAGAAGAAGTGCCAGTGGAGCAAGATAAATATTAAAGAGGACAGGACCAAGAATAGAACCCTGAGGTACCCCACAAATGAAACAAAGTGAGACCAATGAACCTGAAACCCTCATTAGTAGTGGACAAGGAATTTTGTATATTGATGCTTTTGACTAATAAAAAATTCAATTCTGACAGACTGGTCCTGCCACCTCCAAATTCAATGGTATCTTAGGCAGTGTTAATCGCTCCCTAACATTTTAGACCTTCTATGTTCTTTTTTTGAAAAATTGTAATTCTGCCCTTCCATCCTCCCTCTCAAGTCTGTCCGTTGTCTATATTTATTGTCTGAATGTATCGATATGTTCATTTTTATTGTTAATCGCTTAGAAATTTCATACAAATATTTTATCAAATTTTTAATAAAACTTGAAACGTGAATGCCATGAAACCGCTGGGTCCTAGGATCATAGACAACATAGTTTCATAAGGGAAAATCATAAGAAACTTGATTTCTTTCAGAGAACCAGATTAGATGTGCCCTGTTTGTATTTCATTCCATTTTTCTTCATTATTTGTAGATTCCATTTTAAAGATAGGTTTGAATAATATCATTGTTTTAATATCTAAAATTTTTTGTATCCTTGCATTTATTTTAAACTTCTAGACTCTAGAGCAGTGTCCCGCAAACTTTTTCAAGCTGGGACACACTAAACCTAGTGTCCTCGGCTTGAGACACCCGGAAGTGTGCTGGCGTTGGCGTGATGACATCATGCGCACACGTGATGTCAGTGCACCGCCATCAGCGTATGAAGAAAGGCCCTTCAAACGGGCCTTGCGCCGAGAGAAAGACCCGCACTGGAGACGGACCGGCAAAGAGAAGAAGTGCCGGCATCGGGAGATTGCTTACAGGACGTGCCTCTCTTCGCGAGACAGTCATCAGGCGCCAGCACCTCTCCTCTCCCCCAGTGTACCGCGGCACACCAGAAATCTCAGGAGGCACGCTGGTGTGCCGTGGCACACAGTTTGCGTTACACTGCTCTAGAGGAAAGCTAAAATAGTGCGTTTACAGAACAGGAGTTCATCTGTACTTAAGAGTCATTTTTCTTTACTTTCTAGATGACGTTAAGAGAGATTGAGCAAAAGTTCTCCTCTTTGTTAGAAGAAAGAAAAAGCTGGTTCCATGGAGATAATGGTGGAACACATAAGGAAGCCGAGGTCTTGACCTTAAAGCTAAAGGCCTTGAAGTGTAATTTGGAGAAAGTCCAATTGATGCTTCAGGACAAACCCAGTGAAGATCAGGTACAATCTATTAAAACAATATTAGTTCGAAGCATCACAAGTTGATTGCTCTTGTAACAGCGGCCAGACTGGCGTGGGCAGCGGCCTGGAAACAGCCGGTAATCCCCGCTAGACAACAAGTGCAGCTTAAAGTGGACTACGTTTGCCGCGTGTCGAGACTCGCAGCATTGCGCTTTAACAGAATTCGGACTTTTCTGAAAACTCGGAACCCTTATATATAATGGTGCACCCATTTGGGTTAAGTTTGTAAACTGTTACTATAAGAATATACACTAATTGTTGCTCTCAAGATAGCTGATGGTGGGGGGGAAGGAGGGAGGGATTTTTGGCGTGTGTACGTATTAAATCTGCGCGAGCACTGTACCGAAGAGTTAGAGTACAGATGTGTAGTGAGACATCATGCTGACAACCTTGTAAGCTATGATACGCAGCGTTTTCTGTTGTTGCTATGTTTTTAAGGGGTCCTTTTATTAAGGTGCGCTAACTGATTTAGGCTATGGCGCCCATAGAATATAATGGATGCCTTAGCATTTAGCGCGCCTTAATAAAAGAACCCCTTAATTTGTTAAAATAAAGAAAAAAAAAATAATATATATATATATATATATATAAAAACAAGCAAACAGTATTAGTTTACAAACAATTGGTGCCCTTAGAGTTGTCCAAACTGATGAGTTTGATTAGAGTACAGGGTGAATCACATGACCTGAAGGGATATTGTGTTCTATCCAATTATTATATTTGGTTGCTAAAGAAAGTAATGACTTTAATTGTGACTTAAATGTAGCATATAAATTAACGGTGACAAGCCAGTGCAGACCACAAAATTCAAAGATAGAACAAAGAGCAAATCAAATGGGTGCATGGAACAAAAAGAAATTTAATCTAACATGTGCCTGATATGGTCATGTTTCGCTCGAGGGCTACGTCAGAGGAAAAACTAGATAGGGAAAAACAAACTGCAAACTTCTCTCTAGTGGAACAGCTTACAAAAACATCCTGGGTATTTAAACACAAAGAATACCCGTCTCACTGGCACAAAAATTCAACAGCAGTTGTCCTGCTGCAATATCCTTCAATCACTTCCTGCAAAACTAGGTGTGCCGATCTAGGTGCCTAACTTCAGGTGACTTTTATAGAATCTGGGCCTTAGCATGCGTCAAAGAAACTGAAATGTGCTCAGTGCAATACACAATTAAGCTCAGCAACATAACGCCTGCCATTGATATGGCGTAAACAGTCCCATCTAGATATTGGCATATTGGCACAAGGGTCCCACACACTTATCTCAGTTACAACAAAAATCTTTAATACAGGATGTCCAGTGCGGTACTCAGAGAGACCCCCTCCCCCCCCAGGAAAGAGACTTGGGGATACAGTACCGGTCGACAAGTCAATGAAGCCGTCTGCGCAATGTGCGGCGGCGGTGAAAAGGGCGAACAGAATGCTAGGAATGATTAAAAAGGGGATCACAAACAGATCGAAGAAGGTTATCATGCCGCTGTACTGGGCCATGGTACGCCCCCGCCTGGAATACTGCTTCCAGCACTGGTCATCGTACTTGAAGATGGACACGGTACTACTCAAAAGGGTCCAGAGAAGAGCGACTAAAATGGTTAAGGGCCTAGAGGAGTTGCCGTACAGTAAAAGATTACAGAAACTGGGCCTCTTCTCCCTTGAAAAGAGGAGACTGAGAGGGGACATGATAGAAACATTCAAAATACTGAAAGGAATAGACTTAGTAGAAAAAGAGAGATTGTTCACCCTCTCCAAGGTAGGGAGAACAAGAGGACACTCTCTAAAGTTAAAAGGGGATAGATTCTGTACAAACGTAAGGAAGTTCTTCTTCACCCAGAGAGTGGTAGAAAACTGGAACGCTCTTCTGGAGGCTGTTATAGGGAAAACACCCTCCAGGAATTCAAGGCAAAGTTAGACAAGTTCCTGCTGAACCAGAATGTATGCAGGTAAGGCTAGACTTAGTTAGGGCACTAGTCTTTGACCTGGAGGCCACCGCATGAGCGGACTGCTGGGCACGATGGACCACTGGTCTGACCCAGCAGGGGCAATTCTTATATTCTAAGAAACACACTACAGTTCTCTTCTATGTCATTTCTCTTTTTGTATTCTGGATGGCTTATAGTCTCCTATACAGTGATAGGAAGAAAAGGTTGTACAAAATAGAAATGAACACTAATCATATAGCACACAAAGGGCGACTTTTACAAAGGTGTGCTAGCGTTTTTCTAGTGCACGCATAAGATTAGCGCACGCTATAGTGTGCGCTAGCTGAAAATTACCGCCTGCTTAAAAGGAGGCGGTAGCGGCTAGCGCACGTGACATTTTAGCGCAGCTAAGCGCGTGCTAAAACCGCTAGTGCACCTTTATAAAAGAAGCCCAAAGTTTTTTCAGGACAAGCCTTACTTATAATAAGCTCACAATATCGGACAAAAGGGGCAGACTGGATGGACCATTCGGGTCTTTATCTGCCGTCATCTACTATGTTATGTAAAAGAGACAAACGGACAAAGACAGATTTGGGATTTGTACTCCATTCCCAGAATAGTACCATTCTTCTGGTATAATTTTATGACCTCTTTCTTTCAAGGCTCAATCATGAGGCCTAGAACACACACACCTGCTCCTCCAATTAGCTTGCTCAGCTGCATTCTGCAAGGGGGTGGGGATTCACAGTGAAAAATTAAGAAGTCAGCCACTGTGAAAGTCGCTCCCAATCCCTTCACTTTGCACTAGCGCTCTATAGCGGGTTAGACGCATCCTAATGCTGTTATAGAAGTGTGCTGTTCATCGGGTTTTTTGTGACTTTATAGAATTGCTACCTATGTCTTCCCACATGCTACGTAAATGAAGAGGATCCAAGAAAGTCTGCTCACAGTCGTTAGGGTTAGTGGAGCGTCATCTTTCAGTAGACTTTCTGACTGTGGTGACATTTGCTTTAGCCGTGTTGATACAGCATCTTCTCCACTATTGGCCCCTGAAATGTGGCTCCTCCCCCAGTCAAGTCAACATAAATCACACAGCTATTTGTTAGAGCATTAATGCGAATGTGAAGTTGGTTTGAATAGTAGTGCAGGATTTAAGGCAGCTGTTAATAAATGCGTTATGTATTGCTTGTTTTTATTACTTTATGCATGTTCTTTTGGAAACCGCCTTGGTTTTAGGTGATGTATACGTTTTAAAATAAAGTATTATTAAAATTCAATATTTAAACACTTGCCAAATAAAAATATCTTGTTTTCTTTTGCAGTTAATTAATGATGTAAAAATGCCAGCAGAGATTGGGAAACTTCCCCATACGGCCAACACTGATGCACCAGCACAAGCTGCCATGAGCAGACAAACAGTCAACGAGCAAAACAGTTTACAGCAGCAAAAGGTAAATTGCATTTCCCCATCCAAAGGCCCGTTTTAGATTGTACATAAAAACTGGAACATACAGTATATGTTCAGGCTAGGGAATGTACAATACTACTAGGAGTTTAGAAAAGGATTGTCTGAGTAGATTTTCTTCTAAAATACAGGCAGGATTCATAGTAGAATTACAGTACTCCCCCGATATTAGAGGGGGTTCCATTCCAGGAACCCCCGCGAATGTTGAAAAACCGCGAATACAATTTTTTGCGGGGGAGACAGGAGAGAGCAGCCGTGTCAAAGCAGCTCCTGATTGGTGAGACCCAACTTTAGTGCAGGAAGAGGCGGTCGGAGCATACCGAGAGTGATTTCCTTCACTCGCTGGCGCTCCGGCTGCTCTCTCCTGCCCGGTCATTCACGGTCGGAAAATACCGCGAATGACCGGGACCGCGAATCACCAACCGTGAATGACTGGGGGAGCAAAGTACCTCTTTGGTAATCCCTGGGCAAAAAGTGCATTACCCCCACCCCCTTCCCTTTACAGGCTAGGTCAAGGATGGGCAACAAGGGCCGCAATCCAGTTGGGTTTTCAGGATTTCCCCAATGAATATGCATGAGATCTATTTGCATGCACTGCCTCCCATTGTATGCAAATGAATCTCATGCATATTCATTGGGGAAATCCTAAAGACCTGACTGGATTGCGGCCCTTGTTGCCCACCCCTGGGCTAGGTATACCTCCAGGACAGGGATGAGAATTACTGAATTAGATAACCACAATGAAAAGAGCAAAAAGCATACAGAGGAGCAAAAGTGGAGGTAGATGCATGGAACAGTCTCTCAGAAGAGGTGGTGGAGACAGAGACTGTGTCTGAATTCAAAAGGGCCTAGGATATGTAAGTGGGATCTCTCGGAGAGAGAAAGAGATAATGGTTACTGCGGATGGGCAGACTAGATGGGCCATTTGGCCTTTATCTGCCATCATATTACTAAGCTTCTATAACCATAAAGCTCTATGACATCACAATGCAGGTGTAAAGATCTTTAGCCAATAGGGAGAGGAGGAGATAGTGGATGCTGCAGATGGGTAGACTGGACGGGCCATTTTGGCTTTATCTGCTGTCATGTTTCTATGTTTCAAAGAAAGGAGGAGTCAACAGAGATCATGCAACACATGCTTATTGAGGGAAAATCCAATGTTTTGGCTATCCATGGGTCATTCGGATTTCTATGGAATTCCTGTTATGTGATCCAGACAGAGAACATTCATCACTCCATGCCATTGGAGGCGAGCGACTTGGAGCTGGGATGCACGGCATGGCAAATGTTCTCTGCCTGGATCATAAATTTGAATGACCCAGATGCAGGCTGCAAAGCACTGAGTTAGATTCCCCCCCCCCCAAAAAAAAAAAAAGCAGGACCTATGGGTTGAAGTGGACAAGATCTCCACCAAACCAGGCTCCTCACTAGCCCGTGACAACTCATTCCCTGCTAAAGTTCCTCCTCTTGCCACAATGAAGCAGTAATTTAAAGGTACATGTTGGCTCCATTCATTCATGCTGTTTCGGTGGAGATGGCGTGAGTAGAAAATGCTACTCTTTTTAGCTCTCCCATCCTGCAGCACTCACAAGACCCTGCCCTTCGCATGTGGAATATCCCCGGTGAGTTTGCATTACCAGTTTACTCTCCTTTTCACCTTATGAGACTTGCCACCATTATTTCACAGACCTCACTGATCTGTCTTGCACCATCATATCCAGGACAATTCTCACTCCTTTACCTCCCCAAGTCCTCTTGCTTCTACTGACCTTCCTTATCCCCTCTCCCCATCCCCCCCCACACACACCACACACTTTTCAGCTCCACAACCTCACCCTCCCTCTTGTTCCCCACTCTTTTCTCAACCCTACACCTACTACACTGTTCTTGTCCCATGGTTTTTTTAAATTCAACACAGACTTCCTCTCCACTGCATCCACCTCTCCATCAGGAAAAAAATTTCCTTAGATTATTCCTAAATCTGTCACCATTCATCTTCATCCTGTGCCCCTTCTTTCTAGAGCTTTCTTTCCTTTGCAGGAAGTTTGCTCCTATGCATTTATGCTGCCTAAGTATTTAAATGCCTCATCATATTTCCCCTCTCCTACCTTTCTTCCAAAATATGCATACTGAGATCTTTAAGTCTGTCCCCAGAAGCTTTATGACGAAGACCACTGATCATTTTAGGAGCCACTTTCTAGACTGGTTATAGCTCCAGAACTACTCACAGTACTCCAAATGGGGCCTCACCAGAGACTTAAACAGAGACACTGTCGCTTCCTTTTTTCTGCTGTCCATTCATCTCCCTATGCACCCAAACATCCTTCTGGCTTTTGCAGTTGCCTTGTCTGCCTGTTCGGCCACTGTAAGATCATCAGATAGGGTCACCTAAAAGGGAGAGGTAGAACGGAAGCCAGCACAGTGCAAGGGAGGGAGATAGCTTCCTATATGTTCAGCCTATCAACAAATAGCTTTATCCTTGAAAATTTGTGATTGCAAACAACCCGCAGAACACAGAGACCCTGGCATTAACTAGCCCCTTAAAATTGCAAAGAAAATGTGTTTCTTGAAAAGCTATTTTGTGCCATATAAGGTCTGGAACACTGTGTTTTTGAGCGGTACGCTCAAGGAACAGTGTCTCTGACCCCCTTTCGATTTGGTTCATCTGAAGTGCTTCTTTTTTGGGAGATTTCAGAACTTGAAGAGCGGCAAGCCTCATCCAGGCCCCACTTTAACACTCACAATGTTGCTTTTCTCACAGGACCTGCAAATGCGCGAGCAGCGAGATCTCACAAAGCACATTGCATTTTATGGTGAGAAAATAGAGAATCAACAGCTGCTTGATGACAGCACAACCCAAGACTTACGTTCAAGGTATCAAATTGTCAAATGTTTGTGGAACAAATGGTTTTCCCTGACAAAGCAATGACACTTTTTTTTTTTTTAAACTCTTAAAGGGTTTATTGATTTCTAGCTTAGGGCTCCTGTTACTAGCTTAGGGCTCTAGATCACATAACAGGAAGAGCTTCTTACCGCGGGCTGGCGAGGTAAATGCTACGACGCTTATTCAGTTCACATGAGTGTCGGAGCATTTACCTCACCGGCACGCGGTAAGAAGCTCTTCTGTGGTTTAGTAAAACCCAGCGATAATGAGTACCGCTATTTATTGTTAGAATTATTATTTGAAAAAATTGTCTTCCCAGTTCTGTGATGTGTCTTTTGGGTTTGTGATTATGAGCATGAACAATTTATTATTTTTTTTTTTTTCTGTCTGTTGGGGGCTTTGTACATTTTACTCAGAGAAATCCCATGGCATATATTAATTTGATTTATTTACCCCCTCTTTTACGAAGGCGCACTAATCAATTTAGCACACACTAAATGCTAACACACCCATTATATTCTATGGACACGTTAGCATTTAGCGCACGCTAAATCGGTTAGCGCGCCTCAGTTAGTTAGTTTTAAAGCCTGTCCTCCCCAGGAGCCCAGAACGGGTTACAGCGATACATTCACAATATATTGGAGGCACAGGATTGAGGTAGAAAATGAGATGGGGCCAGGATCTCACTGCACAAATCATCCAGTGTGATGTGTAAAACGCAAGACTGTGTAATAGATTTTGGTCCTCTAAAATGGATCAAAAGTCAGACAGACTATGAAAAATTCATGTTGGTGATAAAATCTGAAAGAAAGGTAGGCAAAGAAGCTTTATTTAAAAAAAATCTTTATTGATTTTCCCAAACTTTGACAGTGCAATACAATTAATTGAAGATAAAATACTGCATAAAACGTACTATTAACTACACAAGTAATACATAAAACAATCATTTTCTCCCATCCTCCTCCCAATTATTAATACAATAAGACACATGATGTGATTACAATATTATAATTAAGTAATTTAAATCCTCAAAATACATTTCCCTCCCCCCACCCACCCTTTGGTGGCAAAGAGGCTTACGCGTGGTTAAAATTTGTCAGTGGGAGAAGCCTGGAGTATGGCACAATCAGCCTGAATGATTTTTGCTTCATTCATTTACAGCATTTTCAGTTTCTACATCTTGATTATCAGGGGAAGCAAATACATACTAAAACTATTTTTGAATAGCATTTTTCAGGTTAGAAAAACTATCCACCTACATGTCCATAAAAGTGTTAGAATGTTTACAGGTGGGGATACCTTTTTATTGGGCCAATATAAAAAAAGACCACATATATTCATTCTGATTTCAAAGAGGAGGCACCTGAAGGGCAATTTTATACACAGTTTCTGGGTAAAGGATAAGTAGTAGCTTTTCTCCAGGTCTGCTTTAAAAACGGTTTAGGAACAAAAATACTTTTATTCTAGGAATTTGTCCAATTTTTCTTTTGTTAAATCCAGCTAAGCTAAAATTGAAAAAAATAAATCATTTTCTGATTCACTCTGAAACTAGGGGCTCCTTTTACTAAGCTGCGATAGCGTTTTTAGCGCACGCAGGATTTTAGCGCGTGCTAAACCCGTGCTACGTGTTAAAGTCTAGCGCGCGGGGCAATTCAGCGCACGCTAAATCCGCTATCACAGCTTAGTAAAAGGAGCCCTAGATTGCATTGGTGACAATCAATATTCAGTTTAAATTGGGGTGCCATTAAACTGCTGCTCAGTGATCATTCATGACAGAGTTATTTATTTACTTATTTAAAAGATTTCTTAACCGCCTATAACTAGGTGGTTTTACAAAAAAAAAAATCCCCCAATCATATAAAAAATAAGAAATACACAGCACATATGCTACAAACAATAACAGCAGTTCCTTCATATTAGCCATATTTTTTTTTTTTTTTGTAATTCTTTATTCATTTTTAAAATTACATAAAGTGTATATATATATTCAATCACATTAACAATAAATATATCACTTGCAGTCTATCAATTGTACATTACATAAATGTTTATCCCTCCCCCTTCCCACCCCTCCCTATCATAGATTCCATAATCATATAAATACATGTTAATAAAATATCCCCCACCCTACCCAATTGAACTGATACATTTAAGGGAAACAGTTTCAGCTAATCCGTACAATATTTTGTTAATGGTTTCCACACATCCTGAAATATCTTGAAATATCCCCTTTGTAATGCAATACATCTTTCCATTTTATAGATATGGCATAAAGAGTTCCACCAAAAGTTGTAGTTTAATCTCCTCCAATCCTTCCAATTATATGTAATTTGCTGAACGGCAACACCAGTCATTAGCCATATTTTACGGCACTCGACAACATATCAATACAAAAACATTCATAACCCAGAAAAGATATTTATTGAAATGCTTTTACAAATAATGTAGTCTTCAGAAGTTTCTTAACCTTCTGAAAATCTACAAGAGCTCTTAGTGGTCCAGTTGACGTGTTCCACAGCGTTACTCCCGTGAAAGAGATAGCGGAGTTCTTTAAGAAAACATGTTTTGCTTCACTCTTTAAAACTCTGTAGAGTTTATCAGGCCATTGCAGTAAAAGCAATGAGCTGTTTTTCTTATTCTTTTTTGTTGCTGTTGTTGCAATGTAATGTTTTTGATACATGTGAACATAGATCTGAGGTGCCTTTCCTAGACAGAGATGTCTCTGCACAGAAGTCAGCATCAAAAGACTACAAGTGGCAATATTTACAAACAGAACTAGCCAATAAGATGAAGACACCTCCGCATCAGCCTGCCGGACTTGAGGTTAGGTTCTGCATGGCTTCAAGTGCAAAATGTTTATATGTTAAACTAAACTAAACTAAACCTTAAGTTTATATACCGGATCATCTCCACAGAAGTGGAGCTCGACACGGTTTACAGGAATTAATAAAGAAAGGAACTCCAATGGAAAGAAGAAGGGCTTGGTAAAAAGGAAGGAAAGAGGGGACTTAGTATAATGGAGAGGGAGGGAGTAGTTACATTTTGGAGAAAAGCCAAGTTTTCAAATGTTTTCTGAAGCGTTGGAGGGAGGTCGAACTCCGAAGATGGGCAGTAAAGCTGTTCCACAGCTCGGTGATCCTGAAGAGGAGGGATGTTCCAAGTTTTCCTGTATGGGATATGGCTTTTAAAGAGGGGAAGGATAGTTTGAAATTTTGAGTGGATCTAGTGGAGTTAGGATTCGAGGAGAGCCAAGATAGTGGAAAGAGGGGAGGAAGGATGCCGTGAAGAGATTTGAAGGCTAGACAGGCGCATTTGTGGTGAACCCTGAGGATGACTGGGAGCCAGTGAAGCTGGTTCATACTCCAAATGAAAGCTATTTTGCAGAAAATGATATGTTACATTTTGGGGGGGGGGGGGGTTTCAGTCTGATGCCAAATTAAAGTAATTGTTCTGTTTAATTAATAGATTTCTTGCTTTGTAAGTGACAGCACCTTGTAATTATGCAGTTCAAAAAATGCAAGTCAATATGCATTAAAGAAGGAGTTTGTTTCACTGATCTACATGACATACTACAGTGTAGAGGTCTGCATAGGAACGGGTATCGCGGGAATCCCGCGGGTCCCGCGGGAATCCCCCCGTAACCCACGGGACTCCCACGGGGACCCCCCTCTAGCCAACAGGATTCCCACAGGGATGGAAGGCTTTGGAAGGAGGGTTCGTCCATATAATATAATGGACATGTCAACCTTAGTAAAAGAGGGGGTTTATAAGTTAATTACTTGAACAGAAAACAAAAAAAGGGTTCCACCAAAGAGATTCCACAAGGAAAACAGCAGCGCAAACACAAAAGAAACTGTGGAATTGATGATCCTGTCAGAAGTAATTGCTGTTTTTTATGGGAACGGGCGGGGATGGAGGTAATTCCTTGTGGGGATGGGTGGGGATGGAGAGGATTCTGACAGGGACGGGTGGGGATGAAGAGGATTCTGGCGGGGATGGGTGGGGACGGAGAGGATCCTGGTGGGGACGGGTGGGGATGGGTGGGATTTCTGTCCCTGCGCAATTCTCTACTACAGTGCTCCCCCAAAATTTGTGAGGGTTCCGTTCCAGGACCCCCTGTGAATTTTGAAAAACCACAAATGTGGTTTTTAGGCAGGGGAGACAGGAGAGGGCAGTTGGAGTGCCAGCGGGTGAAGGAAATCACTTGCGGTCTTCTCCAACCGCCTCTTCCTGTAGTAAAGTCAGGCTACACCAATCAGGAGCTGCTTTGACAGGAAGAGGCGGTTGGAGCAGACCGCGAATGACCGGGTTCTATAATTGTTCTTTCACTTTGAAAGTATAAAATATAATCTGTACATCAGTGAAACAAATTCATTTTAATGCATTATGAATTGTGTGTACGATAGGCTCAAAGTTTATACAATTAAAAAGGTATTCTTTTTTTTTATATATATGTTTGTTTATTGTTCATTTGATATCCTGCCAATGCAGAAAGTCTGAAATCTGTAATTACCAGCGGTAGGATTAGGCTGCCTTTATAATTAGTTTCTGAGGCGTTTGATGCAATAATAAACAGCATTCTTTGCCATGCTCTTTCCCAAATGTTAGGTCACACCTCTAGAAGCAGCAGCAAATATTTGTATTCTGCCAAGAATTCCTGTATTCAGTATTAAGTATCCAACAGGCGAGGAGGTGAAATCCTATTGCATTCAGCTTGGAGACTTGAGTAAGGAAGGACATATTTCTCAGATTCAGGTACATAATCTGTAGCTTGCAAGTCTTACAGCCACTGTATGTTCATTAAGTAACATTTGAACTAACCTAATAGCTAAGATGTATTGCTTTGTGCTGTAGTGCATGTGTTCAGAGTTCATCGGGGGGGGGGGGGAAAGAGTGTGTTGCAGTGGTTAAAACTACAACCTCAACACCCTGGGGTTGTGGGTTCAAATCCACACTGCTCCTTGAGACCCTGGGCAAGTCACTTAATCCCCTTATTGCCCCAGGTACATTAGATAGATTGTGAGCCCACCAGGACAGACAGGAAAAAAAATGTTTGAGTGCTTGAATAAATTCATGTAAACCATTCTGAGCTCTCCTGGGAGAATGGTATAGAAAATTGAATAAATGAAAAGGTTCAGCCTCTGATAACCAGAGTTGATACTGTGACATCATAATGCCTCGTTCCACCAATGCCTAAGAGCCAACCTCATCAGTGATGTCACAATGGCTTGATTGTCCTATACTTGGCTCACCTTTACTACATTTTGATTTCTAGAGTGGTGCAGTGGTTAAAGCTACAGCCTCAGCACCCCGAGGTTGTGGGTTCAAACCCACGCTGCTCCTTGTGACCCTGGGCAAGTCACTTATTCCCCTCTTTGCCCCAGGTACATTAGATAGATTGTGCGCCGGCCGGGACAGACAGGAAAAAATTATTGAGTATCTGAATAAATTAATGTAAACCGTTCTGAGCTCCCTTGGAAGAATGGTATTCAGAAACAAATAAATAAATAAATAAGATTTAGAGGCTCTGCTTTCATTGCTTGGTGCAGCTGGTGTTGGAGATGCTGTGCAATAAACCAAACAAAGTGGGAAGCGACTCAACGCGGCATGCTTTTCGGTGCATTTTATTTTGATTTCCTGCCAAGGATCAAACTCAGTGAAGCCCTTTGCAACAGTGAGCCAGAGAATTTTATTGCACTGGTTTATTAAGAGCCAGTCTAAATCTTCTTTACAAGAGAGGCAATGTTTTGTTCAAAACTTACCTTTAAAACACAACAAATTTCAAGACTCCTGAGGAAGTTACCCTGAGTACCGAAACGCATGCCGCGTTGAGTCTCTGAATGTTTTTATGTTGCTGACGCCAAAGACCCCCTACTGGAACACCTCGACCTTCCCTCTTTGTTTGGCTTATTTGATTGCTTCCGTGGGGATTTCCTGCTGCTTCTAGTCGATAGGAAAATAATGCTTTGATGCTTTTGCCACCGGCCCTGAAGCAGTGAACTAAGATTAATATTCACGAAACGCTGGCCGCGTCGGCAGCTTGTAGGCATCGCACTGCATATGGCACCATATAGACACCAGACAATTGACTAACAGCTGACTAACAACGGAAAATGTTGAGATAAGTGTTTCCGCTGTCAAATATTTTTCTAACCAAGGAAGGATTATATTTATAAGAATTTATGAGATAGATTTTAGAATTAAGTTATTAAAAAAGTTTAAATAAACTAAGTTATTATAAAAAGCTTAAACAAAAATTTGACAAAAAAATTAGATTAAGTAAGGTATTAAGGAAGAACTCAGTATAATTAGTGTAATCTTCAGGTTTTTTTGCCGATGACTGGAGCATGGAACAGAAAACACTACGCTGACTATTCAGTCTATGATAAGACTGTGCGTAGGCTCCAATTCTTAGGCTTTTTTCCTGAATAATTAATAATTAACAGTTACGACATAGAATACTGCTGATACACCTCCTATTTAGAGTGGTATATATTATATAGCCTACTAAAAGCAGGACAGACATTTAACTGAGTTGACCTCCGCGTGTGCGGATCGCCAGACTTGATGGACCTAGGGTCTGATCCGGAGATGGCAATTTTTATGTTCTTATGACCACATGTTTGCTATATTTCGGTGCCTCCATTTTTCCAGGTTTATGGCAAGTATAAATGAGAGCAAACTAAATACACATAACTAATGGGTATCCAAGTGTCCACATGGAATAGGCTCTCACCCCCTTTACCAGGGTGTCTAAATGGAGGTGCCCTGGTGTAGAAATGCCCTATATATTTTAACTTGCTTTAGTGCTCCTTTTACAAAGCCACACTGCAAATGCGACAAAGCCAATTTAATTCCTATTGGCTTCATGCATTTACCGCACGTAAATCTCTACATGGGAGAATTTATGCCTGTTTGTCCTCAGAGAACACCTGCTACAGGTAAGTATCTTTGCTTTCTCCCTCAATATTTCATTCATGTTTCTTTATCACATTCACTTCCGCAAGTGCACGTAACCCTGTAAATTTATTCTCATAGACTTGCAATCTGATCCATTATTCATGCATGCTTGGTCCACAGTATTCGGACATAGAGCAAGTACTATTGTGTTTTATAAAACAAGAAGAGTGTAGAAACCTTTTTTTTTTTTTAAGTTCAAGAAATTTTTATTGAATGTTCAAAAAATCACAATAAATAAAAACATATGGCACAGTTCAGACCATATTTTAACTTCTTAACAAATATTTTATGGTTTGCTACATAAATATACAAAAATCTTTTTTTTTTTTTTTTTTCCTTTTAGAAAAAGCCAACAGTGGAAGGTTCTTCAGATTTGGAGGGAAAGTTGTTTGAGTTGTTTGGCATAATCATTCAATGCTTAAATAACTTGGAGATGTTCAACACGAACGCACTCTCCAGTGAGGATGCTATGACCCAATTGGCGCACCAGGAGGTAACCAAATAAATGATGTCATTGCAGTGCAGTGATTCATTACTGATTTAGAACATTTTTGGTTTCTGAACTAGGCTTGTGCTTCTCAAGGCAACTAGGATTAACGGCATTGAATATCCGGTTTATGCGGTACCAGCTAATTCAGAACTTAACTGGCCATGAGCTGCTGCATAAAGACAAGGCTTGTTTTATGAGGTCCCATTTATGTGGTTACTCTGACCAGTTAAGTGCCGAATATTGGCATATTCGTAAATGATCTGTGATCAGATTTGCAGATGACTCAAAATTATTCAAACTCTAATCATAAACTCTTCTACTGGAGGCCTCACAATTACAAAATAAGAGTGTGCTTGTGTTTGAACCCTGGGAGTTTATGAGTGAATAAAGACCGCTTTTCTTCATCAAAACTATTCGCCATTGCTGCTTATCCCATGAAATGAGCTATGAGAAACAGATGTTGAGGATAATATTCAAAGTGATTTAATTGGCCAGGAAAGGCTTCTGGTTATTTCAATTACTTGTCCAGGCTAACCACTGATATTCAGCAGCCCTTGACCAGTTAGTGCTGCTGAATATTCATGGTTAGCATGTAAGCCAAGCAGTCTGGAAGGGGGGGTAGAGGGGGAATTTTCAGCACTTAACCACATAAGGCATCGATGAGATCAATATTCAACTAGTGGCACTCAGCGTTTTGCCGACAGATAGTTTTGCAAAACCAGATATTCAGTGCTGAAGCTTGGACAGAGCCCAGAACTGAATATCCAGGAATAACACCAGTGATCAATATATAGCTGGTTAAGTTGCATGGGCTTCCTGTTGAGGCCTGGGTGACCTTTAAGTTGGGATGTCTGTATTATAAAGTCGCCTTTGGGGTTGCCCCGCTCTATCTTGCTGATAGGTTTCTCATAGTGTCACACAAGAATAGTAGAAAATCACACGCCCTTTTTACGTTTCCAGCAGTTAAGGGCTGCAAAAGTAAGAAATATCACGAGCGCACTCTTTCATATCAAGCAGCTCATTATGATAAAGATTTCTGTCCACTGCTATTTAGATCCAGCTCCTACAAACATTTTTTTTTTTTTTCATTATATTTTTATTTTCAAATTTCACAAAAAGTGTACAGAATAATAAAATACATTTGATACATGTATGGTATCACTTTTATATCTAACAAAATGTATGTCTGAATTTGATTTTCCCCTTCCCCCTCCCCCCACCCCTTCACCATTTTAATATAATATTTTAAAATTTTATAAAAGTATATAACATATTGGAATACAATTATTCAATAACATATTTATATCTAATACAATATATTTTGGATAAATTTTATTCGTTTTTCCTCTCCCCACCCTTCTATTATCCCTTAATCATTTGTTACTTTTTGTATAATATATTATAATATACTATATATAAATTGTTTTCCTTACCCCCCCTATATGTGTGTCATAAGAAAATCTCTAAAAGAAGAAAGGAAGAAAAAGTATTCTATTATTTAATCATTACAGTATTTTGTCAATGGCCCCCATATTTTTATAAATTTATCATATGTCCCTTTTTGTATTGATATTGTTCTTTCCATTTTAAAAACATGGCATATTGTATTCCACCAAAATGTGTAGTTTAGGTTGTTGTAATTTTTCCAATTGTTAGTTATATGTTGAATGGCAACCCCTGTCATAATTAATAAAAGTTTATTGTTTTCTGGTGAAATTTGACTTTTTTTTCTCATCATTGTTCCAAATAAAATTGTATCATATGATATTGCAATATGATTTTCCATTAATTTATTAATTTGTGGCCAAATTGAATTCCAAAATATTTTAATATAAGGACAGTAATATAATAAATGATCTAGTGTCCCTGGTTCTAGATTACAGTGCCAACATCTATTAGACTTAGAACTATCTAATTTTTGTAATCGAGTAGGGGTCCAAAAAGCTCTATGTAATAAAAAGAACCATGTTTGTCTCATAGATGCCGACACTGTACATCCCATTCTCCAAGACCAAATTAGTGGCCATTGAGATGCATTAATTTGATGTCCAATCTCAATGCTCCAAATGTCTCTTAGACCATTTTTTGGTTTTTTATTCAAATATCCAGATATTAATTTATACCACAATGCGGCTTGATGTCCTAGGAAGTCTGCTTTAAAGCATAAGAATTTTAAACTATATTGATTGTTTAATGATTTCCATTCAGGGAACCCAACCTGAATGGCCTGCCTCAATTGCAACCATTTAAAACTTTGTGTTTTATTAAGACCAAATCTATGTTGCAATTGTGAAAAATCCAGCAGTTTACTTTCTGAAATAATATCATCTAGAGATCTAATTCCTGCAATAATCCAGTTCTTCCAAAGGATTTGAGCTCCGCCTACTTTGATCTTGGAGTTTATCCATATGGATTGATTAGTTGATTTATAAATTGGGATGGGTGTTAATTTATCAATAAATCTCAATGTTTTCCAAGTATCCATTATTATTTTATTTTCTCTGTATCTTTTAGGTATATTAATACTTGGTAAATGAACTAAATTTAGGGGAAACATAAGGCGCCATTCCAAATATAACCAATCTGGTGCATTATCTATAAGTTCTGGGAGGATCCAATACATACCCTGACGTAGAATATAGGCTTGATGGTACCTATAGAAATTTGGAAAATTTACCCCTCCCTCCTTAATTGATTTTTGTAAGGTTACTAAAGCTATTCTAGGTGTTTTACCAAGCCAAAGAAATTTTGTTAAAATTCTATTAAGCTTCTTATAAAAGGACCCCTGAAAATAAATAGGTATCATACTCATTTGGTAGCAAACTACAGGCAACATCATCATTTTAATAGTTTGAACTCTGCCCCACCAAGATATATGCAATGGGTTCCATTGCTCACATAACTCCGTTACTTTTTTTAATACATATTTTTCATTTTCTTTTACAGTATCTTCAATTGTTTTTTTAACTTGAATGCCTAGATATTTAAATCCTTCTTCTTTCCATATGAATGGAAAAGTATCAAATAATCCTTTTACACAGTAAACATTCAAGGGTATAATTTCAGATTTATTCCAATTAATTTTATAACCTGAAAATTTGCCAAACTTATCAATTAATTCCAATAAAGAAGATAAGGTAGACTCTGGATTTCTCAAATAAAGCAAAATATCATCAGCATAAGCCGAAATTTTATATTCCATATCAGAATATGGAATTCCTTGTATCTCCCTCGTTTGCTGTATTGCTAACAATAAGGGTTCTAATACAACATCAAATAACAAAGGAGACAAAGGACAACCTTGTCTAACTCCCCTCTGCAATTGAAAACCATCAGATATCTTATTATTAATATTTAATCTTGCAATCGGGAAGCTATACAATGTTTTTACCATTTGTATAAATCCAGAACCTATACCAAACCATTCTAAAGCCTGATACATAAAATTCCATTCTACCCTATCAAATGCTTTCTCAGCATCTAGTGAAACTGTAAATGCCGGTTCATCAATTTTTTTTGACAAGTTTAGCATGTGAAATAATAGTCTAGAATTATTGGAGGAATGTCTTTTAGCAACGAAACCCGTTTGATGCATATCTATAATATGTGGGAGAGCTTTGGCTAATCTCAAAGCCAAAATTTTCGCCAAAAGTTTATTATCAACGTTTATCAATGATATAGGCCTGTAGTTCGAAACCAAAGTAGGATCTTTATTTGGCTTAGGCAAAACAATTATTATTGATTCAGCCATAGTACCTTTTATATTACCTTTTATAAGTTGTGTCTGATATAATTTTAATAAATGTGGGGAGAGAATATTTTGAAATGTTTTATAAAATTCTACTGTGTAACCATCACCACCTGGAGCGGATCCAACTCTAAGAGATCTCAATGCTGTCTCTAATTCTTTTAATGATATAGGTTCTTCTAAACTTCGTTTTATATGATCAGGAATCTTAGGTCCATTTATTAAATCTAAAAATTTTTTTTCATCTTTTTGTTTCTCCAAATAAGGTTCAGAAGAATATAGATCCTTATAAAAATTTAAAAATTGTTTTAATATTATATTTGTTTGATTTGTTATTATACCATTATCATCTTTTATTCCATTAATATTAGTTCTCCTTTTTTTTGCCTTAAGATAATTTGCTAGTAATTTTCCTGCTTTATTAGAATTTCCATAATACACCGTTTGTTTGGAAAACAAATCTTTTCTTATCATTTTTGAAGTTAATTCATTATATTTACCTTTTACTTTCAAAAGAGATTGCAAAACTTCATATTCCCATTTACTTATCAATTTAGCTTCTAATATTTTTATTTCTTTTTCTAATTCTATATATTGTTTTTTAATTTGTTTCCTAATAAAAGCTGAATATGATATGATATTACCCCTCATAGTTGCTTTAAATGCATCCCATACATTCTCTATAGATGTATCTTCCACTAAATTTATTTGAAAAAATTCATTAATTTGTGTTTTAAAATTTTCTAAAAATTTGTCATCCACAAGCAATGCATTATCAAATCTCCAAAGAGGTCTATTATTTTCTAATTGATCTAATTGTAATTCTATCCATATTCCCGCATGATCTGAAATGATAATAGGATCAATGGAGGTTTTAATCACTTGGTGCACTTTATTTGTTGAAACAAAAATATAATCTATTCTTGAAAATGATTTATGAACCTGTGAACAAAATGAATATTCCTGATCATTAAAATGAAGAATACGCCATATATCTTTCAAATCACATGATCGAACTAAATTATCTAGACCTAAAGATTTAATATTTTTACCTGGTTTTTTATCCAATAATGGATCCATTACAGCATTAAAATCTCCAGCCACCACTAAATTAGAGGCAGCCAGTGGTAATAACATATTTTGTAGCTTTTTGAAAAATTCTGATTGATTCGAATTAGGGGCATATATATTAAATAACGTCAGGGTATCATTTCCCATACCTATATCAATGTGTATCCATCTTCCATGTGGATCTGAATTTTTTACTTTTATATTGGCCATACATTTTTTATTTATAAGGATTGCAACCCCTGCTTTTTTACCCACTGCTGGAGCAAAAAAACATTCTTTTATCCATCCACCTGATAATTTCTGTGATTCCTTCATATTAAGATGGGTCTCTTGCAGACAATAAATATCTGCATTTTGTTTTTTTAAAAATGTTAATATTTTTTTCCTTTTAACTACGTGATTCAGGCCATTGACATTGATAGAATATATTTTAAAAGACATTATATATTTTTATACTTTTCATTATCTTATTCTTCCTCTCCTCTTTCATATTTAATAACCAAAAAATTTTCCTCATGACACACATATTTAACCCTATTATATCTCCCTTAATTATTCTAATAAATATTCTTCTTATCCCTCCCTTTCCCACCCAATTCATTGGCTGCTTAAGGATACACATTGGAATTGTAATCCTAACATTCTCCCCATTCCAGGCAATCAATATTCAATTTTTTAAACAAGTTTCCCTTCTATCTATCTATATTGATCTTTTATATATATTTAATCATTTTTCATAACATTTTATTAATGAATCATTTTCCATTTAATAATATGTTAATTTGTATTTCCTTAGTATTACGATTTCAACATATAATATTTTTTTTAAAAACATATATGCAGTGTATTATTTAATAATTTTCTTATATTCTGTTCTTTCTTTCATTTAATTGTTATTGTCTTTTCTTTGTATTGTTTTCCTTCATTTCTTCAAATATTTCGATGTGATATATTTTCTAATTTTTCATAGAGTTTTCAGAACCATCTTAATATATTTTGTTAATATATCATAGGTTCTGGTTTAGAGAGAAATTCTTTTAGTTTTTCGGGATCCTCAAAGTATAAGGATTTGTCTCCGGATGACACTCTCATTTTCGCAGGGTAGTATAGACCATATTTAAATCCTTTTTCTTTAAGTAGAGGTCTCATATCTAGTAGTTTTTTTCTTTTACTTGCTGTGTTTTTGGCGAAGTCTGGTAAAAACCATAATCTTGATCCTTTATAATTCAAGTTTTTATCTTTTTTTGCAGCATTTAGTATCTCTAGTGCTTGTTGGTATCTCAACATTTTGAAAATGATTGGTCTTGGTCTGTTTTTATTTTCTAAATTTTTAGTTGGAATTCTATGCGCCCTTTCAATTTCAATTGGTTGTTTCAAGTCTAATTGTAGAATTTTTGGAATTAAATTTTCAAGGAAAAGGATGGTATTTTTTCCCTCTAAGTTTTCTTGAATTCCAAATAGTTTGATGTTCTTTCTTCTTCCTCTATTCTCGTAATCCTCCAGTTGATCTTTTAATTTATTTAATTCCAGGCTGTCGTTTTTACATCTTTTTGATTCGCATTCTATTGCTACCATTTTTGATTCTAATTCAGCTGTTTTTTTATTATTGACTTCCATTTGTCTATGTATATTTAAAATTTCTTCTTTCATTTCAGACATATTATTTATAGTTTCTTTAAGCATTTGTTTGATTTGTTTTAATTCTTCCATGACTTCAGTTTTGCTTAATATGTCTGGTTCATCAATAGGAAGTGGTATCTTGCTAGGTGTTATTTGATCTTGTTTCTGTCTTTTTGCAGATGTACCAGCTTCATTTTTGTTTTGTCTGGTACTTGCCATGTTATTTTTCTCTTTTTCTTGGTTATTATTGTTTCTTGTATTTAAATCTTTTAGAATTGGTATTCTTAGGTTTTTAATCTCTTTTTCTTTCAAGATTTTGTTATATATTTGAATTAGAAATTTTCTTTTTATGTTCTTTTCTTTTTCCTTTACTTATATTAGTTTGAAAATTCTTTTCTCACTTTCACTTTTTTTTTTTTGATATAGGGGAACTCTTTTTTTTTTTTCCCCTCCTTTTACAAGCCCAATCGCAGCTCTGATTAAGGAGAGTAACTTTTTTTTTTTTTTTTTTTTTTTTAGAGTATTTTTCCTATTTTGACCAACTTTAGGCAATTTTCTTCTGTTTTTTCTCAGTGTCTCTCAAATTCTTCAGTGTCTTGCTGTTTCAGTTTTTTTTTTTTTTTTTTTTTAAATTCAGTTGAACCTTTTCTCTGTCTCCTCTCTCACAAGCCCAATCGCAGCTTTGCAAGAGGAAAGTGATATTCAGTGTTTATTTGTCTTCAGTGCTTCAGCACCCAATTTCTGTGAAAAATTGCAAGTCCCCTTTTTTATCAAAGAATAATTTTTTTTTCAATATAGCTGGTCAGAACACCAATTCCTTTTCACAAATTTTTCCAATCAATCTGATCTTTCACTTATACTTCGCGGTTTCAATACTGCACACAAGTTCATTGAAACCGTCAAAATCACAAATGGTTCTCTTCTTTCCCGTTTCTTGTCTGCACCTATCTCACTTCAATTGCCACAATTCAGGTTATATATTTTTTGGCTATTTTTTGAACGGATCACTATCTGATTTTCTGATCTTTCACATCCATCAGCATCAGTACTGTTCTAAAGTCTCCCGAATTAGTTGAAATACAGACAGTTCTCAGCTTTCTTGACTTTTCACAGCTTCCTCCCTTTTTTTTTTCTGTTTCAGTAAATATTTGTTCAGAGTAAATACTTTTCTCCTCTTTTTTTCTATTTTGCCAAACTGTTCAATCACATCTATCCCGCGGTTTCAGCATTCAAACTTCAGTAAACCGCCAGCATAAACGGTTATATGCCTTCCCAATTCTAATCAGCACAAATCACGTTTCAAATATCTCAATTCAGCTTTTTTACTTTAATTATATTTTGTCAGAAACATATCCATTCTTTATATCTTCTCATTCAAACATATATCTTATAGTCTTTTGAAATCGCCGACACTGAACGCTCTCTGCTTACCAACTCCTGTCAGCTTTTTTTTTCAATTTCAGTTCATGTTCGTCTCTCAGTCTCTCTCAGCTTTCAAGCTACTCTAAAACCTCCGTAGACTCAGACTGCTTTCCCGATTTCTATCAAATTTTATATTTGATCAGAATATGAATATATATGAATATATACCTCAGCGCTGTATTTTTTTTTTTTGTAACCGTCAGTTCAAACGGCACTTCGCTTTCCGTCTCCTGTCTGCACATATCCTTCTTCAAATATCGCAATTTAGGATTTTGTTTTGTATCTTTTATTCAGCTTTCCATTTATATATTTTTTTATAGAATTGTTTGAAGGAAAATGATTTTTTCTTTATTTCATTGCCTGGTTGGTGAGGAGCTTCAGGATCACACCTCCATCCGTGCTCGCGCTAAGCCACGCCCCTACAAACATTTTAGAAAACTATTGAAAACCTTTTTTATTTTCAAAATTTCTGACTAATTAGATCTTTTGCATTCTTCATAACATAATATGTATTTTCCTAACATAATCTTTTGTTAACCGCATTGAACTTATGGCTATGCGGTCTAGAAACATGTTGTTATGTTATGTTATGAAGTCTTATAATTGGCACTGTCCTCACTTGGATTCCAGGGCAGTGACATAATAAGGGTGAGTGATGCCTGGGGGCGGTAGTACCCCCCTGTCCCTTTCCCCCGTACCTTTTTAACTTCTCTGGAGTGAGCAGCATGCCCACATCGGCGTCAGCTTGCCCTTTGACGTCACTCCCTAGGCGCGGGTCCTGGAAGTGACGTCAGAGCGCCAATGTGGGCAGCAACCTCATGCCGAGAAAGTAAAAAAAAAAAAAAAAAAGGACAGGGGAGGGATGCTCGCACACAGAGGAACATAGTAACATAGTAGATGATGGCAGATAAAGACCCAAATGGTCCATCTAGTCTGCCCAACCTGATTCAATCTAAAAGTTTGTTGGGTTGGTTTTTGTGGTTTTTTTTTTTTCTTCTCCTTAGCTATTTCTGGGCAAGTATCTAAAGCTCTGCCCGAAACAGTTCTTAGGGTCCAACTACTGAAGTCTCCATCAAAGCTCACTCCAGTCCATCTTCACCCTCCCAGCCATTAAAGTCCTCCCCAGCCCATCCTCCCCCAAACGGCCATATATAGACACAGACTGTTTAAGTCTGCCCAGTACTAGCCTTAGTTCAATATTTAATATTATTTTCTGACTCTAGATCCTCTGTGTTCATCCCACGCTTTTTTGAACTCCGTCACCGTTTTCATCTCCACCACCTCTCAGGAGCACATTCCAGGCATCCACCACCCTCTCCGTAAAGAAGAATTTCCTTACATTGCTCCTGAATCTACCACCCCTCAACCTCAAATTATGTCCTGTGGTTTTACCATTTTCCTTTCTCTGGAAAATATTTTGTTCTACGTTAATCCCTTTCTAGTATTTGAACGTCTGAATCATATCTCCCATGTCCCTCCTTTCCTCTAGGGCAGGGGTGTCAAAGTCCCTCCTTGAGGGCCGCAATCCAGTCAGGTTTTCAGGATTTCCCCAATGAATATGCATGAGATCTATTAGCATACAATGAAAGCAGTGCATGCAAACAGATCTCATGCATATTCATTGGGGAAATCCTGAAACCCCGACTGGATTGCGGGCCTCGAGGAGGAACTTTGACACCCCTTCTCTAGGGTTTACATATTCAGGGCTTCCAGTCTCTCTTCATACGTCTTTTGGAGAAGGAAAGGAGGAGAGGTGCCGTGCCCTTAAGAAGACTGTGCCTGGGTCGGTCCACACCCCCCACTCCCTTACTATGCCACAGTTCCAGGGTTCTGCTCTCCCACTGTACTTTCGGCGTATGATTTGGTGGATCCTCCTCATCAGCTCCCTACTCTCTGCCCCTTCATGTGGGAAAATCAACTTTTCTGGCTTTGCTCCCCTGAAGACATCCCCCCCCCCCTTTTTCACGGGAAAAATCTCTAGTGCTGTGCCTCCACCACCTTCCTGCAGCTCAGCTCTATACTTTCCACCCCTCCCCCACAGGAAAACTGTATTTCTTTAATCCACTACATTTCTATGGCCTTCCATCGCCAGAAAGGAGCACCTTTCTCTGGTAGGAGACCCAGTCCCTTCTGGGAAGCAAGCCTTGCTTTTGTTTTCCAGTGCTAGGTAAGAGTTAAAAAAAAAAAAAAATTGACTGGAGTTGTGAAGACATGAGCAAGTACAGCAAGAGAGATGGTGGTGTGGAGAGGAAGGGATGATGTATACAGACGGAAGTTTTTTTAGGGGTAGCAAGAGGGGAATGGCCAGGAATGGAAAAGGGGCAGGAGGAGAGAGCAGTAGCATACATCGCTTGGGGGTCACCTGGAGCAGAGCACCCTCCTCCTCCAGTTGCTGAACTCCTCTTATTTCTTTGAGGCCGAAAGTTGCCACTACCAGGCCGCACCTTCCAGTGCACCCATATCCCTCTGCACTCTCGCAGCTGTGCACCTATTGGCGGGGAAGAGTATTGAAACCCTGCTATTACCTGACTGAGCTGCTGCGGCTCAAGCCGCCCAACTGCCCCAGCTCAACCGGCCCTCCATATTCACGGAGCAACATCCCTTCCCCCTGCCATCCACCAGGCCCTGCCTCATGCTGCCCCGCGTCCCGAAACTGAATCCCCACTATGGAATGGAAGCCCGCCCAGGAAGGAGCATCCCACACTCCCATAGCGATGGCTGAATTGCAGCTTCCGCTTCAGTTCAGGTTGCCTTACCCTCACTCACTTACCCTTGCCCCATCCCTGACCCTCATTGGCCCTCCTCCTGATCCTATTCCTCTCTACCCTTGGTTTCCCCTCCCCCTCCTTACCTCCCTTTCCGTTCACCCCCCCCTTAGGCAACAGCTTCGGCCCTTTTGTCTTCACTGCCCCCCCTATAGGGTGGGGTGCTTGTCCTTATCCTGGAGCATACCATATCCTTCTTGGTATGTTTTAGGGGGGAGGGGTGGAAATCTTCCCAGCCTCAGAGAAACAGCAAGAGTGACTTGATTGCCATGACCGATCCCCTCTTGTTAGTGCTCTGGGGTTGAGAGGTGTCAAGTTCCTCTTGCTATAAGCTCTTCTTCCTGTTTCTCATAGGAACATGACAGCAGCATCCAGTTGGGAGTTGGAAGACTCCCAGCCACAGACAAACAGCAAGAGAGGCTTGGTGGCCGCAACTTATAACCTGCCACAAGAGGTTTAGCTGGAGCTTTGAAACTCCTATGTTTATTAAAAGTTTTAACCGCACGGTGTTCAAAAATATATAAAAACAAGAAACGAAAAGACCACCATATTAAATAGGAAAGGAGAGAAAAAAAAAACCTTATTAAATCCACGTAATCTAAAACTAATATTGTTTAAATCATTTTTAAATAGTTGCCAAAAAGACAGGATCCCTATTCACCAATTTTCTCATAAAAATGCAAAACTGAAAAGATGTGAGGTCATATGCTGGGGTTCACCAAGCTTCTTCTGTTCTTGCTCAGGGGATAAGAGTTAAGATATTTGGCTCTGCTAAGCTTTTCTTGTTTCTTTGACAAATCACAAATAAACATTTACTGCCTCTTGGCACTCTGGGGCTCTGCTAGATTCTGCCCCTGCTCCCCTGGATTCCCCATGTGTGCCTTAGTCACTGGGACATGGCAGAGGGAAAACCCCATAGTGGCCAGAGGCAGCCTCTGGTGATCATTGCCATTGCCAGTGGAATGCAGTGATATTTACAGCAGGGGATTGATTTATTTTAATTATTTAGTCGAATTTCTAGCCCATTCTCCCAGAAAAGCCTAGAACATATTACACTCCTCCCTCCGTATTCGCGGGGGATAGGGACAGAGCCAGCCCGTGAATATGGAAAATTTGCGAATAACTTTTGGGCCGACTCTAACCCACCCTTGCCTCGCGGACTTTACCTGGTGGTCTAGCGGTGACACGGGGTGGGAGCGATCTTCCTACTCTCCTGCCCCATGCAGAGCCGTCATCGAAAATGGCTGTGGTGAGTTCCCGTTGTAGGTCTCGTGAGACCACGGGAAGTCAACAGCAGCCATTTTTGATGATAGCTCTGCACGGGGCAGGAGCATAGGAAGATCGCTCCCGCCCCGCGTCACCGCTAGACCACCAGGTAAGGGTATGGGGAAGTTGGGGACAGAGCGATTCACTAGGGTGGGTCCTGGGCCAAAACCCCCCACTAATAATCGAAATCGTGCGTGCTAAAACCGCAAATACGGAGGGAGAAGTGTACACGTTCACATACGCAGTAAAAGGTTTAGTAACGAGGTTACAACTTCACTTACAGCGGATATACAGAACAACAGATTAAAAGGAAGAGAATAGTAGTAGAAACTTTTATGTACATGTTTGGGCACTGTGCATGGTAGCATGGCAAACAATGAGCAACAAGGATGCAAATTCACATATATGATATACAGAAAAACAGATTAAAGGGAAGAAAGGCAGCAGAGGGATAATTCTTATGAATTTCATGGAGGAATGAATACAAGATTTGGGCTGAACACAGTAGCATGGCAAACAATAGGCCCTATAGGTAAAGCATCTAGATCAGGGGTGTCCAACCTTTTGGCTTCCCTGGGCCGCATTGGCCGAAAAAAATGTTTCTGGGGCCGCGCAAATACTGCAGCAAGACAGAGGAGGGAGCCGGCAAGACGGTAAACAACCAGAGGCAGCAGAGGAAAACACTGCATCACCCTCAACTGGGGCCGCACAAAATACTTCATGGGGCCGCATGCGGCCTCGGGCCGCAGGTGAAATGCCCCTGATCTAGATATACAATACATTCAAAGTATAGGACAATTTTAAGCATTCTTGGTGTTGGATAAGGTCTTGCATAGTTTAGGAGACGCTTATTTGTAATTTGTCAAAGAAACAATAAGAAGAGCTTGGCGGACCTAGGTTAGGTGTCTGTTTAATGCATCTGGAATATTCTTAGATTCTTCTCCTCTGTCCTGTCCTGTGCTCAGTTAAGCAAGCAACATACCACCATGCTGTTTTTTTAAAGTTAGAGGTAATATTTTTCACTAGTATGGCTTTTTTTTCAGGTTCTGTGTGCTGAGCTAGAAAAGCTTCATACTGAAATGATGGATCAAAAGGATGTCCTGTTGAAGTCTCTGAGTGGTGCTGGTAGAAACATAGATGTGGTTTGCCAGTGTTTTAATAGCATACAAGAATGGCTTAAACTAACTCATGCTGCTGCCTTATCTAGAAGCAAGTCCATGAAAGCTAGGCTGGACCAGAGTGGTAAATATCAGGTAAAGTTTCACTGAATAGTTCCTATTTCTTGATGTATTTTATATGGCTTCTGTTTCATTTGAGACTATGGGCTTCATATATTAAAATGTTAACTATTTTGAATGTTAGCCAATTTTATAACAGGCCATGTATGTGTGAAGGCCTAGTGGGTGCCTATTTTGCCTGTTTTATAAAATGTGTATGTGTAGGGTTACCATATGGCTCCAGAAAGAGGAGGACGGATTCCAGTTTTTACTTCCATTGCTTTAAACGGAAGTAAAACCTGGATGTCTCAATCTGTCCTCCTTTTCTGGAGCCATATGATAACCCTGTGTATGTGTCTATATAAAGTACTGGCACAAATTCTACAGAAATAGCAGGCTCGATTGAAGCTGTGAACATTTCCACCTGCTTTGGAGCATATGAACATGTTAATATACATAAAGTACACATGCAATTTGTAAAATATACATGTGACATCACCCGTGCTCCATCCAAACTCATCTCCTGACTAAACCAATTCTAATTGCATCATGGGGACTTTTATGCACCTAATTGCATTGCGGGTACTGTTAACACCTGAAGTAATTTTAAAGCAGGTCTTTTATGCACATATATTGGCATGCAAGGGTGACAAATCTGACAAACACATGGAGTAAAACCATGGTTTGCGAGCATAATTCATTCCAGAAACATGCTTGTAATCCAAAGCACTCGTATATCAAAGCGAATTTCCCCATAAGAAATAATGGAAACTCAGATGATTCGTTCCACAACCCCAAAACTTTAATGCAAAATACTATAGAGCAGTCACTACACTCCTGCAGCATCGGAGAGAGAGCAGAAACAACGGCTCAGTTGTGATGACGTGATGCGCATATACATACTCGTATTGCAAGACCGTGCTCGTTTAGAACAGTCTGCAGCGTCAGAGAGAGAAAGAACCATCGACTCAGTTGCGTATACTATATGTACTCGTATTGCAAGACAACGCTCGTTTATCAAGTTAAAATTTAATAAAAGCGTTTTGCTCATCTTGCAAAACACTCGCACACCAAGTTACTCACAATCCAAGGTTTTACTGTATATAGATACACACACACGGCTCAATGGCAGGGTTTGCCCTAATATGCAGAGAACCTGAGTTTGATTCTTTGATGAGGTCTTCCACTGCACAGGTGAATAAGGATGGGAATGCCATTGAGGGGAGCATTCATATCCCCTTAGAAGGGAGAGACCCTCGGTAACTTTGTTAGAGATACCTAGAAGCCAGATGTTGGTATTTTGGCTGCAGAGTTCCAGACAGAGCTTGATATGTGCCTTCTGCAGAGAACTATTGCTGCAGAGATTAGGCTAAATCAGTTAAGAAGGGATTAAATGAAAGAGGAAAAATTCCCAGGTCTTTGAAAAGGAAGTTTTCTGGCACCAAACACCTGCTGTGGTTCCGGCTTAGCTTGAAGCCAAAGGAACAGGAGTACTTCCTCCCAAAAATAATAATAATAAAAAAAATTATATTCCGCATATCCTACAATTCTGTGCGAATTACAAATTATTCAGGTACTCAAGCATTTTTCCCTAACTGTCCCAGTAGGCCCCCACTCTATCTAACGTACCTGGGGCAATGGGGATTAAGTGACTTGCCCAGAGTCACAAGGAAGAGTGTGGGATTCGAACCCACAACCTCAGGGTGCTGAGGCTGCACCACACACTCCCACTATGTCCTGGTGTTTGCTTTTATTCTTCATACATATATATCTTGTTATCTTGCAAAATATTAGTGACTCTCAAATTTGCCTGGGGATCACCAGCCCATCGATTTTTCAGGATATCCCTAATCAATATGCATGCATGCAAATCCAGCAGGTTTGAGAATGGCTGATATAGAGAATAAGACAACTGATTTTGGATACAGTACAATGTACGCATACTGGGATCATTTTCAAATATATTTACCCATATAAAAATAACAATTTATGCACGTAGACTGGAAATGAGAAAATTGGCATGACAACTTGTGCTAATGTGTGTGCTACCCAGATTTCCTGCTATTGAGTAGAGGAGGGACTGGGCAGGGTGTGGGTGGCAAATGGGCAGGGCCTATACACAGATATAGGGGCTCATTTTCAAATAAGAAAAACATTCAAAAAAGTGGCATAAAGGGGCAGATGGACGTTATTCTCCAAATCCTTCAAGTTCTCTATTTTCAGAACCCATTGTATAGACTGATTTCTATGGTGGTTGTCAACAGTGCGTCTAAATCTAAAGGGGCGTAGTTTGGGCGGGACTAGAGTAGGCTTACAATTTAGACATTTTTCTGCAATAATTGAACAATTTGGGTACAATTTGGATGTTTGGGGCTAGATCTGCTTTAACAAAAGGTACCTAAATTGACCAGATGAACCCTGGAGAGGCGAAGGCATGAGGCCCCCACACTCCCTGAGTGGTCACTGACCACCTCCCACCCCCCAAAGATGTGAATGAAACGGTATATGCCTCAGAGTATAATAGCCTCAGATGTCATATCCAGTCCAAATAAAGAAGCTTGCAAGTTCCTGGTGTGGTCTAATGAAACAAGAGATGGGGGTCTACACATACTGTATAATGGTAACATGTGAACCCTCCAAAACCCACCCAGATCCCACTGCATCTACATATAGGCAACATCTGCTGGCATAAGGGCTATTGGGGTGGTGTACATTTGGGTCCAGTGGGTTTTGGAGAGCTTACCATACACTATAAGGGAGTTATGGTGAGATGTATACCTGGGCCTTTAAATGTGAAGTTCACTGCAGTGCCCCCCTAGGGTTACCAGATTTTACGATCGTAAAATCTGGACCCTTGGCCCCGCCCCCAGGCCCACCCAGTTCAAATCAGCCCAGTCACGCCCCAGCCAAGAGAATAGACTTAGTAGATAAAGACAGGTTGTTCACCCTCTCCAAGGTAGAGAGATTGAGGGGATCGATTCCGTTAAAAGTGGATTGATTCCGTACAAACGTAAGGAAGTTCTTCTTCACCCAGAGAGTAGTAGAAAACTGGAACGCTCTTCCGGATTCTGTTATAGGGGAAAACACCCTCCAAGGATTCAAGACAAAGTTAGACAAGTTCCTGTTGAACCAGAACATACGCATTTAAATATATCACGGGTCGTATCGAGGTGGAAGAGGATATCTTCCGTCTTATGGGACCTTCGTCCACCAGAGGGCATCCGCTGAAAATCAGGGGAGGGAAATTTCATGGTGACTTCAGAAAGTATTTTTTCACTGAGAGGGTGGTCGATCATTGGAATGAACTCCCACGGCAGGTGATTGAGGCCAACAGCGTGGCAGATTTCAAAAATAAATGGGATATTCATGTGGGATCTCTAAGGTAAGGGCAGGGGGTGGTGAGCAAACTCAAGGAGAAGGGTCACTAGAGTGGGCAGACCTGATGGGCTTTGGCCCTTTTCTGCCATCATTTTTCTATGTTTCTATGTTTCTATGCAGGTAAGGCTAGACTGAATTAGGGCACTGGTCCTTGACCAAAGGGCCACCGCGTGAGCGGACTGCTTGGCACGATGGACCACTGGTCTGACCCAGCAGCGGCAATTCTTATGTTCTCTTCTTGGGCTCAGAGCCACATCAGGAGGGCATGCTCACATGTGACGCTATGACAACACACACATGCATGCAGGTGATGTCACTGCGTTGCATCCGCGCATGCACAGATGCCCTCCTGCCTGACGTGTTCCTGAGCTGGAAGCTTTTCAAAAGTGGCCGGGTTTTGAAAAGCTGTCAGGATGCCTGGACAGTCCTTTAAAAAAAGAGGGCGTGTCTGGGTAAATCCAGATGTTTGGTAACCCCTAGTGCCCTTCTGCTCTGCTGGAATGTCTGTGTGGCCAGTCTACTAAAAAAGTCGACAACGGAGTAGACAGAAAACCAGTCAGCACTGTTGGTGTTCAGTTGGACAAAATTTATTGCTCCACAAAGTTGACAATTCAATTGTTCTTGCTCCAATTTATCATTTTTCAGCAGATACACTTATTGATCCATATTCCTTTCACAGAATGAAATTAGGACACTCTATGACTCCTTGACTGATAAAAAGTCCATTCTGCACCAATCGTTGAGTGACAGAAATGGTCAAAGTGTGGCAGAACAGCTTCAGGTAACTTTATTTCACAATACTTTCCTCTGCTGTCCTTAAACAAACACATATATAGCACTGAGACACAAGAATAGAGTTTTGGTTCTTTTTTATGCATTGGCTGCACAGGTACTAACACATTTTTAAGGTTCATAAGTTCCCAAATGCGAGCTTTTTCTCTTTTAAATTAAATATGGTGCATTTTATTGCACTATTTCTTTCTCCATGATTTAAATTAATTTTGATGCATCTTACTAAAGGAACACTTTAATCGTGCACACACAGACAGCTAAGCTGAGATGCCACCTGAGACTTTACATCTAAAGCATATTATTATATCCTGTTTCCCCGAAAATAAGCCCTAGCATGATTTTTAAAGGTGTTCCTAATATAAACCCTACCCCAAAAATAAGCCCTAGTTAAGATTGACCCCCGAATGTCCCCGACACTCCTTGACTCCATCCCTGACACTAGTGCTGCCTGATTGGCTGAAAAAAATCAGACTTGTCAATTCAGCAACCCCCACCCCTGCTGCTTTAGGAGACCTCGGAGCAGAGGTATGTCAGTCTGATGGAGGGAGGGTCGGTGGGGTTCTGATGCATAAGGGGTGAGAGGGGAGGAATGATGCTGCACATGGGGGGAGAGGAAGGGAGAGATGATTGTTGTACATGGAAAAAATAAGACACCCCAGAAAATAAGCCTTAGTGCGTTTTTTGGGCCCAAAATTAATATAAAGCACTGTCTTATTTTCAGGGAAACACGATATATGCTCAGAAGGGAGGGGGGGGAAACTTTACAACAAATACTCATCTCAGTGACATAGCCAGCAATCTTTTTTTTCTTTTTTTAGATTAACTTGGGTAGGTACTACAAAATGCAGGTGCTGACGCTGCCTCCAGTTCTATTCTCACTGGTCTGTGCCATTGTCACTCACTGGGTGGAGAAGCCATGGTCCACCTGTAACTGTGCCTGACTTATCTTCTGCTTAACTTGGTTCTGTGTGCCATTCATTCTGTGTCTTTCAGTTCTCCCCCCTCCCCCAAGCCTGAAGGGTAGTCATTATGCACCCATTCCCAAACAATAGAAAAATAAGTGATTTTTTTTTTTCTGTTTCCAAATGCACTGCATGTGTATTTTAGCACTGCATTCCCTCAGAGCTTTTCATCTTTATTGAAGTTATGCAAATGTTTGGGACAATTCATGGGACAATTTTCATACAGTGCCCATTAACCCCCTCGTTGTATAATCTTAGAGGTCAGCTTCAGTCCGTTAGGGTGGTGAATGTTTTGCTAACAGCGTTATTCCTGAAATTTCTGAGCCAGGATCTGTGTAGGCTTCGGCTCTGAATAGCCAGTTATTTTTAAATGGTCAAGACATAGGCACTTAAGTTGATATTCAGCGCTTAAGCGGACATGGCATACTGCATAAAAATAGGATAGACCTTTCTGCAGACTCATTTATGCAGTAAACCTGATTGCTTAAGGGCTGAATATTTATTTTATTTACTATTTATAGACCACTTATAGTCTAAGGGCTCCTTTTACAAAGGTGCACTAGCGTTTTTAGCGTACGCACAGGATTAGTGCACGCTAGCCAAAAAATTACCATCTTCTTAAAAGGAGGCGGTAGCGGCTAGCGTGTGGGATATTTTAGCGTGCACTAAAACCGCTAGCGCACCTTTGTAAAAGGAGCCCTAAGTGGTTTACATTCAGGTACTGAAGTATTTCTCCCTATCTGTCCCGGTGGGCTCACAATCTGACTAATGTACCTGGGGTAATGGAGTGTTAGTGACTTGCCCAGGGGCAGAAGGAACAGCGCTGGGCTTGAACCTGCAACCTCAGGATGCTGAGGCTACAGCCCTAACCACTAGGCCACTCTTCCACGTGCTGACTCTGCCCAAGGAACACCTCCAATGTATCCGGCTTTGAGCTTGACGTTAACCACGATATTCAGTGGCATTTAGCCTGTTAATCTGGACAGTTCTATTAGGCCCACGCGCAGAATTCATATGTTCACCTTTCCATCTTTAAAGGACTGCCGCTTCAGCTTTTGTCACTAGAGTGCTTTTGATGGGGAAGAAAGCAATTCTTACTAACTGGCTGTCCCGAGATCCACCTCCCTACGCTCAATGGAGAGCGTTGATGATTGTTCATGCGACGCTGGAGCGGAGACTAGTGGGTGATTTAGATCGTGGACCGGGCCGCAAATTCTGTCAGACCTGGGAATGCTTCTGGCAGGACCTCACACCGTATGCTCGCAGTAGACTCTTGAATCGTTAGGACTATCTTACACTCTCAGTCTTGGTAGTGGCATTGGACTGTCGGGGTGGGGAGGGAAGGGAGGGAGGGGAGGGGAGGGAGGGAGTGAGCTTGCACTGTTATTCTTTGGATATGTATGCAACTTCTATTTGTATGTTCTGGTAGAAATAATAAAAATCATTTGAACATAAAGGACTGCCGCTACAAAAGATTCCTGGACAGAACTCTTGCCTCCCAGGCAGGTAAATGGAACGACTGGCTGAGTAACATTATCATGCATTCCTCATCCTACTTCAGTTTTAGAAAATCAATAAAAACAAATTTGTTTAATCGATTGTGACCTAAGAATCTTATAGTGTATCTCTTCTCCCAACCTGTACCTTATATTCGATGACTTTGTATTGTAACCACTTCGCTGATTGTCCAGCACCTCTTGTTGAAAACCGCCTCGAACTATAAAATTATTATTATTATTAAGGGCTGCTGAATATTAGCAGCTAGCCTCGATCAAACAATTGAACTGGTCAGCAGCTGGCTAAACCGTTTTCATTATCTAATCCTGCTAAGATTACAGAGTAGAAGCATTTGTGCATATGAATACAAAATTCATATGCATATTTGCTATACACATACTAAGCACGCACTGTTTGATAAGCTTAGCACTGAACTAAACATGCGTAGCGCTTATCTGCAAGGGGGTGGCCCGATGGGCAAGGCATGGGCGGGACTCACATGTACGTATGTAACTGACAGAGTAATATGTTATGTGCTTAACTTGCAACATTTAGGGCTCATAAGAACATAAGAAGCACCATCTCCGGATCAGACCTTCGGTCCATCTAGCCCGGCGATCCGCACACGCGGAGGCCCTACCAGGTGTACACCTGGCATAATTTTTAGTCACCTATATCCTCCTATGCCTCATAAGAACATAAGACATAAGAAGTTGCCTTTGCTGGGTCAGACCAGAGGTCCATCGCACCCAGCAGTCTGCACCCACGGCAGCCCAGCAGGCCTATGACCTGTCCGGTGTTCCTTGACATAGCCCTATGATCCCCCTTTTTCTTCTATCTATACTCTTCCTAACCTATCTCTACTTTTATCTGTATCCCTCTACTTTTATCTGTACCCCTCTTCCTAACCTGTCTCTACTTTTATCTGTACCCCTCAATCCCCCTATCGTTCAGGAATTTATCCAATCCTTCTTTGAATCCCTGTAGCGTGCTCTGCCCTATCACAACCTCCGGGAGCGCCTTCGTAAAAGGAGCCCTTAAGCGTCAACGTTTATACCTGCCATTGACCTTGTGTAAGTACTATCGCTTAAATGTTGGTGCACAAATGCCAGCTTATGCTGTAGTCTATAAGAGCATTTGGATGCCCAGATAACATTGGACAATAGCACTTAGCACCCAACACTCACCCGCATTTTGATGCCTATTTTTTGGGCAAGTTATACCAAATCGGCCCCTGAGGGGGAAGTTATCAACATGGCCTACTATTACATAGAGACATAGAAACACGATGGTAGATAAAGGCCAAATGGCCCATCCAGTCTGCCCATCCGCAGCATCCACTATCTCCTCTTCTCCCTAAGAGATCCAATATGTTCTTTATTTCATTTTCTTGACACGTTATTTTAATGTTAGCTCCAGTAATTACTAATTAGGTCTCGTTGCATAAAATAGTACTAGTTAGTGGTGAAATAACGTGTCTTAACAGTAGTCCACATTGATAACTACACTCTTGGGAGAAAGGCCTTGTATTTGTTTTACTCAAAGGCTTTGCACCAGTTCTCAAAATGAAAGTAATAGGATACTTTTGCTTTAAAATTTGCCACGAGTACAAATCATATGTGGCCATGTGAGCACTTTCGCGAGCTGAGTGACTGGTGGAAATGTTCACATCGTTGCCGTCAGCTAGACACATAACTGATAGTATTCCTTAACCTGTGAACATACCCCTGACCAACCCATACTTCATCCAGGTCCACACCCTTTTGCGGTTGAGCTTTATGGATTACTAGTCTTATAGCCCGTTACATTAACGGGTGCTAGAATATATGTGTGTGTGTGTGTGTCTGTCTTTATTTCTTTTTCTCTCTCCTTAGCCGCTTTCTGTATTTTTTGGGGGGGTTTTTCCTTGGCTGTCCACAACCACCCCTTGCCTGCTCCCGTCCATTATCCCTTCCTTTTACCTCCCCTGTGTCCTCCACCACTCCATCACTGCTCACCTTATCCAGCAGCAGCCCCTTTGTTTTACCTCCCCCCTGTCCATCATCACCTTCTTCCTGCTCCCCCTGTACGGTCTAGTCACTGGCCTCATTAACAATGTAAAGCAGCTGTAAAATAACCCTTAGCATATCCTCATAAGCAAAATACAAAATATCAAACCATAACCAACCTACCGCATCACTGCTTATCCTCTCCTGTATTGCATCGCAAATGGCAACGTGCCTGCTGAACCCTTTCAGCCTTGACTACATTGGGAATGCTCCAGGCTGTGTTATAACTCTTCCTTTCCCATCTCACCTCCTGAGAGTGAAAAGGAGAGTGTTTGGACGTTTAAAAAGACCCCGGGGGAAGTTCTGAAGTGGAATTTTTGTTGTTAGTATGTGCAGAGAGGGAAGGTATAGTCCACGACACCAAGATGTTAACTTTGTAGTTGCGGCCATTTTGAAGATCGTTCTGCCCTGCTCCTTGCCTTAGTATATTTTTAAGTTGAAAGACACGGTGGCGGCGGCTCCTCTCAAGATCCCCGACTGCATCGGACTTCCGACGCAGGTGGGGATCCTGAGAGGAGCCGCTGCCTCCGTGTCTTTCAACTTAAAAATATAGTAAGGCAAGGAGCAGGGCAGACCGAAGAACATTGATTCCCATAAGATCATCCGCCTCGGGGGAGACAGCCGCCGCGTCCGACATCTGCCTCGGGGGAGACAGCCGCCGCATCCGACATCAGGCGAGAGGACTTCAGGCAAGGAGCAGGGCAGACCAAGAAACAGCACGGGCCGACAGCTGCCGTGTCCGACATCCGCCTCGGGGGAGCAAAGAGAGTGTTTCGCGCGCATGCGCACTCCTATCTGAGATGCCCTACATCTCACGGAAAACAGACGCACGCGATGGGAGTGCGCATGCGCGGCCTAGCGTTTTATTATATTAGATGCGCCCTCAGTGTGTAGAACGCCAACTAATAATAATAATAATAACTTTATTCTTTTATACCGCCATAACCAAAAGTTCTAGGTGGTTTACACTAAAAAGAGCTGGACAATCAGCGAAATACAATAATACAGTAAAAAATGCAAATATTTGTAAAATAGAATTTCAATAATAAAACTCTCATTGTTAATTCCAATTCGCTGCTAATTTAACAATTAAGTTACATGTACAACTGACACCAGTCTATAACTTATGCACACAACTTTGCTCAACACAGGTTTATACAATTAGGGGTTCAGTGGATAATTTTTGGCATTGAATATAGCTAAAATGCATCCCTATTTCTTGAGGCCCACAGACTGAACTGTCTAACTTTTATGGATATCTTCTCTGTGTACCTATATACAGAATTTCTGCAAAGTTATGCGTATATCTTTATGGTGGTCACCCTGCCATTCTGAATTACCTCTTATGTTACTAAATCTTTTATGTTTTGAGAATGCATTGCATTGACACCCTACTGTATCATTAACTTAGACAACAAATGAGTTGGAACCACAACTGCAAGACTTTGAAAGTCAAGTAACAGCACTAAGAGAGAAGGGTGAACGACTCCAGATACCTGACTCAATTAGTCAAGAAGTCTACAAATTAGAGGTAAGAGTGTCCTGACACTATATTTCTCCTTCTAAAATATTAAAGGCTTTTTTTTTTTTGAGCACTAAAGTGTATTGCACAGGTTTTTAAAATGTTCTGTGGCATATGATCCCAATTAAATTTAATTCCTAGGAAGCTCTTAATGATGCTTGGAGGACTGTGAGAGCCAGGCAGTTCGATCTAAGCAACGCTTTGATCAGAGAAGGCCTGTGTGAGCGCCTACTGCATGGAATAGCAGAGTTAGCAAACACTGGAGAAGGAAAGCTCACACGGAGCCGCGGCTATCGGGCTAAGAATAAAACTGTCCTACAGCCCCATCTGCAAAACCACAAGGTACAGTGTAACAATATATTAATGCAGAAAATAGTATTTTTTTTTTTTCAAATAGCTTTATTAGCAATGGCAACAAAGACAATCAACCAACAATACAATTATAAACTCCACTGTACAGCAAGAAATGGGCCTAAAGCCAGAATCCCCCAAAACAAAGTAGATGAAGTTGTACTCAACCACAGTCCCGTCACCATCAGCAATTTGTATTTTATAGACCTCACAGCTTCTCCCACCAGCAAGGCAATCCACAAACATAACGTCCAGTGCACCCAGTCACACTCCCCCAAACACACATCCACCCAGCTATCCACTGATAGTTCATGCTGAACCCTCTATTTTTCTTGTTTGTCTGTATGGTTAGATTGTAAGCTCTACTGAGCAGAGACTGTCTTTTGAATGTTTAATGTACAGTGCTGCGTATGTCTAGTAGTGCTATAGAAATTATAAATAGTAGTAACTCACCAACATTTTGGTTTCTTGCTGAAACCTTCATTAGAATTACTGACGTTTGAAGGCCTATTAATGTTTTGTTTATTAACTGAATTGTAACAGACATTATGACAAAAGAGGACCAGACAAATTGTGAAATTAGAAATAGTGTTCACTCGGTGCACAGTTGCAGAATATTAAAAAGTGAAATATAAAAGAATCATACAGATTTTTCTCTGGTATACCCCTGAGAGCACAAAATGATATACACATTCACCCTGTTTCATTTTCTTAGAACTTCCACTCAAGAGCTAGCTCTAAGGCAGGGGTCTCAAAGTCCCTCCTTTGAGGGCCGCAATCCAGTCGGGTTTTCAGGATTTCCCCAATGAATATGCATGAGATCTAGGTGCATGTACTTCTTTCAATGCATATTCATTGGGGAAATCCTGAAAACCCGACTGGATTGCGGCCCTCAAAGAGGGACTTTGAGATCCCTGCTCTAAGGGTTCTTAAGAACATTTCCAAAAACAAATCCTGTGTCAAGTTCTTCAGCAGTGTTTAGTAAGATTTGATAAGTAAACATATTTTGAAAACACTTCATTGAAGGAAGAGTTAACGTTTCTGCTTAATTTTCAGGATTTTTTCCGTGACCTTAACAATCGTGTGCTTCTGATGCAAACCTTTTCCACACGGCTTCTTCCTTTTGGGTTCAGCAAGAAAGAGCAAATCTGGACAGATTTGGCCAAACAAGTCAAGTTGTTGCAAGAACGTGCTGTCCAGCACGGCATTCATTTAGAGCGCTTGTTAAAGGTACTATTTCTGTTACTAAACTAGATATTAACCCCCCCCCCCCATCCTTTTACAAAACCATAGCACGGTTTTTAGTGCCGGCCGTGGCGGTAACAGATATGAAGCTCATAGAATTCATATGAGCGTCGGAGCTGTTAATGCCCTGGCTGGCACTAAAAACCGTGTTATGGTTTGTAAAAGGGGATTGGGGGGGGGGGGGTAAGTGAAAAAAATTCTTAAGTGGTTGTGTGAAGATATCCACGCAGCACCTAGTGACGCCTAAGTCGTTACCCTTCTCCACTGCCAATTCCAGACTTCGTTCCTTTCATCTAGCTGCCCCCTATGCCTGGAATAAATTACCCAAGTTTGTCCATCAAGCCCCTTCCCTTCCCTTGTTTAAAAGCAGACTGAAACCCCACCTTTTTGATATAGCTTTCAATCCTTAACCCTACTCCTCTGCTCTCCAACCCAGCCCACTGATTAACTGTATCCATTACATCCTGTTTGTCTTTTGGAAGCAGAGTTGAGATTGTGATGTCATAATGCCTCATTCCACCAATAAGAGCCAACCTTATCAATGATGTCACAATGGCTTCATTGTCCTGTACTCCCCTCTGCCCTCCAACCCAGCCAGCTGATTAATCGTTCCCCTTAACTTTATCCATGACATCTTGTTTGTCTTTCTTACCTATTTAGATTGTAAGCTCTTTCGAGCAGGAACTGTTTTCTTTGTGACTCTGTGCAGTGCTGCATGCGTCTGGTAGCACTATAGAAATACTTAATAGTAGTAGTAGTAATAAGATACCTAACGATGCCTACCTGAAAAGTAGGCATGGTTAGGGGTGGAGAATAGTTAGGTGCTGGTAAATTAGACCAAGTAAAATCTGGCCTAATATACTGGTGTCTATCTCTAGGACGCCTAGCGATGCTTTAGCCCGCTTAGGTGTCGCCAAGAGTGATTCTATAAGTGGCATCTACTGGTTGATTGATAGCTGTGCCTACCAGTGCCTATAAGTTAGGCACCATTGAGAGAATCAAACCTTTAGGGACAACATTAGCACATGGCCATTAATAGGAAAAACAGAAAATTGGCCATTTTCCAGTTGCAGTAAAATGGGCTTAGTTCGCAGGTCCTTTTTAAATAGCTTACTAAAAGGGCCCCAAATATTTCTTCTGGACTTTTGGACATGTGTATGGCCAGTAGTTATTATGACATATTCTTAACTATAAAGTACATTCATAACTCTTTTACTAAGCGATTGTGCTTTGTGTTTTAGGACTGGACAGAATTTGACGCAGACTATGCATCTCTAAATGGAGAACTAACCACGCTTGGATCTGCTGTCCCTTCTGTGAGTTTAGTAGAAGAAACAGAAGAAAGACTATTGGAAAGAATTAGCATTTTCCAGGTATTTTTGTAGGTTTATTGTATTTTCCAGAGTCAAATAAACAAGCATGCTACTGTATATTTCTAACATATTTTATTGATACCATATTGGGCCCAACATAAAGGGCTCCTTGTACGAAGGTGCACTAGCGTTTTTAAGCTCACGCATCGGATTAGCATGCGGTAGCCGAAAAACTACCGCCTGCTCAAGAGGAGGCGGTAGTGGCTAGCACACGCGGCATTTTAGCGTGCGCTATTCTGCGCGTTAAGACCCTAACGTGCCTTCGTAAAAGGAGCCCAAAATGATCCCTGTCTATGGGGGTGACTCCTCCCCTGATTTCTTGCCCCCTAACTTGTCCTGTTTTTGGATGTGGGCATAAGTACTTGTGAGAGAGCAGTTTTCAGCAAAATTAGCTTTCAAAATTCCCCTCTCCCAATTTAAATGTGCATGCATTGTCTTTAAACTCCTGTTCGGTATTTTTATATCTCTAGTTCCGTTAACGTAGAATGCCCAAAGATCTATGTCCTTGCAAAATACACAAAGATTAAAACTCTATTTCCCTTCTTTTAAGGGAATTAGATCTAAAGAAAAACTGGTGAATTCCTATATGTTCAAACTAATGGAGATTTGGAATGCAATTCCACTTGTAATAAGAGACTTAAATTCTTTTCAAACATTCCGTAGAATATTGAAAACATTATTATTCTCTAAGGCCCTGATTCTACAAAGTGCGTCCCGATTTTAGGCAGCTGTAGGCATCCTACAGCTGTCTAATCAGCCAATCGGGATGCACGTTTTTTTTTTTTTTTTTTTTTCCAAATATTTTTTATTTTCTAATTTTTCATAAAGTGTACATAATAATTAATTACAATTTATAAATACATATTATCACTTTTATATCTAATACATTATATATCTGAATTTGATTTTCCCCCCTCACCCTCCCCCCTCCCTTTCATTACTTTAATTACTCTTTCTCCGGCCCCCTCTGCACAAGGAGAGGAGCGTGGGAGCCCTGCTCCGCCCCCCTCCCAGCACAGGAGAGCCGACTTTGAAAAGACTCCACCGAAGGAACCCTGCCTCTTTCTCCGGCCCCCTCTGCACAAGGAGAGGAGCGTGGGAGCCCTGCTCCGCCCCCCTCCCAGCACAGGAGAGCCGACTTTGAAAAGACTCCACCGAAGGAACCCTGCCTCTTTCTCCGGCCCCCTCTGCACAAGGAGAGGAGCGTGGGAGCCCTGCTCCGCCCCCCTCCCAGCACAGGAGAGCCGACTTTGAAAATACTCCACCGAAGGAACCCTGCCTCTTTCTCCGGCCCCCTCTGCACAAGGAGAGGAGCGTGGGAGCCCTGCTCCGCCCCCCTCCCAGCACAGGAGAGCCGACTTTCTTAAAAAAAAAAAAAAAAAAAAAAAAAAAAACTGCACCGGAGGAATCCTGCCTCTTTCTCCGGCCCCCTCTGCACAAGGAGAGGAGCGTGGGAGCCCTGCTCCGCCCCCCTCCCAGCACAGGAGAGCCGACTTTTCTAAAAAAAAAAAAAAAAAAAAAAAAAAAAAAAAAAAACTGCACCGGAGGAATCCTGCCTCTTAGTGGGCGCCTTCGTGGAGCACCTGAGAGGAGCACCAGCGGACCTTAGAGACGTGAGCACCTACACCCCGGAGACCACTCCACCGGACCTCCTGCCTACCTCCAATATAAGGTAAGGAGCGAAAGATACCCCGCTCCTCCCCCTCCAACCAGGTCTCTAAGAGAGACCCACTCCCTCTACCTAACAACCCAAACACTCCAAACCAGACATCAAACATGAAGCCCTCCCGAAATACACACAAAATAGCTACCATCCTGATAATCCTCCTCATTTCTAGCTGGAATACAACAGCAAACAACCTACCCACCACAACCTCAACCGCAAGCACAACCAACTTCCAAACCCCCAACAGAAGAATACTCACACCAAGATACCCAAACCACCACACCAACAATCAACACCCCATCACTGTTATCTGGAGAAGAAGATCAACACCCCCGAAAACAAAACCTCAAACAACCACCACAACACTCATATACCCGGAAACAACTTACTTTCCACAGTCCAACACGACCTCCCTTACATGTGCCTATGTCAACATCAGATCTCTAGGACCCAAAACAGAAAACATAAAAAATTGGATAACAACAGAAAAACTTGACTGCTTATTCCTCACTGAAACCTGGCTAACCTCAGACACAGACCCTAGAATAAAAGAGGTATGCCCGCCGGGATACAAAATAACAGTAACCTGCAGAGAGAAAAAAAGAGGAGGAGGACTAGCAATAATATTCAAAAACTCCCTAACTCTAAACATACTCGAGAAAGTATCCACCCCACAAATGGATTTCCTAGCGTGCCAACTCACAGACACAACACTGGAAAACTCTCTAAACTGCCTGCTCTGCTACATAACGCCAGGAAACTGGACCACAGTGAGACCCGAATTTGAAAACTTCATCTACCAAAATTCACTAACAGCTGATTTTAACCTCATACTAGGAGACCTAAACCTACACCTAGAAGACCCAACCTCCACACCAGCAAACAACTGTCTATCCTTCCTCAATGCATTATCCTTCCAGATCCTAAACCCACAAACCACGCATGAAAAAGGTCATCAACTGGACATTGCAGCATTCATGTCTCACCAACCATCCAATCAAGAAATCCAAACTCCTAACGGAACATGGTCCCCATCCCTATGGTCAGACCACTACATCTATAACTTCAATATCAATTGGACCAAAACCAAACACACACCTCAATCAAAAAAAACCACATATACCTCACGCAAACATATCGACCCAACCATTTTCTGGTCAAAGGTAGACGAAACCATCCAAGACGGCGACCCAAAAAACTTCATCTCCCACTGGAAAAATGTATCCACCAACATCCTTGATAATCTGGCACCCCTACAAACCAAAACCAGAATCAGCAGGAAATCTGACCAATGGTTTGATAATGAATTACTCCAACTCAAAAGACAGTGTAGAAGATTAGAAAGAAAATGGAGAAAAAAGAACCAAGAACAAACAAAAACCGACTGGAAAAAAATCAACAAACTATACAAAAATCTACTAAAAGACAAGAGGAAAAGCTACTATACCAAGCTCATAGGCACAGAAACACAAGATTCCAAAAAAATTTTCCAAATCCTGAAAGAATTAACAGACACTAAACCACACACTACCACCACGAACACACCTCCACCATCACCTACCCTCTTAGCAGAACATTTCAAGAATAAAATCACCAACACCAGAGCCACACTCATCCTCAACCCATCCAAGCAAAATCCAATCACAATCCACACTACAGGAAAAGAGGCAATCGCAGCAGACAGAATTTGGACTCAATTCCCAAACATACAATGGTCAGAATTCAACAAATTCTACAAAAAATACAGCCATGCCTCCTGTGACCTCAACCATTGCCCCTCATATCTCCTTACCACCTCTAGTGTAAAGTTCCGCACCATAACTCTACAATGGATCCAATTCACGCTCACAGAGGGCACATTCCCTGACAACCTCAGCGAAATCGTCATCACCCCAATCCAAAAAGATCCAAAGGCACCACAAAACCTCCCATCTAACTATAGACCTATAGCCTCAATTCCGCTATATGTCAAAATTATAGAAGGCCTAGTAGCCAAACTCCTCACCAATTACATAGAGGACCACAACCTACTCCACCCCATGCAATCAGGATTCAGAACAAACTTCAGCACAGAGACATTACTAGGCTCCCTCATGGACACCGTCAGACAACAACTTAGTAAAGGAAAAAAAAATGCTACTCATACAACTGGACCTATCGGCGGCATTCGACCTGGTAGACCATAACATCCTTCTACAGATCTTAGATGCAATAGGCATCTCAGATAAAGTATACGCCTGGTTCGAAGGATTCCTAAAACTCAGAACCTACAGTGTAAAATCTAACAAAGAAAGATCAGAATCCTGGTCAAACCCCTGCGGCGTGCCACAAGGATCTCCACTATCCCCCACCCTCTTCAATCTATACACTGCCTCTCTAGGAACTCATCTGGATAATCTAGGCATAACATCCTATAGCTATGCGGATGACATCACCATCCTCATCCCATACGATCATTCCAAACCAACCATGACAGACGAACTTCACCAAACACTGGAAGCAGTCACAACCTGGATGGAAAACCACAAACTTAAACTCAACCAAGACAAAACCAAATTCATCCTCCTAGAAAACGACAAGATCCAAACCACAACCATACTAGACATAAACGCAACCAAATATCCCATCCAAACAACCATAAAACTACTAGGCATGACCATAGACAGATGCTGCACAATGCAACCGCAAATAAACAAAACAACTCAAAAATCATTCGCAATCATGAGAAACCTGAGACAAGTCCGAAAATTCTTCGAAAGTACACAATTCCTACTTATAGTACAATCCCTAATACTAGGCATATTGGACTACTGTAACATACTCTTCCTCCCATGTCCAGCAACCACGATAAGACAACTACAAACAATCCAAAATACAGCCTTAAGACTCGTCTATTCATTGAAAAAACACGACCACATCACCGAGGCCTTTATCAACTCACACTGGCTCCCAATCCAAGAAAGAATCCAATTCAAATTCTACTGCATATTATTTAAAACCCTACACGGAGACAGCCCATCATACCTGAACAATCGCCTCATCCAAGCAACCAACACCAGACACAGAAAAACGCACTCCCCATTCATACCCCCCCCATCCAAAGAAGTAAAAAGAACAAAACAACATGACGGCCTCCTAGCCACACAAGCTGCAAGACTGGACAACCAGATATCCAACCTGCTGATGACCTCCCCAGACTATAAGACGTTCAGAAAAGAAATAAAAACCACACTTTTCAAGAAATTCCTAAAACAGCAATAACAACACGACTTCTAAAAAACCCTTAAGATCTACATCTTACCTAACTAGCTATTCACTATGTAATTTTGTAATTATGTAACTCTGTAATTCTGTAATTCTGTAATTCTCTAATTCTGTAATTCGGTAATTCATTGTAATCCTGTCCTTAAACTAACCTTTTGTAATCCGCCTTGAACCGCAAGGTAATGGCGGAATAGAAATCCCTAATGTAATGTAATGTAATATAATATTTTAATTTTCAAATTTTTATAAAAAGTATACAACATATTAGAATACTATTGATACATATTCAATAACTTTTTTATATCTAATATAATATAATCTAAACAATTTTTATCCCATTTCCCTCCCCCCACCCTTTTATTACCTTTTTTTTTCATACGTTACATTTTGTATAATATATTATAACATACTATGTATAAATTAATTTTTCTTACCCCCCCTTTATGTGTGTCATAAAAAAAAAAAAATCTTTAAAAAAAAAAAAGAAAAGAAGAAGAAAACATCATATTATTTATTCATTATAGTATTTTGTCAATGGCCCCCATATTTTTATAAATTTAATATATGTCCCCTTTTGTACTGCTATTGTTCTTTCCATTTTAAAAATATGACATATTGTATTCCACCAAAATGTGTAATTTAGGTTGTTGTAATTTTTCCAATTGTTAGTTATATGTTGAATGGCAACCCCTGTCATAATTAATAAAAGCTTATTATTTTCTGGTGAAATTTGACTTTTTTTTCTCATCATTGTTCCAAATAAAATTGTATCATATGATATCGCAATATGATTTTCCATTAATTTATTAATTTGTGGCCAAATTGAATTCCAAAAAATTTTTATATAAGGACAATGATATAATAAATGATCTAATGTCCCTGGTTCTAGATTACAATGCCAGCATCTATTAGACTTAGAACTGTCTAATTTTTGCAAACGGGTAGGGGTCCAAAAAGCTCTATGTAATAAAAAGAACCATGTTTGTCTCATAGATGCCGACATTGTACATCCCATTCTCCAAGACCAAATTAGTGGCCATTGAGATGCATTAATTTGATGTCCAATCTCAATGCTCCAAATGTCTCTTAGACCATTTTTTGGTTTTTTATTTACATATCCAGATATTAATTTATACCACAATGCGGCTTGATGTCCTAGGAAGTCTGCTTTAAAGCATAAGAACTTTAAACTATATTGATTGTTTAATGATTTCCATTCAGGGAACCCAACCTGAATGGCCTGCTTCATTTGCAACAATTTAAAACTTTGTGTTTTATTGAGACCAAATCTATGTTGCAATTGTGGAAAATCCAGCAGTTTACCTTCTGAGATAATATCATCTAGAGTTCTAATGCCTGCATTAATCCAGTTCTTCCAAAGGATTTGAGCTCCGCCAATTTTGATCTTGGAGTTTATCCATATGGATTGATTAGTTGATTTGTATATTGGGATGGGTGTTAATTTATCAATAAATCTCAATGTTTTCCAAGTATCCATTATTATTTTATTTTCTTTGTATCTTTTAGGTATATTAATACTTGGTAGATGAACTAAATTTAGGGGAAACATAAGGCGCCATTCCAAATATAACCAATCTGGTGCATTATCTATAAGTTCTGGGAGGATCCAATACATACCCTGACGTAGAATATAGGCTTGATGGTACCTATAGAAATTTGGAAAATTTACCCCTCCCTCCTTAATTGATTTTTGTAAGGTTACTAAAGCTATTCTAGGTGTTTTACCAAGCCAAAGAAATTTTGTTAAAATTCTATTAAGCTTTTTATAAAAGGACCCCTGAAAATAAATAGGTATCATACTCATTTGGTAGCAAACTACAGGCAACATCATCATTTTAATAGTTTGAACTCTTCCCCACCAAGAAATATGTAATGGGTTCCATTGCTCACATAACTCCGTAACTTTTTTTAATACATATTTTTCATTTTCTTTTACAGTATCTTCAATTGTTTTTTTAACTTGAATGCCTAGATATTTAAATCCTTCTTCTTTCCATATGAATGGAAAAGTATCAAATAATCCTTTTACACAGTGAACATTCAGAGGTATAATTTCAGATTTATTCCAATTAATTTTATAACCTGAAAATTTGCCAAACTTATCAATTAATTCCAATAAAGAAGATAAGGTAGACTCTGGATTTCTCAAATAAAGCAAAATATCATCAGCATAAGCCGAAATTTTATATTCCATATCTGAATATGGAATACCTTGTATCTCCCTCGTTTGCTGTATTGCTAATAATAAGGGTTCTAATACAACATCAAATAACAAAGGAGATAAAGGACAGCCTTGTCTAACTCCCCTCTGCAATTGAAAACCATCAGATATCATATTATTAATATTTAATCTTGCAATCGGGAAGCTATACAAAGTTTTTACCATTTGTATAAATCCAGAACCTATACCAAACCATTCTAAAGCCTGATATATAAAATTCCATTCTACCCTATCAAATGCTTTCTCAGCATCTAATGAAACTGTAAAAGCCGGTTCATCCATTTTTTTTGACAAGTTTAGCATGTGAAATAATAGTCTAGAGTTATTGGAGGAATGTCTTTTAGCAACGAAACCCGTTTGATGCATATCTATAATATGTGGGAGAGCTTTGGCTAATCTCAAAGCCAAAATTTTCGCTAATAGTTTATTATCAACATTTATCAAAGATATAGGCCTGTAGTTCGAAACCAAAGTAGGATCTTTATTTGGCTTAGGCAAAACAATTATTATTGATTCAGCCATAGTACCTTTTATATTACCTTTTATAAGTTGTGTCTGATATAATTTTAATAAATGTGGGGAGAGGATATTTTGAAATGTTTTATAAAATTCTACTGTGTAACCATCACCACCTGGAGCGGATCCAACTCTAAGAGATCTCAATGCTGTTTCTAATTCTTTTAATGATATAGGTTCTTCTAAACTTCGTTTTATATGATAAGGAATTTTAGGTCCATTAATTAAATCTAAAAATTTTTTCCCATCTTTTTGTTTCTCCAAATAAGGTTCGGAAGAATATAGATCCTTATAAAAATTTAAAAATTGTTTTAATATTATATTTGTTTGATTTGTTATTATACCATTATCATCTTTTATTCCATTAATATTAGTTCTCCTTTTTTTTGCCTTAAGATAATTTGCCAATAATTTTCCCGCTTTATTGGAATTTCCATAATACATTGTTTGCTTAGAAAACAAATCCCTTCTTATCATTTTTGAAGTTAATTCATTATATTTACCTTTTACTTTCAATAGAGCTTGCAAAACTTCATATTCCCATTTACTTATCAATTTAGCTTCTAATATTTTTATTTCTTTTTCTAATTCTATATATTGTTTTTTAATTTGTTTCCTAATAAAAGCTGAATATGATATAATATTTCCCCTCATAGTTGCTTTAAATGCATCCCATATATTCTCTATAGATGTATCTTCCACTAAATTTATTTGAAAAAATTCATTAATTTGTGTTTTAAAATTTTCCAAAAATTTGTCATCCACAAGCAATGCATTATCAAATCTCCAAAGAGGTCTATTATTTTCTAATTGATCTAATTGTAATTCTATCCATATTCCCGCATGATCCGAAATAATAATAGGATCAATGGAGGCTTTAATCACCTGTTGCACTTTATTTGTTGAAACAAAAATATAATCTATTCTTGAAAATGATTTATGAACCTGTGAACAAAATGAATATTCCTGATCATTAAAATGAAGAATACGCCATATATCCTTCAAGTCGCATGATCTAACTAAATTATCTAGACCTAAAGATTTAATATTTTTACCTGGTTTTTTATCCAATAGTGGATCCATTACAGCATTAAAATCTCCCGCCACCACTAAATTAGAGGCAGCCAGTGGTAATAACATATTTTGTAGCTTTTTGAAAAATTCTGATTGATTCGAATTAGGGGCATATATATTAAATAACGTCAGGGTATCATTTCCCATACCTATATCGATATGTATCCATCTTCCATGTGGATCTGAACTTTTTACCTTTATATTGGCCATACATTTTTTATTTATAAGAATTGCAACCCCTGCTTTTTTACCCACTGCTGGAGCAAAAAAACATTCCTTTATCCATCCACCTGATAATTTCTGTGATTCCTTTATATTAAGATGGGTCTCTTGCAGACAATAAATATCTGCATTTTGCTTTTTTAAAAATGTTAATATTTTTTTCCTTTTAATTACATGATTCAGGCCATTGACATTAAGAGAATATATTTTAAAAGACATTATACATTTTAATACTTTTCATTATCTTATTCTTCCTCTCCTCTTTTACTTCTAATATCCAAAAAATTTTCTTCATGACACACATATTTAACCCTAATGTATCTCCTTTAATTATTCTTTTAAATATTCTCCTTATCCCTCCCTTTCCCACCCAATACATTGGCTGCTTAAGGATACACATTGGAACTGTTTTTTAAAAAAATGCTCCCCAGGCTGGCCGCCTATATTGAAGGCGCCTCTGGGATCCTAGGGAGGCCCGCAAGACGCCTAAGGGCCTTAGGCGAACCTAGGCGGCCCTACGCGACTTTCTAGTAGATGAAGAGATGCTTACAATGTAGACCCGCAAAATGCAGGTCTACATTGTAAGTAGACGCGGCCGCTATACTTATCGCGGCAAGGGATCTCTCTGCCGCTATAAGTATAGCGGCCGCCTGTCCGATTGCCTGCAGGAAGTGCCCAACCTCTCCTGCCGGAAGATGCCCCCACTCCCCCCGACACTACCATCGCCGGCAGGAGGGTGCCCAAACCCTCCTGCCGGAAGATGCCCCCCCCATCCCGACACTACCAATCACCGGCAGGAGGGTGCCCAATCCCTCCTGACGGAAGACACCCCCCCTCCACGCTAACAGCCCCCAAACCTCCCCCCACCAAACTAACCTGTAATTGCTGTCCTCTTGCCCGTCCAGCCGGCAGGCCCGCTCCTTCCCGGCCCATCCCGCGATGCCTAAGGTCTGATTGGCCCAGGCTCTAGAAGCCTGGACCAATCAGGCCTTAGGCATAGCGGGTCCGCCCATCCCCACTAAGCCTAAGGCCTGATTGGGCCTGGCGCCTATACAGAATCCGGGCCTAAGTATCTAACATCTCGCTTCTCTTAACTTTCTTTATTGTTTTTTCTCTGTCTCTCAGTTTATTTTCTTCTGCTTGGTTTATTTAATCTTTAACATTATTATTGTTATTATTTGTTCATGATTGTTAACCTAGTCGAGCTCCATTTTCCATGAAGATGACCCGGTCTATAAACTTAAGTTTTAGTTTAGTTTAATTTAGACCAAATAGACATAAGAAGTATAAATACAAATAAGAAAAAATGATTGAAAAGTTATAAGTATGTTAATAGAAGTGCCTTCATTGTTCATCCACTGGATGTAACTTACTTTTATTTTTTTTTATTTTAACTAGCAAATCAAAAGTAATATCGATGCAAGGCATGCCAAACTTTATGAAACACTGAGAGAAGGGAAGAAACTGGTGACTTCTGTGAGTTGTCCAGAGTTAGAGAGTCAGATCTCCACACTGGAAGAACAGTGGATGTCCTTGACAAGAGGTGTCCACCATGAATTGCACAGACTGGAAGCACTACTCAAGCATCTGATCTGGTATGTGTGAGCAGTAAAATCCTGGAATCAACAACTGTTTCTCCATCCTGTCTACACTGCAAATACGGGACTAAACAGGACACATATGGTTCTGTTAAGTACTTAAATACAAGCAAAAGAACAGCGGAGATATCCAAAACCACCGAGGTGCTTCTGATTTTAAATCTCTGCTTTTATTGATATATTGGCTCGACACGTGTTTTGGCCTATAAAGCTTATCTCAGGAGCCTTAAGACAGTCTGAATTTCTGTATTGTAGAATATATCGTGTTGCAATGAAACATCTAAAAACCACTATTTTCCATATGCTGGCAAAAAACCCGTATGGTGACCGGTTCTTAAGCTCCCTTGGAAAGGAGTGTCGCTGGTGCGGCTGATGTCAATGGTGCTATCCAGCTGGGTACTCTCTGGTAGAAAATCTTGGGGTGAATAAAAAGTGCTTAAGTACAACAGGCACGTGGGATCTCTTAGGGAGAGGAAGAGATATTGGATGCTGTGGATGGGCAGACTGGATGGGCCACTTGGCCTTAATCTGCCTTCACGTTTCTATGTTTCTGTGTAACTTCGGTGCTTTCTTATCGCACCCGCATAGTTACCCATGTGCTAGCACTGAATATTGATGATAGCTCAAATAACTTCCAGCTCCGATTTGGCTGTATCACCAAATCTGCCTCAGCTCTACCCGGATAGTGCTAAGTCGGTCAGAGGTTATTTTCAGTAACATTTTCTGGATAATGCTGTTGAAAGTCCAGGCATAGCTGCAATGGGCAGAATATATCCAGGTAGGAGATGCTCCTACATAGGTAAGTACTGCTAAATATTAGCCTGGCTTTTATATGCTGCTTTAAAAAAAAAAAAAATAGTAATTATGAGGTAAAATGCGGTTCTTTGGTTGATATACATATGTGAACTTTATTTGACTTGTCATTCCATTTTCCGCTCACTTCTTCCCATAACTCCTCAACCACAATTATATTTTCAGTTGTAGAGGGTTAGTTACAGGTGACAATGAAATTCTGGGAAGAAAACCATATTGGGAAGGAAAAATCAAAATGCAGATGAATTGTACTTTCAAAGCATGGATAGCGTAGCTGGTTTTAAGAAAGGTTTGGACAAGTTCCTGGAGGAAAAGTCCATAGTCTGTTATTGAGAAAGACATGGGGGACGCCACTGCTTGCCCTGTATTGGTAGCATGGAATATTGCTACTCCTTGGGTTTTGGCCAGGTACTAGTGACCTGGATTGGCCACCATGAGAACGGGCTACTGGGCTTGATGGACCATTGGTCTGACCCAATAAGGCTATTCTTATGGTCTCTCCTATTTTCCTCGTTTGCACAGGTACAACAAGGAATCGAGTGAATTGAGCATGTGGCTAGAGTCTGCTTACCAGAGACTGAATTATTGGAAGCAGGAGTCCCTCAGCACCTCCCAGGATCTGGATACTATCAAGAGCAACATCGACAGTTTCTATGTAATGACAATAAGATGCATTCCTTATTAGTTAATGAACATAAAGATTAAATTCCAGATCTTAAAACTTGGGCAGGGCATTCCCTCACCCAGGGCAGGATATTCATTAGGTGCATCTCCACATTTCTAATTGTAAGGTGAAACTTTTGATTTTATTATTATGGAGGGCAATTCTATAACTTGGTGCCAAGGTGTGGATTACAGATTTCAGATTTATTCAGTTTGATAAACCGCAATCTTACAGTGCAATCTAAGCGGTTTACAATTTTCAATAAAATCGCATATTAGAAAAGAACTCCATAGACTTGATAGGAACATCCCCACTGACAGCCCACTACAAGGCACCTCAAGAGAATGTGCTTAGCGCCAAATTTTACAATGGCATTTACCGTATTTTCATGCATATAACTCGTGCGTTATACACGATTTTTACAAACCGTGCATAACCTTGCGCGTTATACGCGTGAGCGCGTTTTACAACTTTTTTTTTTACATAGTTCCCCCCCCCCCCCGACGTCCGATTCACCCCCCCCCCCCCCCCCCCCCGCCGGACCGCTCGCACCCCCACCCCGAAGGACCGCTCGCACGCACTCGCACCCACCCCCCCACCCCAAAGGACCGCTTGCACCTCCACAGCCTCCCGACCTCCCCCATCATGTAGAAGCTCCTACCGTTGTCCTGCTGCTTCCTCTTGGCGGTCCCGGACCGTCTGTGAGCCCTGCGTCTGCGCTGCTTCTTCTTCCGGCGGTCCCGCCCTTTCTCTGACAAATAACCCCAAAATGTCCTACTGCAGCTGAAACTCCTGTCTGAAATTCAAGACATTTCTGAGTACTTTATTTTTCAGCAGGATGGAGCTCTAGCACATCGAGCTTGCAATACAGTTGCACTCTTAGCTAATGAGACCCCAGAATTTACTGAGCCAACAGCTCAGTGGCATTGACTTCATGTCAAGGCTGAAGGAGAACATTTTAAACACAAATTATGAATTAATTACGAAAACCTCCCATTATACCAGGGGTAGGCAATTCCGGTCCTCGAGAGCCGGAGCCAGGTCAGGTTTTCAGGGTCTCCACTGTGAATATGTATGAGAAGGATTTGCATGCACTGCCTCCTTGAGGTGCAAATCTATCTCATGCATATTTATTGTGGATATCCTGAAAACCTGACCTGGCTCCGGCTCTGGAGGACCGGAATTGCCTACCCCTGCATTATACTAATGTATTTTCAAAGGTCATGCCAACTAGTCCTTTTACTAAGGTACGGTAGCCGGTTTAGCGCACACTAAACGCTAACGCGCCCATTATAGTCTACAGACGCGTTAGCGTTTAGTGCGCGCTAAATCAGTTAGCGTACCTTAGTAAAAGGACCCCTAAAAGTCTAAACATTTGCAAAGTATTTTGAAACATCGTGTAGTGCAAAGCCTTGCTGGCATACTGAAAGTTCGGTGCTTCCACTTACAACAAATAAATAGTTGGTGTGCATAAGTGAGCCATGCAACGTGCAGAACTGATAGCATTCTCTAAATTGTATGTCATGTCCTGCCCTGCCCATGCTCCACCCCCATGAATGAGAGTTTGAGGTTATTTGTCATTCCAAACGTTAAGGCACCAGGTTATATAATAAGGGCGTTGCTGCAGCCTTGGTTCTTTGCCTCCATTTGGCATCTCACTTAGAATATGTACAGTAGGTGCAGCTCCGTTCATGTTAGAGAAAATGCATAAAACAAATATACTTATAAGCATGAGTTTCACAGGATGCCTCTGAAAACTCTCAGCAACTGATTTCCCTTGCTAAATATCAATTCAATGTGTTTAAGTTTGGTATATGGAAAAAAACGTGGATTTATGGGCATATATTTTTGCACTTAGGAAGCAGTCTTGATAGCCTGGTACGTATCATACTATGCAGGAATTAACTGCATGTGCCGCTGCTTTTTTAAGGTTCTCGTTTAGCTATGCATTGTCTTTTCCTTCTGATACTTTGTTTATCTTCTTCCCTCTTGCTATTCTCTCGGATGTTTCTCAATTTCACTCTTTCCAGAAGGTTTATTTTATTTTTAACTTGTTTGTTCAAAGGAATTTTCAAGGGAAGTAGATGAAAAATCACCCTTCAAGACTTCTGTGATCAGCACTGGGAATCAACTTCTGCGCTTAAAGGAGGCTGATACAGCCATGCTGCGGTCCAGTTTAGAACAGTTTGAGCAGAAATGGACAGATTTGATTACCCAGATTCCACCAGTCCACGACAAACTACACGAAGTAAGATTCAGTTCGGGCCCAGTAGAGGGACGATTTTGACTGAGACTTTATCATAGGAGAAAAGTCCTAATGAAGATAGTTTTTTTCCCTACAGGGAGTTTTGTTTTTTTCACTTTATAAGCTGTTTCCCTGTTGAGCAAGTATGTATGATGAAATTCTTTATCAAGTGAAAAGAGACAGACTACTTTTATAGATTTTCTGTACCGGTGGATGTTCCAGGTTTGCAAATGAGAATTGTAGTAGACATAGAGGGAGTTTTTAAACATAATCCTCCAATTGTAGGTGGCGGTAGGCATCCTACCTCTGTCTAACCAGCCAATCCGGACACACGTTTTTAAAAAAAGCCCTAAGGTAGGCTGCTTACAATGTAGCCATCTTTGCAAGCGTAGAGCCACCTAAGCTCGCTCAAGGCTAGACGTGAGCATGGTTTCGCCCAATAGTGGCCTTAGGTGAGCTCTAGGGCCATGATATGTGCCTGAAATGCTGGTCTACATTTCAAATAAATGTGACCGCTGATCTGATCGCGGCAAGGGAATCTCCCTGCCACGATCAGTTTAGCGGCCTCAGCAGGGAACCCGTCCGTCCCCCCCCCCACGACGATGACCAGAAGGAGGGATGCCCATTGCCTCATGCCAGAACCCCCAAAGCCCCTCCAACTGCAAATGTCCGCAGCAGGAGGAGTGGGTTTTTCTTTTTTTTTTTAAATAACATATGTTTATTGAAAGCAGAAAGGGCCACACAGGACACAATACAAAACAATAAAGAAAACACAGAAACAATCATGTACAGCAAATTCCTCCTGCTGCTACTACCCCGATACATCCGCCGGCAGGAAGGATGCCCAGTCCCTTCTGCTGGACACCCCCCCTCTCCGAAGATCACTGACAAGAGGGATGCCCAGTTGCTCCTGCCATAAACCCCCTCCTCTCTGAAACACCTCCAGGAGACTATTCCACACATCTACCATCCTTTCTGTAAAGAAGTAGTTTCTTACATTACTCCTGAGCCTGTTACTTCTTAACTTCATCCTATGTCCTCTCCTTCCGGAGTTTTCCTTCATTTGAAAAAGATTGTCCTCCTGTATATTAATGCCACAGAGATATTTAAAGATCTCTATCATATCCCCTCTCACCCTTCTTTCTTCCAGAGTATACATAATAAGTTCTCTAAGTCTGACCCCCATATGATTTATGACAAAGGCCACGAACCAATTTTGTAGCAGCCCTCTGTTACGACTCCATCCTCTTTATATTTTTTTGAAAGTGCGGTCTTCAAAATTGCACACAGTATTCCAAATGGGGCCTCATCTGAAACTTATACAACAGCATTATCACCTCCCTTTTCTTACTGGCCATCCCTTTCCTTATGCACCAAGGCATCTTCCTCACTTTAACTGTCACCTTTTCTACCTGTTTTGCCACCAAGTCCCACTCTTCTTCTGTGCACAGAAGATCCTCACCTCCTATACCAGTGGTTCCCAACCCTGTCCTGGAGGACCACCAGTCCAGTCGGGTTTTCAGGATAGCCGTAATGAATATGCATGAAGCATATTTGCATGCCTGGCACCTCCATTATATGCAGATCTCTCTCATGCATATTCATTAGGGCTATCCCTCTTAAAGTCAATCAATTTGTACCTTTGCTTAATCTTTGTAAACCGCATAGAACTTCTCGGTATTGCGGTATATAAGCTGTTATTATTATTATTATTATTATTATTATCCTGAAAACCCGACTGGCCTGGTGGTTCTCCAGGACAGGGTTGGGAACCACTGTCCTATACTATACCATTCTCCTGGATTTTTGCAGCTCAAGTGCATGACGCAGTATTTTCTAGCATTAAATCTTAGTTGCCAATTGTCTGACAATTCTTCAAGCTTCGCCAAATCCCGCCTCATGTCATCCACACCCTCTGCGGTTGTTAATTTTATACTATCAGCTAGATATGTTTTTCCAACCCAAGTACTGTGGCACTTTGCTGTACTATCAGAACTGATCAAATGGCCATGGAAAAGTCACTACTGTCCCATTCTAAGGTTCATGCCAGTGTTCAGGCTTTGCTCTTGGCACCTTACAACAAGCGACGCCATAGTAACAAAGTACTTTGATAGCAGATAAAGACCAAAATGGCCAATTTGGTCTGCTCAGTTGTAACATAGTAACTGACGGCACATAAAGACCTGAACAGTCCATCCAGTCTGCCGATAAGTTATACCCATTAAAAAATACATAATTAGATTAACTTGTCTCTTCTTTGATATTTCTGGGCCGTAGACTGTAAAATCTGGTATTGTCCTAGGTTCCAAATGCTGAAGTTGCCATCCAAGCTCACTCCAGCCTATCCAACCATCCCGTTGTTTGCAGGATATCTACCGTAAAGTCTGGCCAGTAACTTCCTCGTGTTCCAAATTAGTGGAGTTCCCATTGATGCCCACCCCAGCCCATCCTACACCGAATCACTATATATGGGACACAGATCGTTTAGGTCTGTCCAATACCAGCCTTAGTTCTTTAATTTACATCCTTTGTTTTCTAATTAGAGATCCTCTATTTTTATCCCATTTTTATTCATCTATTTTGTTTAGATGAACATATGAATTCCCATATGCGATCCAACGCTGTCTCCCTTTCTTCATGTATTTTAACTGGTCTCTGAACCCTTTTCTCATCACTGGCTTCCACATAACATAACATAAAATTTTATTTGTATACCGCTATACACCTGGAAGCTTTGATGCGGTTTACAGAGTTATCTAAAGGCTGAACATAATCAGCGCAAAGTACAGTACAGAAGAAGAACAATTATAATGCTTTGAGGACAGAGTAGGGTCAGCAGGATGAGAGCATACATAGGTCAATGCTCAATCAGAAACGTGGAGGGACATAATCAAAACAAACGTCTAAGTCCGTTTTGGGTCTAGGGCACTAGTCACCCAAAGTTGGCAGCGCTCAAAGTCCATTCTTGAAAAATATGACCAAAAATGTGTTTTTTTTTTCAAAAATCGTCTACTTCTACTTCCAGCCATTTGATCGTCCAGACCACTAATACGTCTATCTTTATACTACATTCTCGTCCAAAAAATCGTCCAAGTCCCAAATGCCGAGAACAAGACCTTTTGGACGTGGGAGGGACCATCAAAGTGATGGACTGGTCACCCAGACATGGCAACAGAGTAGTGGGGCACTTTATAGGGCACTGCTGTGAACTTCACAAAAAGAGTGCCATATAAACATCTCACCACAACTCCCTTGCAGGTCATGGTGAGCCCCCCAAAACTTACTATATCCACCTGTCTACAACCCCAATAGCCCTTATGGCTGCAGGTGCCACCTATATGGCAGTAGAGTAGGGTTTGGGGGGATTTTGGAGGAATCACATTTTTGTCCATGAATGCAGTGGTTAGTGGCTTATGGGCCTGGGTCCTCCTCTATGGTTCACTAGTCCACCCCCAGACTACTTAAGCCACCTCTGTGTAGCTCTACTAGGCTTTCCTATGTCAGGTACTAATGTTCTGGAGGCAGGTATGTATGTTTTTATGGGGGGGGGGTCAGTGATCACTGGGGGAGTGTGTTGGAGTATGAACTTTGTCTGCAGTGGTTATCTGGTCACTTTGGATACCTTCTGGGCACTTAGACCTGTTTTTAGATCGCCTAAGTCACAACGTATAAGTTCCATCCAGGCAGCCTCATAAAACTTTCAATTATCCCTGCAGTACGACTAAGTCTTAGGTCGGCCCACACCCCGCCCTAACCACTCCTTCAAAAATGCCACTTTCAGCTCTGGGCGCACAGCGGGATTCAGAGACCTAAAAAGTCTCTGGATTTGTCTAAAAACCTGTTTCGATTATCGGCACTTGACCGACATATCTTTTTGATCATCCAAGTGCCGATGTAGGCGGGTTTTTAGACATATTTGTGTTTCGATTATGAGCCCCATATTGTACAAATGGGTTTCCAAGTTGCATCTGAAGTGCATGTACGAGGGAGAGGATAGAAGAATGGGCACCAGTTCTCAGTTCAGGTGGGCTGCCTGAAAGGATAGAAGTTTAGTAACATAGGATTTTTGCTATGTTTCTTCCAAGGTGGGGGGGAGGGAGAAGGAGAAGGTAGGGGTTATTGTGCAGAGAGCGGATAAGTGCAGGAAGTTTGAATGCTTCCATCAAGTAGTTTGTTTCAAGCATTTCCACTGGTGGTGTGGGAAGACTGCCACAGCCTATGGCTGTGATACAGGTTCATTTTAAAAGCCTCTGGAAACTTACTCTGTTTTGATGGGCCCATGTGTGTCTCCAGTGCCCTCTCATTTTGAGCTTATAAAAGTTGGGCAATACTTATCAGCTAGTCTTGGTAGCTCCAGTATGATTCCCCCCCATCTGCCTTGCTTCTAGACCCATGTCCAGCTATATTGGACCAAATTCCCTGTTTGCGGCTCCAGCCTCTCCTTCCTGTTCCATGGCAGGTGGGCAGCATTGGGAAAACAGGAGGGGAGGGGCTAGAACAAATGGCAATAGTGAAGGGTAGAGAAAAGCACCCTGCTCCAGCCTTTCCTGTCCAGCTGCTTCCCCACTATCTGCTTCTTGCAGTTACACTTTGGTTGCTTGGAATGGGGACAGCCTAAACCTTAGACATCTGTGCTTATGGGAGGTAGAAGTCTGATAGAGCTCTGGTCAACTAAAAATTATTTGTGGGGAGATAAAAACTGAAATCTAAAGGAGGATGAGTAAATTTGTATGCCGATAGGGGGGAGATAAATGATTGGAGGGGCAGTGTAAAGTATAACGAATGCCAGGGACGTGAGGAGGGACGTGAGTATTTGAGAATGGGAGCAGAGAATGTTGATGCAGTATTAAGCATGGCTGCTGTTGCTGTCCAGCGGTAGGGCTATGGTCAACAAGACGAGCAACACTACATGGAGGGGAGGGCAGGTTAGAATAATTGGGGGGAAATGGGAGGGGGATAGGAGACCAGATCTAAGAGAGGTGACAGAGATCAAGGGAGGGGGGAGAAAGAGAAAACTGGGAACCGAGACACCCTCATCTATACCTTGTACATTATGTTGCATACACCGCTTGCCATTGTGTGGCGCAATGGTTAAAGCTACAGCCTCAGCACCCTGAGGTTGTGGGTTCAAACCCACACTGTTCCTTGTGACCCTGGGCAAGTCACATAATCCCCTCATTGCCCCAGGTACATTAGATAGGTTGTGAGCCCACCAGGACAGATAGGGAAAAATGCTTTGAGTACTTGAATAAATTAATGTAAACTGTTCTGAGCTCTCTTGAGAGAACGGTATAGAAAACTGAATAAATAAATAAATAGTTGAACTCTTTTAATAACATGTGCTAGCATGCTAATATCTCATTTGAGGTAGGTGTTAAATTTTTGTGTTTATTAAGTGAACACGAAATATATGTTTTATCAGACATACATGAAAATATTATTTGCATATGACATCTTTTTATTTACATTTAGGTACATACCCGGGAAAACACTTTTTAATGATGATTTATTTGGATACTGGCCAGTGCTTAGCACTGCTATCCAAATAGCTAACCAGATGAAGTTAGGACGGCCTTTTGGCTGTCCTGACTTTGAATAGTTATCTAAGAGCGGATAGTGTAGCTGGTTTTAAGGAAGGTTTGGACAAGTTCCTGGAGGAAAAGTCCATAGTCTGTTATTGAGAAAGACATGGGGGAAGCCACTGCCTGCCCTGGATCGGTAGCATGGAATATTCTACTCCTTGGGTTTTGGCCAGGTACTAGGGACCTGGCCAAACGGGCTACTGTGCTTGATGGACCTTTGGTCTGACCCAGTCAGGCTATTCTTATGTTCTTATGTACCGAGCAGACTGAGTATTGCCACTAACTGGATATTCTGGCTCCTTCCTCGCTCCACCCTGGACAACCCTGCCACTGAATTTCTAAGGCCAGTTCTGTCTAAAACATTTATTCAGACATTAGCTGTCGTTCTCAAATAAATGCCTTTGATTATCAGGCCATCTGAGGGGAAGAGTGGCCTAGTGGTTAGAGCTGCTGCCTCCGTACCCTGAAGCTGTGAGCTCAATCCCAGCCTGCTCCCTGTGACTCTGGGCAAGTCGCCTAACCCTCCATTGCCCCAGGTACCACAGTTAAATTGTGAGCCTGTCTTGACACCAGTTCAGGCAGTTACATACTCCCCTAACCACCCTCCCTTCCCCCCTTTTACAAAACAACAAAAGCAGTTTTTAGCGCCGGCCGGTGGGCTGAATGCTGTGCGCTGCTCCAATGCTCATAGAGCATTCAGTGTGTCGGACAGCGCTAAAAGCCACTTTTGTGGTTTGTTAGCAGGCTGAAAATTACAGCTACTTGACTAAGTTTATGCTTTGCCCGGGACTGTCTACAAACTAGCTAGTTTTGGCATAGAGGTTACATGGAATGTTCACTGGCAGTATCCGATTAAGTGCCTCTGAATAGCCCCGGATAGCCCCATGATACCAGTTTAAGTGGCCAGGAAACTCTCCAGGCCTTTTAAATTGCTTTGAGTAACCATCTTATTATGTTTATTATGATGTATTTTTTTGTTATGAGGTATTGTTGTGCAGTATTATGATATATTTTTATTTGATTGTGTCTTATGTGGTGAATTGCTATAAACCAGTTTGAGTTGTCCTTTGGTGGACTAGAAAACTATAAGCATAAAACAGAATAGGAGGGCAGCTTAAAGGACTTTCTTTTTTTATTTTTTTAAAAAAGGATTTAGTCAAAGTAACAGGACAAATGTTTCTATTTATGGCAAGCACCTCCGAAATTATGCACTGATGAGCAAGTTCTCTTTTCTAATAATTAAATAAAGACTTGTTCTCTTCAGCTTCAAATGGATAAACTGTCATCTCTCACGGCGGTTGACGATCTGATGGTCTGGGTAAACCATGTGGACCAACAAATGAAAGACAAAGTCCCGATAAGTTCAGAGAGCAGCACATCCCAGCTCAAAGGCCGTCTGCAGGAGAATAAGGTAAGCGAGGGAGCAGAACTAGAATTAAAATTAAAAAAATAAGGAGAGAGGAATGTTTAGTGTTTGGGTTTTTTTTCTCTTCTTGGTTTTCTTCTAATGCTGGGGAGTTAGGGGAGGGGTCTCGTTCATTTTCAACGGGCTTTAAGACTCAAAGCCTACGGTGATGTTAATTCTGCTTTGTATTTGGTATTGGGGCAGGGAACGGGTGGGATGGGGGAGGATTGACGTTGGGCCTGTGTAAATTGCATATTGGTTCTTATTTTGTGTGTTTCTTCTCCTTGTTGCTACTTATTGGTTTTGTTTTCTATTTTTGAAATTAAAAAATGGTTTATCATAAAAATAAACAAATAAGGAATGTGAACAGCCACATCCACAAAGAGGACAGCCTTCCTCTTGTTAGTCTGTACAGTTTGCAACAATCATTTGTGATATTATTTTCATCCCCTGACCTGAACTAGTCCCTGTGACCAACTCTTCACGATGCAGCTGTTGAACACTGAACATATGTTTATCTGCGTTGATGGAGAGCAATTTCCAGACAGTAGCTTTAGGCTAGTAAATGGCTTTTTGCTTGGGTAAATGGCTTTCAAAATTTTACCTTCCTATTAATCTGCTCAGATTTACACAGTAGAATAAAAGAAAGTGGTAGTGTTGTGACTGAGTCTGTGGCCTGCCAAGATTAATTTTTTTTTTTTTTTTCTCATGATGGCCTAAGTACAGTCTTGACACCAGAAAGCACCGTTAGAGAAAATTTCAGTCCCTTTTCATGCTGCAGTCTGTATTGAAAGGTTAAGAGATGCTGCTTAGAGTAAAGCTATTTTATGTTGCAGTTGGGCCATTGTGGTCAATTTTCAAAGGGCATTTAGATGTTTGGAGGTATGTAGGATATCCAAGTGCCAGTTTAACCTCAGGAAATTCTACTTTACGGAGAGGGTGGTGGATGCCTAGAATGTGCTCCCGAGAGAAGTGGTGGAGAGGAAAACGGTGACTGAGTTCAAAGAAGCGTGGGATGAACACAAAGGATCTAGAATCAGAAAATAATATTAAATATTGAACTAAGGCCAGTACTGGGCAGACTTGCACGGTCTGTGTCTGTATATGGCCGTTTGGGGGAGGATGGGCTGGAGAGGGCTTCAATGGCTGGGAGGGTGTAGATGGGCTGGAGTAGGTTTTGACGAAGATTTCGACAGTTGGAACCCAAGCACAGTACCAGGTAGAGCTTTGGATTCTTGCCCAGAAATAGCTAAGAAGAAAAAATTAAAAAAATTTAAATTGAATCAAGTTGGGCAGACTGGATGGATCATTGGGTCTTTATCTGCCGTCATCTACTATGTTACTATGTTATGTTACAATTTTCAGTGTAAGTGTACTCACAAAACTATATGTATACAGTAGACTCTCAGTTAACCTGCACCCATGGGGATTGATAGATGCCGGATAAATGTAGTTTCTGGTTGCTTGAGAGCTACTATTAAAAATAGGCCTTACTAATACTATACCCCATACCCACTCTCTGTCTTCCTTCATGGTTCTAGAACTGCCCATCTCTTCCTCCACCATCACAAACATGATCTGTCCTCTTTTCTCTTATGCTCTTCTTCTCACATATTCTCTTGTTCTCTTCTCCATCTCCACACCTCCTTCCCTTCTCCTTTCCATCTGCAATCTAAGCCTTCTTTCTTTCCCATCTCTGATCCTTTTCTTCCTCTCTTCTCATGTCTATCCCCTTTCTCCTTCTCTAATGTCAATGACTATGGTCTCTTTTCTCCCACCGCAATTGCCCATACACATGAATTTCCTCATAATTTTCTAACTCATGCCACAGAATATAAACATGTTTACTGAATTACTGCAGAAGCCTAATAGTTTTGGAAGCATGGTGCAAATGTTGGCACTTGGGGCGGAGGTGGTATACAGGATGGATGGTCCTCCCTAAGGTGCCTAAGGTCCCTAAGGTGACATCCAAGCTTCCAAGTTTATTTCAAATTTGTTATTCCGCTTATCAAATTTCTAAGCGGAGCAGATAAGTTAAAATCAGGGGTTGTACCTATTCAATGACATGGACAGATGAAAATTAACAAATAAAAAGGGTAAGGAGGTGAACTCCATCTGTGGACAGGATAGATAGACGTCTAGGAGTAGTACAGTAGGGGGGGAGGGGTTCCGTTTGTATGAGAACTGGAGTTTTAAGAGTTATACATCAAAGGCATCTTTGAATAGGAAAGTCTTTAACTTTGATTTAAAGCGTTCTTGTGATGATTCCTCTCTAATATGAATAAGTATAGAGCTCCAAAGTTGGGGAGCAGTTACTGAGTTTATATGACACAGTGAGGAAATTGACAGCATATGATCATAGGGATCTTGTAGGCGTATAGGGAATTAAAAGCCTGTCTATAAATTCTGGGGCATTGGTCATTTTGGGTTTAAAGGCTAGAAGTCATATTTTATGTGTAATTCTATGAGAGACGGGGAGCCAGTGGGCTTTGAGCAGTAGTGGCGTAGCATGATTGAATTTTTTAGCTGCTCACTAAGATTTAAACTGATAAATATTGATGCACTGCCCCCTTCAGAAGGCTTCTTTGTGCCCGCCCTCAAATCTAGCATCCCAAGTGGTCAGGTTTCTCACCTGCATCTTTTAATGGCCTGAACTCTGGTGCTGTAATGACCTTCTTGGAATTCATATTCCTGTGCCAGTACGCACGGTATTCATTGTTATCTCTGATTCTAGTGAAATAATGGTTTGCAGGACTGAGCATACTTCTTTATGAATATTTTGCAGGAACTCAAGAAAAAAATGATCCATAGACAGTGGATAGTGGAGTTTGTCAACCAGTCATTACTACAGCAAAGTGTCTGTGATATAGAAAGCATTCGCTATGAAAGGACAGAGTTTGCTGAGTCTCTTGGAACGCTGAACCTACATTGGCACAGATTACAAGGGTCACTGAATACGGAGGTATGAACTTTGTTAATATATGCCGTGTTTTTGGGTTTTTTCAATCATTTTGCCTCTATTATGAAGGGAAACTATAGCAAATCATTAACATTTTAAGAGAAGGAAACTAGAGCTGAAGGAACAGTTTGGCATATCAGACTGTTTCCTAGGAAAAAAACCCAAAACTAAAAATGATAGAATGTGAGGATGCTAGCAGATAAAGATGATAAGGCTCATTCAGTCTGCCCATCCCCCCTCTTGCTCAGAATTAATGTTCCTTCCCCTTTCCTCTGAAAATCTATTCTTATCTAGTGCTGCCTTGTACCTCTGATAACATTCTTGTGTTCATTACCCTTTTCATGAAGACATTAAATTTTGTATACAGTACTTCCCCGATATTCACGGGGATTCTGTTCCAGGAACCCCCGCGAATCTTGAAAATATGCGAATACAGTTTTTCATGGGGGAGACTGAAGAGGGCAGCGGGAGAGCAGCCGGAGCGCTGTGAGTGCAGGAAATCACTTGCCATATGCTCCGACAGCTTCTTCCTGCACTATGTCAGGCCTTGTCCAATCAGGAGCTGCGTGTCAAAGCAGCTCCTGATTGGATAAGGCCCAACTTAGTGCAGGAAGAGGCGATCAGAGCATACCGCGAGTGATTTCCTGCACTCGCAGCGTTCCTGCTGCTCTCTCCTGCCTCTCCCGCTGCCCTCTCCTTGTCGGCGGTTCAGGGTCGGAAAATACTGCCAACCGTGAATGACCAGGGGAACACTGTACATACATTACACCCATTTCCCTCTGTAACTCTCATCCCATGGTCCTTCAGTCTAGAGCTTATATAAGAATATAAGAATTGCCGCTGCTGGGTCAGACCAGTGCTCCTTCGTGCCCAGCAGTCCACTCACGTGGCGGCCCTTAGGTCAAAGACCAGCACCCTAACTGAGACTAGCCCTAACAGCGCACGGTCCGGTTCAGCAGGAACTTGTCTAACTTTGTCTTGAATCCCTGGAGGGTGATTTCCCCTATAACAGCCTCTGGAAGAGCGTTCCAGCTTTCTACCACTCTCTGAGTGAAGAACTTCCTTGTGTTTGTGTGGAATCTATCCCCTTTCAATTTTAGAGAGTGCCCTCTCATTCTCCCTACCTTTGCATTGGAGTTGGCTCTTGTTCTGTGCCCTTGGAAGTATTTGGACATCTATATCTCCTGTTTCCCTCTTATTCTTTATGGTGAAGTCCTCTGCCCAGATTGGTAGCAAAATTGTACGTAGTATTCTAAATGAAATCGTAAAAATGATTTATTCAATGGGATTATCGTCCCCTATCCCCATTTTCATGCTGGTTATTCATCTGCCCGAACAACCCAGCATCCGCCTATGTTTTGTCACTGCATTATAAACTTGTTTGACTACATTATGATCACTTGATGTTATCATACCCTGATCTTTTTCTTGTGTAACTCAGATCTTCATTCTCTGTACTGCAGTGCTCTGCTGGGTTTTGTTGCCCAAATGCATGACCTTGTATTTTTATTATTACATTTCAACTATCAAACTCCAGACCATGTCTCATTTTTTTAAACCAGGCCTTATGATTTTCATGCCTTTCAAGGTGTCTCTACCTTTCTTGTCCATTTGTAGTACTAACAAAGAAATAGAAGGAAAAACCAAGTGCTCAATGCAAGATTAGCACCCTCATATTTGAGTAGGGTAACACAAACCCCCCCTCCCCCCTTCATCATTACACCTGGAAAAACAAGCACAAAAATAATGAAGTCCATGCAATATTTCCATAAATGCACTCAACGGATCCCAAAATGAAAACAACTTTCTCCACCTCAGTACTGTTTCACTCCACACAAGGCTTAAGAACATAAGAAGTTGCCGCTGCTGGGTCAGACTAGTGGTCCATCATGCCCAGCAGTCAGCTCCCGCGGCAGCCCCTTGGTCAAAGACCAGTGCCCTAACTGAGTCTAGCCTTACCTGGGTACGTTCTGGTTCAGCAGGAACTTGTCTAACTTTGTCTTGAATCCCTGGAGAGTGTTTCCCCCCTATAACAGCCTCCGGAAGAGTGTTCCAGTTTTCCACCACTCTCTGGGTAAAGAAGAACTTTCTTACGTTTGTGCAGAATCTGTCCCCTACAAACGTAAGGAAGTTCTTCTTCACCCAGAGAGTGGTGGAAAACTGGAACGCTCTTCCGGAGGCTGTTATAGGGGAAAACACCCTCCAGGGAAGTTGCATTAGTAATCCTCTTGGAGTATACAGTATTTAATCTCTTTCAAAAGCAGTGCACAAACATTTAACATCCCTATAAAAAATAAAAAATCACAAAACTAAAAAATAGAAACAAAAAACCCTAATCCTCTCCCCCCCCAAAAACATAGAAGGCCCTATGTTTATTGCGACTTTTATAAATTACTAGCATCATTTTGGATGCATGGAGCAAAACTTCCATTTTCTGACCCAAACAGCTTATGCAAAATTATCCTCTGTATCTGTGTTGATTTTGTGTTTGAAATTTATTGTATTTGTATTATAGCAATTTCATTCCTATAAACTCTAGATACGAGATTTGGAACAAATCTTGGAGCATGTCGCAGAAAATGAAAGCAAAGTGCAAAGTTTAAGCAGCTGGTTTGATGCTCAAGGAGACAAACTGATAACTCTGCAAAAGCCATCAAGTCTGATTTCAGCTCAGGATGCCTTAATGGATTGTGAGGTAACAGCACTAGCTTTGGCCCAGCTAAAAATTGTATTGGTCTGACCCCCATTCTAAACAAATGGGTAAAATGTTTCTTAAACTAGAGCAGGGTGTCAAAGTCCCTCCTCGAGGCCTGCAATCCAGTTGGGTTTTCAGGATTTCCCCAATGAATATGCATGAGATCTATTAGCATACAATGAAAGCAGTGCATGCAAATACAGTGGTACCTTGGTTTGCGAGCATAATTCGTTCCAGAAGCATGCTTGTAAACCAAAGTGCTCGTATATCAAAGCAAGTTTCCCCATAGCAATTAATGGAAACTTGGATGATTCGTTCCACATTGCAAAAACAGGCTTATGTCTTCTTGTGCTCGAACACTTCTCCCTCTTTTCCCCTCCCCTCTCCAACCCAGCATATGTACTCCCCTCTCTTTCAATCCCCACAGACCATCTTTCCCTTTTCTTGCACTCCCGCTCTCACCTCAAGGCCTGCTCCTCCGTACAGGCATCCTCTCAGCCCCCAGCCGCTCCAAGAGTGTTAAAATTCCAGCATCACCTCACAGTGCCCGTTATTGCTCCAGGTTCCGGTCCCACTTCACTGGCTCATCTCGTTCTGGTTTTCCACTATCGCTCGTCTCTCACCTCAAGGCCACGTTCTGCACTGATTGCCTTTCACCGGGCGTTAGCAGCTCCACACAAGACGAGAGAGGCGATAGTAACAGGGTGTCAGGGCTGAAGAAAGCGAGGGGTGGGGGGCTCGTGTTCCAGCGCCGGAATGCAGCATTTCTTCAGTCAAGCTCCACTCCCTTTTGCTACCACTTCCTGCATAAGCTCCTTCCTGCCACTACGAAGTAGCAGAAGGAACTGAGACGCCTTCTTTCCTGCCTGCCCTCCACCAATCAGGGCTAGAGGGAGGACCTTTCCACAACTCTCTCCGCCCAGGGACATCCAGGCAGCACCGCCTCTACAAGTAGCAGAATGAACGGAGATACCTTCTTTCCTGCCTACCCACCGCCAATCAGGGCTAGAGGGAGGACCTTTGCACAACTCTCCCCGCCCAGGGACATCCAGGAAGCAATTTCAGGAGCAGATTGCAAGGTAGTGGTGCCGGCTAGAGGTAAGGGTTTGGGTTTGGGGGATGGATCACGCTCGTTGATCAAGTCAACACTCGTTTTGTGAGTTAAAGTTTGCTCGTCTTGCAAAACACTCGCAAACCGCGTTACTCGCAAACCAAGGTTTGACTGTAGATCTCATGCATATTTATTGGGGAAATCCTGAAAACCTAACTGGATTGCGGCCATCGAGGAGGGACTTTGACACCCCTGAACTAGAGCCATGATGTAATAATTTTAGGACTGGCTGAATGTCCAATAGGGTTGTCTTTGAATTCATTATCCAAGTTGCTGAGTTTTGCACCTTTAGATAGGGGTTTTTTCCACCTTAGGTTCCTCTTACATTTTATATACAATTTTTTGAGTGTTTAAAATGTATTAACAGCATGAAACAGCTTACTATTAACTTGTTTATGAGCTGTGTAGCAGAGGTAAGCAACTCTGGTCTTCAAATGCTCCAAGCCATTGGGGCATTGACAATATCCACACTGAATATACAGTACCTAAAATGAATAGCCATGCATTTGTCTTCACTGTTTGCAGGTGTATCTCAAGCAAAGAGAAGAGGTTTCTTTCTGTCTCATTTTCTTATCAGAAAAAACAAGGAAGGCAACCAAGTCACATCAAGGTCTGTGAGGGGGAAGCTCAAAGTGCCTAACTTGGCTCACAACTTGCAAACCAAATATAGTGTAATATGTCAAAGAACATGTCACATTATATGATGTTATAGGGCGCTCTCAGTGTGAACCCTCAGTGATAGGAGCACAGCTCCGACACTTCACTTCTGGGCCAAGGCCATAAGCCTCCACCCGCACACCATCATCGAGTGCCCTGTGTGTGCATAAATCAAACCAATCAACAATCAAAGTGAGTAAATGAAACTCAACACAAGCAACCTGAGCGACCCCCACACAAACCCTGCCAGCCAAACCCCCTCAAAAAACTCACGCAAAATCACAAACAAAGTCAAAAACCATACCAAAAAGGGAAAACATGTCCAAAAGAAACAATACTTATCCAAAACTGTCACACAAACGGAAAAACCGCGCCAGGAAGAGAGGTTCAACCGCGCTGGTTTCGGGAGGAGCCCTTCTTCAGGAACCTGGCCTCCAACAGAACACAAGCAGAGAGGAAGGCTGGAGGGCGGGGTCCAGCCTTCCTCTCTGCTTGTGTTCTGTTGGAGGCCAGGTTCCTGAAGAAGGGCTCCTCCCGAAACCAGCGCGGTTGAACCTCTCTTCCTGGCGCGGTTTTTCCGTTTGTGTGACAGTTTTGGATAAGTATTGTTTCTTTTGGACATGTTTTCCCTTTTTGGTATGGTTTTTGACTTTGTTTGTGATTTTGCGTGAGTTTTTTGAGGGGGTTTGGCTGGCAGGGTTTGTGTGGGGGTCGCTCAGGTTGCTTGTGTTGAGTTTCATTTACTCACTTTGATTGTTGATTGGTTTGATTTCTGCACACACAGGGCGCTCGATGATGGTGTGCGGGTGGAGGCTTATGGCCTTGGCCCAGAAGTGAAGTGTCGGAGCTGTGCTCCTATCACTGAGGGTTCACACTGAGAGCGCCCTATAACATCATATAATGTGACATGTTCTTTGACATATTACACTATATTTGGTTTGCAAGTTGTGAGCCAAGTTAGGCACTTTGAGCTTCCCCCTCACAGACCTTGATGTGACTTGGTTGCCTTCCTTGTTTTTTCTAGTTTAGGATTTGTTTGGCAAATTAGGAGTGTGTTGTTGTTGATCATTTTCTTATCAGGCAGTGGACTTTCCTCCTGACTGAGACGTGTAATATTCAAAAGATTATGGGCTGTTTAGGAGGGAGTTAAAAACATTTTTATTTAGAAAATTTTTATTATAGGAATTAGATTCACCATTTTAATTGCAATGATTTTTTTAACAGAATTGTATTTCCTTGGAGATGGCCAAGTTTTCTTTTGAGTTGCGACCCGCATTGAACCTGTATAATGGAGTTGCGGGTTATAAGAACTGGTATAAAATAAGATACTGACTGTGGATGTTCTCAAAACCTAACGTATGGCACTTGGACTGAAATTGCGTACCTCTGTTCTACAGTGTTGCATTCAGTAGCACGCACAGCAAAAATTCAGTATAAACCAGTGACATAGCCAAGGGTTGGCCAAGGTTGATAAAGGCTCACAAGAAATGGTGCACCCTTGCAGCAGCTGGCAGGGATCCTCAAGTCCTGTCACCTGAAAACCTCTTCTGAAAGTGTTGAGCACTCCCTGCTGCCAAGCTTAGCAGTTGGTTTCAGCATTCCTGTGTCGCCAGTGCTGGCACTCAGTATATATTCATTTTGCATGCATTTGTGAAAACTGAGCATGCCCAGGGAGCACGACTTGAAAAAAGTATCAAGTGCATTAAAAGTCACTTACCAGATGGTCAGATGTGGATGTGGCCCAATTTTTCTTCTAGGGCTTTAGGCCATAGAGATTATGAATCCGTGCATTTTTGAAATAATGCTAAATGTGGACATAGTCTGCTTTTGCTCTGAAGGCTCACATATAGATATGTAGATAGATAGATTATATTATATATGTGTGTGTGCATGGTCTTTCTTCCTTTCTCTGAAGCTCTTTGGCCATCCACTGTAGCCAGCATGTCCAGGTAAAATAGTGGACTTTTGCCAGCTTTAAAGGACCCTCATTTTGGGTCCTTATAACCATTCTCCCTGGGCTCCTCCCCACTGCAGCACATCTGACCGCAGAAGATTCAGACAGCAGATTCAAATGTGGATCTGAATGTCTGAGATGCAGTGCCAAAGAAATCAAGGCAGGCATGAGACCCAGATAGAGAAATATGGATATAGCAGTTTCAGTAGATTTGCAAGAAAGTATTAAACAATGATACATCTTACTACACATTCCAAAATGTTGATGAAATTTAGTAGGTTTTGTTCATAAAGAATACGTGCCTTTGGGAAGCCATGTTTTACTTCCTCAGTACATAGGGCTTGTGATTCCTTATGAGCTGATTCAACCTGTGAAAACTTGGAGATCATATGTCTTGTCCTAACTAGTAAGAATATCTGTGATCTTACTCAAAGAAAAAAATGTATATCCTATTTTTCAGTATATTAGCTGATAATTTTTTTTTTTATATTGTTTTTGCCCTCTCCACAAAGGATTTAGAAAAACAACTTGCACTTAAATCCAGTGCCATTGATGATGTGAAACAAAATTTATGGAAAATGGGGAATGATACAGAAGAAGTATTACAAGATATGGAAGCTAAAGTTAATGATCTGTATAAAAAGAAGAATGATATCACAAATGAGGTATTTCTGCATTTGTGTTTTGCTCCATTTCAGTAATGTTTGCAACCACTCTTAGAGAACTGAGGTTTCTTAGAAATGATAAAATTTTGTGTGACATTTGTCTGGGAGTTGACGGTTGGCAGTTCTACTGTTAATTTTTTTGTTGTTGTTGTTTGATTCTGTAGTGCATAATAATTGGTCTTGGATATAATTGTCTTATCTGTATCATATCACAAGAGCCTGCACATTTGAATGCAGCGCTTTATACGCTACTGTTTATGTCAAGGTTTATCATGATATCTCTGGGCGGCACAGATTGTACAGCCCCTGATTCAGGCTCTTGTGGCTGAAACATGGTTCTGTGTCAGGTTCTTGTGCCGCTGTGTCAAGGATTTAATAAAATTGTGGATGCAACTATTTGCTCTCCTTTCCAAGCCCTTCATCTCCGTCCACTACAATTTCTTTTGCTTGGTTTTCATAATGGATTTCAGCGAGTGTCTTCTGGTAAATAAATGGATTCCAAAAACAAAGGAAAAGGAATCCATTCCAGGAACCCCTGCGAATCTCGAAAAACCTTGAATATGGTTTTTCAGGGGGAGCCTGAAGAGGGCAGCGGGAGAGGGCAACAGGAGAGCAGCTGGAGCGCCACGAGTGCAGGAAATCACTCATGGTACGCTCCAACTGCCTCTTCCTGCACGAAGTCGGGCCTTATCCAATCAGGAGCTGCGTCCAAATGGCCGAATACAGACGCAGACCGTGCAAGTCTGCCCAGTACTGGCCTTAGTTCAATATTTAATATTATTTTCTGATTCTAGATCCTCTGTGTTCATCCCACGCTTCTTTGAACTCAGTCACAGTTTTACTCTCCACCACCTCTCTCGGGAGCGCAGCCCATGGCATATTTATTTTAAGAAATATATTCCTCACTGGAAATGTTAAAACTTCAAAATCATATCAGAACTGGTATGTGTATAATTTCAGAAGAAACTTCTATAATTTAACTGATGTTTCTTTTGTAGGTCATGCAGTTAAAATCTTCCTTGCAGTCAACATTACAATACTGGAAAAATTATGTGGAAGCTTTTGAAAAGGTCCAGGTGATGACCAGCAGATTGCTCTATCATCAAGAACATAACAGACCACATCTGCTGTCACTGGAAGCTCTGAGAAACCAGGTGGACAATCTACAGGTAAGGTCTCAGCAATATACTTTTTGGTATCTTCCTGGAATTTGAACCTGGTATTGTTAGTCTTGTCTGATATTATCGATCTTGGTCCAAGTGCTCTTTGAACTGCTTAGAAGGCAACAGTGTTAAGAACCTTACCCTGATGGTATTTCTGATTGCCACATCCTCTCCCAGAAGGACATCAGAATTGCTGATCATTTTCTGTTGGAAGCCCTTTTTAGTTATTTCACGGGAAAAGGCTGTGTTGCATCCTGTCAAAGTCCTTTTTGCCAAAGGTTGTGTCCCCCTTTCACAATCCATCCTGCTTTCCATTTTGGAGGGTGAGAGGGACTCCCCAGAAGGGAAATAGGTACATTATCTGGATGTGAGCAGAGCCTTGCATTGTTTATAAAGAATGGAAGAGTTTCAGCATTTCAATCGGCTGTTTATGATCAGGTGTGCGAAGAAAAGTGAGATGGCCTCAAAATCTACAATTGCCAGATGGATCAAAAAGACGATAGCATCAGCATACTTGCTTAAGGGATGACAATAGCCAGAAGAGTTGAATGCACTCTACCAGACCTAGGTGTTGTCTTGGGTGAAATACTTTTTATTTCCTTCACAGGCATTTGCAGGGCTAATATATAGTCATCCTTATGTTTAAGCTGGATGTTCAGACTTGGCAAAATGCAGCCTTTGGTGCCAAGTTTTTGTCGGTAGGATTGTCTAGATCCTGCCCTCATTTGTACTGCTTTAGTATTTCCCACTTATCTGGACTGATCCAGAGGGACAATGAGGATGGAGAAATTAGATCTTATCCGCTAATTTATTTTCCTTGAGTCCTTCAAGACCAATCCAGAGATTAATAGCAGTGTTTTAGACAAGCTGAAGTCATGTGATCTGAGTGAGTGGCAGACCATGATACAGGGAGTAATCTGTTTTTGAGATGACAAGTATGAGGAGAAGGATGCCAAGGGAAGAAAACTCATGCGTGTAGTGGACAAACTATATTTAGTCTAACATTGAAAAAAATACTTCTATACTACACTAAAAGAAAGAGTGCATTTTGTCAGATTTTACACCAAGAATTTTATCAAATCAACCCTTTCATTTTGGGGGGGCGTGGCTTAACGCGAACACGAATGGACGGGTAATCGCTAAGCTCCCCTTCATCTAGGCACAGAATATAAAAAAAATTATTCCCTTCTAGATAATTTTCATCAAGAAATAAAAACTAAATAAGCGGAACATATGATAAATGAAAATATTATTTTTTGCTGAAGTTAAAGCGAAGTCTGAGGTAATAGGAGCTGAAAAAGCAGAGTGCCGTTTTTTTTCTTCAACGGTTTCATGAGACTTGAACTGCAGCGTTGATATAGTGAAACGTGTGAGTAAATAAAAGGCAAATCTTGTGGGACAGTTTTTAGAGGAGAATTGTGTCCTGATGTGGATTAACATAACTAAAAAAATAAACAGTTGAATGTTGCCAACATTTAACGAAACTGAAGGGCTTGAGAAAAGGCTGAGAAAGGAATACCGGCAAATTGAATTGTGAGACGCTAAATAAATAAATAAATAAATATAAAAGTCATTTGCTTAAGAGATTATTGAAATAGAAGAAGATTATTAAAGTGAGTTGTGGCTCTCCTCTATCGTAGCTGTGATTGGGCTTGTGAGAGGAGAGCCAGAAGAAAGGACTGCCGATTTTTATTTGGCGCTGAAACGGCGCGATATTGAAAATAAGTGACTGACAGAGCTGGTGAGACGGGTCTGAGGAATATCTGACCTGCCGTGCCTGAAAGAAACCGAAAAGAAGGGAAGCTAGAGAGGGGCAAAGCAGCGGCGGTTTGAGGTAGACGCTGAACCCTGAAGGCAAAGAGTCGGAGAATTTCTTTTTACTTTTCACTGAAACAAAAGGAGATTGAAGAGAGGGTTTGCTGGAGCGACAATAAAAACTTATGGTGAATGATACCAGCCTAATATTGTGCTTGCTGTGCCTAAACAATTCCTTCGTGTTGAAAGTTGACTAACAGTAAGGAGAAGAAACGCTGATCTTGTTCTGAGACTGCTATTAACTGACTTAAGTGACGGTTTGAATTCTCCTGCCGGTGCTGATTTGGAGCCCTAAGTGTGGAGAACGGAGGAGACTAATTTGCCCTTTGCTGATTCCTTTTTATGAAGACAAACAATTAAATCAGCCCTGAGAGATCAACTAAATGCCTGAAGATACTGAAAAGAATGAAGGCAGTTTATTAAAAATATATTAGTAAAAAAAAAAAAAAAAAAAAAAAAAAAAATTCTTACTTACATTGATAAAAGACTACTGCCTGTTAAAGAAAAAAGGAAAAGGTAAAACTCTTTAAATTAAAAACTGATTCTGGTAAGAAGAAAAGTGCCTATTAATCTAAAAAAAAAGCCCTTCTCTGCAAATTTTGATGAGAAATCCTGAGGATAAGGAGCTGATTTCTCCTATTATATAGTGTCAAGGGAAAAATTTGTGAAAATATTATCAATTGAAACTCCTCTCCAAATAAATTAAACTGATAACCTGAAGGAAAGGACTTAAAAAATTCCAAAAATCTTAGTAAATACTGAGAATTGTGATAGAAACAACAACATGGCAACTACCAGACAAAACAAAAATGAGGCTGGTACATCTGCAAAAAGACAGAAACAAGAACAAATAACACCAAGCAAAATACCACTTCCTATCGAAGAATCAGACACATTAAGCAAAGCTGAAGTCATGGAAGAATTAAAACAAATCAAACAAATGCTTAAAGAAACTATAACAAATATGTCTGAAATGAAAGAGGAAATTTTAAATATACATAGACAAATGGAAGTTAACAACAAAAGAACAACTGAACTAGAATCAAAAATGGAAAATATAGAATGTGAATCAAAAAGATGTAAAAACGACAGCCTGGAACTAAATAAATTAAAAGATCAACTGGAGGATTACGAGAATAGAGGAAGAAGAAAGAACATCAAACTCTTTGGAATACAAGAAAATCTAGAGGGAAAAAATACTATCCTTTTCATTGAAAATTTAATTCCAAAAATTCTACAATTAGACTTGAAACAACCAATTGAAATTGAAAGGGCGCATAGAATCCCAATAAAAAATCTAGAAAATAAAAACAGACCAAGACCAATCATTTTCAAAATGTTGAGATACCAACAAGCACTAGAGATACTAAATGCTGCAAAAAAAGATAAAAACTTAAATTATAAAGGATCAAGATTATGGTTTTTACCAGACTTCGCCAAAAACACAGCAACTAAAAGGAAAAAACTACTAGACATGAGACCTCTACTCAAAGAAAAAGGATTTAAATATGGTCTATACTATCCGGCGAAAATGAGAGTGTCATCAGGAGACAAGTCCTTATATTTTGAGGATCCCGAAAAACTAAAAGAGTTTCTCTCTAAACCAGAACCTATGATATATTAGCATAATATATTAAGATGGTTTTGAAGACTCTATGAAAAATTAGAAAATATAACATATCGAAATATTTGAAAAAATGGAGGAAAACAATACAAAGAAAAGACAATAATAATTATATGAAAGAAAGAACAGAATATAGGAAAATTATTAAATAATACACTGCATATATGTTTAAAATAATTATATGTTGAAATCATAATACTAAGGAAATACAAATTAACATATTGTTAAAAGGAAAATGATACATTAATAAAATGTTATGGAAAATGATTAAATATATATAAAAGATTAATATAGATAGATAGAAGGGAAATTTGTTTAAACAATTGAATATTGATTGCCTGGAATGGGGAGAATGTTAGGATTACAGTTCCAATGTGTATCCGTAAGCAGCCAATATATTGGGTGGGAAAGGGAGGGATAAGGAGAATAATTATTAGAATAATTAAGGGAGATACATTAGGGTTAAATATGTGTGTCATGAAGAAAATTTTTTGGATATTAAATATGAAAGAGGAGAGGAAGAATAAGATAATGAAAAGTATTAAAATATATAATGTCTTTTAAAATATATTCTATAAATGTCAATGGCCTGAATCACGTAATTAAAAGGAAAAAAATATTAACATTTTTAAAAAAACAAAATGCAGATATTTACTGTCTGCAAGAGACCCATCTTAATATGAAGGAATCACAGAAATTATCAGGTGGATGGATAAAAGAATGTTTTTTTGCTCCAGCAGTGGGCAAAAAAGCAGGGGTTGCAATCCTTATAAACAAAAAATGTATGGCCAATATAAAGGTTAAAAATTCAGATCCACATGGTAGATGGATACATATCGATATAGGTATGGGAAAAGATACCCTGACGTTATTTAATATATATGCCCCTAATTCGAATCAATCAGAATTTTTCAAAAAGTTACAAAATATGTTATTACCACTGGCTGCCTCTAATTTAGTGGTGGCTGGAGATTTTAATGCTGTAATGGATCCATTATTGGATAAAAAACCAGGTAAAAATATTAAATCTTTAGGTCTAGATAATTTGGTTCAGTCATGTGATTTGAAAGATATATGGCGTATTCTTCATTTTAATGATCAGGAATATTCATTCTGTTCACAGGTCCATAAATCATTTTCAAGAATAGATTATATTTTTGTTTCAACAAATAAAGTACAACAGGTGAATAAAGCTTCCATTGATCCTATAATTATTTCGGATCACGCTGGAGTATGGATAGAATTACAATTAGATCAATTAGAAAATGATAGACCTCTTTGGAGATTTGATAATGCATTGCTTGTGGATGACAAATTTTTGGAAAATTTTAAAACACAAATTAATGAATTTTTTCAAATAAATTTAGTGGAAGATACATCTATAGAGAATGTATGGGATGCATTTAAAGCAACTATGAGGGGTAATATCATATCATATTCAGCTTTTATTAGGAAACAAATTAAAAAACAATATATAGAATTAGAAAAAGAAATAAAAATATTAGAAGCTAAATTGATAAGTAAATGGGAATATGAAGTTTTGCAAGCTCTTTTGAAAGTAAAAGGTAAATATAATGAATTAACTTCAAAAATGATAAGAAAAGATTTGTTTTCCAAACAAACGATGTATTATGGAAATTCTAATAAGGCGGGAAAATTATTAGCAAATTATCTTAAGGCAAAAAAAAGGAGAACTAATATTAATGGAATAAAAGATGATAATGGTATAATAACAAATCAAACAAATATAATATTAAAACAATTTTTAAATTTTTATAAGGATCTATATTCTTCCGAACCTTATTTGGAGAAACAAAAAGATGGGAAAAAATTTTTAGATTTAATAAATGGACCTAAGATTCCTGATCATATGAAACGAAGTTTAGAAGAACCTATATCATTAAAAGAATTAGAAACAGCATTGAGATCTCTTAGAGTTGGATCCGCTCCAGGTGGTGATGGTTACACAGTAGAATTTTATAAAACATTTCAAAATATCCTCTCCCCACATTTACTAAAATTATATCAGACACAACTTATAAAAGGTAATATAAAAGATACTATGGCTGAATCAATAATAATTGTTTTGCCTAAGCCAAATAAAGATCCTACTTTGGTTTCGAACTACAGGCCTATATCTTTGATAAATGTTGATAATAAACTATTGGCGAAAATTTTGGCTTTGAGATTAGCCAAAGCTCTCCCACATATTATAGATATGCATCAAACGGGTTTCGTTGCTAAAAGACATTCCTCCAATAACTCTAGACTATTATTTCACATGCTAAACTTGTCAAAAAAAATGGATGAACCGGCATTTACAGTCTCATTAGATGCTGAGAAAGCATTTGATAGGGTAGAATGGAATTTTATGTATCAGGCTTTAGAATGGTTTGGTATAGGTTCTGGATTTATACAAATGGTAAAAACATTGTATAGCTTCCCGATTGCAAGATTAAATATTAATAATAAGATATCTGATGGTTTTCAATTGCAAAGGGGAGTTAGACAAGGTTGTCCTTTATCTCCTTTGTTATTTGATGTTGTATTAGAACCCTTATTGTTAGCAATACAGCAAACGAGGGAGATACAAGGAATTCCATATTCAGATATGGAATATAAAATTTCGGCTTATGCTGATGATATTTTGCTTTATTTGAGAAATCCAGAGTCTACCTTATCTTCTTTATTGGAATTAATTGATAAGTTTGGCAAATTTTCAGGTTATAAAATTAATTGGAATAAATCTGAAATTATACCCTTGAATGTTTACTGTGTAAAAGGATTATTTGATATTTTTCCATTCATATGGAAAGAAGAAGGATTTAAATATCTAGGCATTCAAGTTAAAAAAACAATTGAAGATACTGTAAAAGAAAATGAAAAATATGTATTAAAAAAAGTAACGGAATTATGTGAACAATGGAACCCATTACATATATCTTGGTGGGGCAGAGTTCAAACTATTAAAATGATGATGTTGCCTGTGGTTTGCTACCAAATGAGTATGATACCTATTTATTTTCAGGGGTCCTTTTATAAGAAGCTTAATAGAATTTTAACAAAATTTCTTTGGCTTGGTAAAACACCTAGAATAGCTTTAGTAACCTTACAAAAATCAATTAAGGAGGGAGGGGTAAATTTTCCAAATTTCTATAGGTACCATCAAGCCTATATTCTACGTCAGGGTATGTATTGGATCCTCCCAGAACTTATAGATAATGCACCAGATTGGTTATATTTGGAATGGCGCCTTATGTTTCCCCTAAATTTAGTTCATTTACCAAGTATTAATATACCTAAAAGATACAGAGAAAATAAAATAATAATGGATACTTGGAAAACATTGAGATTTATTGATAAATTAACACCCATCCCAATATATAAATCAACGAATCAATCCATATGGATAAACTCCAAGATCAAAATTGGCGGAGCTCAAATCCTTTGGAAGAACTGGATTATTGCAGGAATTAGATCTCTAGATGATATTATTTCAGAAGGTAAACTGCTGGATTTTTCACAATTGCAACATAGATTTGGTCTTAATAAAACACAAAGTTTTAAATGGTTGCAATTGAAGCAGGCCATTCAGGTTGGGTTCCCTGAATGGAAATCATTAAACAATCAATATAGTTTAAAGTTCTTATGCTTTAAAGCAGACTTCCTAGGACATCAAGCCGCATTGTGGTATAAATTAATATCTGGATATTTAAATAAAAAACCAAAAAATGGTCTAAGAGACATTTGGAGCATTGAGATTGGACATCAAATTAATGCATCTCAATGGCCACTAATTTGGTCTTGGAGAATGGGATGTACAGTGTCAGCGTCTATGAGACAAACATGGTTCTTTTTATTACATAGAGCTTTTTGGACCCCTACTCGTTTACAAAAACTAGACAGTTCTAAGTCTAATAGATGCTGGCACTGTAATCTAGAACCAGGGACATTAGATCATTTATTATATCATTGTCCTTATATTAAAATATTTTGGAATTCAATTTGGCCACAAATTAATAAATTAATGGAAAATCATATTGCAATATCATATGATACAATTTTATTTGGAACAATGATGAGAAAAAAAAGTCAAATTTCACCAGAAAATAATAAACTTTTATTAATTATGACAGGGGTTGCCATTCAACATATAACTAATAATTGGAAAAATTACAACAACCTAAACTACACATTTTGGTGGAATACAATATGCCATGTTTTTAAAATGGAAAGAACAATAGCAGTACAAAAGGGGACATATAATAAATTTATAAAAATATGGGGGCCATTGACAAAATACTGCAATGATTAAATAATAGAATACTTTTTCTTCTTTTCTTCTATTAGAGATTTTCTTTTTTTTATGACACACATATAGGGGGGATAAGGAAAACAATTTATATATAATATATTATAATATATGATACAAAATGTAATAAATGATTAAAAAATAATAGAAGGGTGGGGGGAGGGAAATTTATCTAGAATATATTGTAGTAGATATAAATATGTTATTGAATAATTATCAATTGTATTCCAATATGTTGTATACTTTTATAAAATTTGAAAATATTATATTAAGGCAATAAAAGGGTGGGGGGAGGGTGTAGGGGAAAATCAAATTCAGACATACATTGTGTTATATATAAAAGTGATACCATGCATATATCAAATGTATTTTATTATTATGTACACTTTTTGCAAAATTTGAAAATAAAAATATAATGGAAAAAAAGAAAAAAAAAAAAAACCCTTTCATTTTGCTTTTTTAATCAAAGCTACTGGCTAGATCAGGGCTGCAGAAGGACCCTTATAGGGTAAAGTCATTAAATCAGTAGTTCTCATTCTCCATCTGCTGGCAGGAGAGTGCATATTCACTCATCTGGAGGGTTTCAAGGAAAGTAAATTAGCAAGTAAGATATAATTTTTCCTTTGTGTAAAGGCTTTTGGAAATTTCTATTTTAGAAAAAAAATCATAGTCTGAGTAATGTATTGCCGATTTCTAATGGATATCAAGAATAAAGGTCACTCCTCTAAAAAGACTAACAACCTTGTGCAAATAAGCGTTAGACTTCTCATATATATAATTCAAAGGCTGAATATGCTCAGAGACATAGAGGCAAAAACAAGGGGTATTTACCCCAAGAATATCGCCTCACCACCCAATCATCGCATATGCTTAAAGTGCCTTCAAGCACCATTGAGTGCTGTATATCACAGTCTAATCGTTTTCAAAAAATGTTCAATTAGAATGACAAGACACTTAGCTTTGTCAGAGGTTCCGACAGGCTAAACCTGTTTTGCTTCTGCGTCAGGGAACCAAAAAGAGATTTAATCGATTGTAAAGATGGTATAGTCTCTGCTAGAAATTCAAAACAGCTTCATAAGCATACATTTTTTTCAAGCTTATGAAGCTGTTTTGAATTTCTAGCAGAGACTACAATCGATTAAATCTCTTTTTGGTTCCCTGACGCAGAAGCGAAACAGGTTTAGCCTGTCGGAACCTCTGACAAAGCTAAGTGTCTTGTCATTGTAATTGAACATTTTTTGGAAACGATTAGACTGTGATATACAGCACTCAGTGGTGTTTGAAGACACTTTAAGCATATGCGATGATTGGGTGGTGAGGCGATATTCTTGGGGTAAATACCCCTTGTTTTTGCCTCTATGTCTCTGAGCATATTCAGCCTTTGAATTATATATATGAGAAGTCTAACGCTTATGTGCACAAGGTTGTTAATCTTTTTAGAGGAGTGACCTTTTTTCTTGATATTTAACCAGTTTGGTACACCCTCAATCACAAATAGTGATTAATTTTTCCCCATTGATATTTTGACTTGAGTTTTAATGGATTTCTGTTTTTATAACTTGCATCCATCTTAACGATTGCTGCATGGGTTGTTTTTTTTAATTCAGTTTGTTGTAGATGAAGCTGATGACACTGAAGGAAATTGGATGAAGCTCCAGGCTGCTGTCAATAACCTGAGAAATGACTCTTGTTCTTCAGCCATAGAACTTATTGAACAAAAATGTAAAGACGCATATTCAAGGTATGTAGAAAGGATTTAACTTGCAATAAGTACTTGCACAAAATAAGAGTACTGTGTAGGAGGAATAAGCCATGGTAGTGTTAATATTGCATAAGTCACAAAAGAAAACTATGAATTCACATCCTTATTCAATGTGAGAGGACATCGTTAAAGACCATACAATCCATATAGTCTGCCCATTCCTCAGGATTTATGCAAGTCCAGGCTACTCTCTGCATGGTACACTGACAAATCTGCACACAACAAAGGCGCCCCGACAATTGCATGCACGGACAAGTGCGCGCACAACAATGATGCTCCATGACTGAATCTACCATAAGTGGATATCTGGAAGGCTCTGATTTTCTCAGACTCCTCAGGTCCCATCCCTTGGGAGGGGCTTGAGGAGTCTGAGCAAATCAGGGCCTTCCAGATATCCAGTTATTTAAAGGGTTCCCATAATCATATGTAAACTTTACCCTAACACTAGATAACAAGTGAATGTTTTAAGTGTAGTGGGGAGGGGGTGGAGGGGGTCCCATCTAAAAAAGAGGGTTACTTTGTAACCCTCAAAAAGACAAAATAGTATCCACCATCGGGGCGCACTCCAAAATAGTATCCACTGTTGGGGCGCATTTGACGGGTCACCTCCCATTCAGTGCGCGCATTTGTCATGTGCGCAATTGTCGGGGCACATTTGTCGGGGCGCAGTTGCATGCGCGCATTTGACGGGTCACCCTCTGCATATCCCAGGATTCCTTGAATACTATTACTCTTTTGAATACCACAGATTCCAGTGAGAAGCTATATCCATCAGCTTTTTAGAGGCAAAAATGTTCCTTATTTTACTTCGTACTGTACCTTAATAACTGTGATCTCTTTTTGTAAAACTCCTTTTCTGCAAATCTATCTCCTACTTGCTCACTGTGGGTATTCTGAAAACCTGACTGGCTAAGTGTGTCGTCATTACTGGATTGGTAACTACTGTTCTAGAGGAATTCGCTATTTCTATTATTCTATTATTTCAGAATGAGTGCACCAGTAACTGCTGTGGCCTTTCCCAGAACCTGTAGTATCCCATCAGAGATTTGTATTCTTCCAGCTAACTCCTAATAGGAAACTTTAGGCTTTGAATTAACTGAAAATTTGGTTTATTTAAGGAATAAATGTACAAAATATTTCAACACAAAGGATTTAGGTACTTGGCCTTAACAAATTTCACTGGAAATCCTCCTTCCCACACCTATCCCACCTTCAGTGTCTAATTCTTACACATTTTGAATTCCATGAATTGTGAATTGTAATGGTTCACTTTTCAGGAGACATTTGTCCTCTAATATTCTTCACACTTTTACCTCTAACCCTCTGTTGTAGTTCTTTCCTATTTCATCTACTGTAAACCACGCCGAGCTCTACGAACGTGGAGATCATGCGGTATACAAACCTAAGGATTAGATTAGATTAGATTAGATTTGTCAAAATATCACATGAACGACTCCTGAGGTAAACCAGAGAGTCATGGGATAGGAGGCAGTGACCTACTGCGGTTTAAGAACTGTTGGAAGATAGAAAAAACATAGAGTAGGGGAACTCCTTAAAAAAAAAAAAAAAAAGACAGTAAATAAATAAATGGTCATCAATATTCTATGGGATCTGTGTAACGTTTTTAAATGACCTGGAAATAGGAATAATAAGTGAAGTGATTAAATGGCACTCGGGTACAGTTAGGTGCATGTTGTGACATACGTTGGCCGCTGTTGGGACCAGGATACTGGGTTTGATGGACCCTTCGGTCTGCCCCACTATGACAAGGCTTATGTACTTATGCATTTGTCAGAGTAAGGGCCATTTTTAGGGCCTGCTGTCATACAAAGTTTGATGTGATCTTTGGTCCACAGAGGAGGTGTGAAGGCGATGAGCAAAGCTCCTTGTTTTTTTTTTAGTTCAAACATTTTATTGATTTTATCACTAAGAAGAAAAGGACACAAATGGTAACAAGACAAGATATAGACAAAGCTGTACAATCGTCATCATAAATCTTGATTAGCAATGGGGAAGGGGAAAGAAGGTGCCAAGCCTTGAAGCAAAGCAAATCCGACAAGAAGATGCCACTGGAGATGTCAACTGAATGGTCAGGATTTTTTTTTTTATTAGCAGCTGGTATCAAAGTTTGAAAACAAGCAAAATACCAACTGCTAATAAAGGGATTCTGACCATTCGGTTGGATTTGACATCTTCGGTGCCTCTTCGTGTCGGAATAGCAATAAACTAAACATAGTACAGCTAGTCGAATCCTTGTCAAATTCAGAATACAAATCCAGCGCGTGTCATTGACTGCGAAGTGTATATATATATATAGGTAGAGAGAGTTCCCAGTGAGAGCTACACGACATCAACCAGTCCTTGTTAACGACTGTCACTGGCTATTGGCAGGTGGACTCAAACAATTCAAGATGCAGCAGAAGAGCTGCAGTCGGCAAAGGCTCTGTTGCAGCTTTTGGAGAGCTATACTGATTTGTATACTACGGCAGCGTTCAGACTGGAACAGCTTGAAGTAGAGTGCGGCCAACAGTCGAGCACTAATGTTTCAGAAGACAGTATGATGGAAACCACGAGGAAAAGGATACAGGATGTGCAGGTATGTGAATAAACCAGAAGTATATCAAGGTTGCCCCCTGCAGAGCATAGAGGATATTATTAAAAACCTTTTGTCTAATCAATTGAGATGGTTCTGTAAATATATATTTCAATGATAAATATCTCACTACACATTTACATGGATATCTCAAGAAAAAACTACCCCCTATTTGAGTCACTCCAGGTTTTAAAATTAAAAATTCTTTCCTTCTTTTTTGAGTCTCTCTGGAGACATCAGGGAAAATCTGAATATGTTGCCCCAGGAAGTCTTTAGACCTATTTTTAAAGAAAAGTTTTAATATCCAATCCTTGTCTGGAGCCAAAGCCACAGACAACAAGAGAGTAGCTGGAACCGCCAACTCTCTATCTGATTGTTCCAATATTGCTGAAATGTCCAATGACCTCTCCCGGGGTTCCTCCATGTTTTCTTCTTTGAAATGGGGCTTAGCAGGTAAGTAATACACTCTTGTAAGAGGAGGTAAGGAGTTTTCAGGAATTTCCAAAATTTCTCTCAATGAAACGTCTTGAAAAAGGATTAACAACGTAATAACGCCTATGTGAAATTAGCTCCCTGCACTTCAGTTAGACAAGGATTTGTCTTGCTTAATTAATTTGAAGTATATAAGTTCTGCTCTTAATAATGGATTCAATAATATTGAGGACTAGTGTGAGAACAGCTAGTTTGGTATTTCCTTGTAGCAATATTAAGTTTGGAATTATAGTTTAATATGTAGTTTGATCTCACTTTTCTGTACAAGATGTATATGCTTGGTAATATTGTAAAATGTTATAAATAAAATAATAAAAAAAAACAAAAAAAAAACCTTTTGTCACCCAAATCGGCGCGCATTATTTAACTCCTGTAAAAACGTATCGACGTTCACCACTGTTAGACTTATCTCCCTTTCTTTACTTATATTGTTTGTGTGCTTTTTAGTACATTTATGAGAATTTTTGATAGCAATTAATAATAAAACATAGTATGAAAGCATATGTTTAAGACGCAGAGAAGAAAACGTAGAAATAAAGCGTAGAAAAATTGGGTCAATGAGGAGGGCTAGGTAACGACTAAAGTTCACAAAATCGTTGCCTAAGCTGTGCACACCTTTCCGTGGATCAAAAATAAACCAGAAGCATAGGCCTGGCCCTAGCAGAAAACTAATATGGACAAACATGACGTGCAGTTCTTTTTAGCTTACATCTATTTAAAATTTGTGGGGAGGGTACATAGGGGGGAACTTAATTTTTTTAATTTCTATCTCAGTGTTTTAGTGCATGTTCTAATAAAGCATACTGTAAAATGCAAAGCTGAAATTGCCCCCCCCCCCTTTTTTTTACTAAAACGCGATAGCGTTTTTTAGCACAGAGAGCCACACTGAATGCTCTGCGCTGCTCCCGACGCTCATAGGAACTCTATGAGCGTTGGGAGCAATGCAGAGCATTCAGCGTGGCTACTTGCACTAATAACTGCTATTGCGTTTTAGTAAAAGGGGAGGGGGGGGTAAATTTGGTAACTTTTCTGTTTCAGATTAGGAATAACATGAAATCAAACAAATTGTCATTTGAAATGATCGCACATCCTTGTTCGCTGCATCCTTAAGGAGAAATGTAAAGATTTGATAGAATTATACACTGAGCCTGATGTTTTATTGAATTTTGGGGTGAATGTGCCTTGTATGATCTAGAAAGTGAGCACAATACCCCTCCAGCAGACAGCACCCCCACCTCGGTAGCCTAATCCCTCTCCATTAGGCATCCAAAGCAGTACTGAAAGAACAAGTTATGCACCTCGTCAAAGAGTAAAATGCAGTAGCCCCCCCCCCCCTCCACTTTCTATCACTACCAGAAGTCTCCAAGATCTGTCCAGACCCCCAGGTACTACTTGCATAGCGTTTTCACATCCTCGGCAGTAGGACAGAGGTAGTCTGTCTCCTGGTGGTCCAGCCATCAATTTTAAAATGGCCTTTGACATTCTGGGTCAGAAACCCAGAGCTCTGCCTAGTACTGTGCATAGGTTCCATCTACTGGAGTCTACGTCAAACCTCACTCCAGCCCATCTAAACCATCCCAGCCCATCTCAACTGAATGGCCATCTAAGGGATGCAGACTGTGCAAGTCTGTCCAGTACTGGCCTAAATCAGTAGGTGCCTAGGGAAATGGTGCAATACTGCATGCCAATCAAGTTAGGCACTGGTAGGTTTCTACAACTTAGGTGCCAGTATATTAGGCCAGGGATTTCTTGGCCTAAAATAATGTTGCCTAACACTTTCTGCACCAGTAGGCGCCATGCCGATGGTGGCACATAACTTAACCATTTTTCAATTGGGTTTTAATGGCATTTTCAATAATCACGTCAATTAAAAAATGTTAAACTCTGCACCAAAATCGGCCAAGCATTGTCAATCTAGACGCCATTTATAGAATCGGGCCATCTGAGCCTAACATGAATCATATAGTAACTTAGTGGTTACTCTTTGCACATATGCAAACTGTTCACATTAATTTATGTAGTAAATTGAGGGCATTAGTTAACATGTGCATTAAGCCTAATGACACGTAGACTGAGTTCAAAGAAGCGTAGGATGAACACAGAAGATTTAGAATCAGAAAATAATATTAAATATTGAACTAGGCCAGTTACTGGGCAGACTTGCACGGTCTGTGTCTGTGTATGGCCGTTTGGTGGAGGATGGGCTGGGGAGGGCTTCAATGGTTGGGAGGGTGTAGATGGGCTGGAGTAAGTCTTAACAGAGATTTCGGCAGTTGGAACCCAAGCACAGTACCGGGTAAAGCTTTGGATTCTTGCCCAGAAGTAGCTAAGAAGAAAAAATTAAAAAAATTTAAATTGAATCAGGTTGGGCAGACTGGATGTACCATTCGGGTCTTTATCTGCCATCATCTTCTATGTTACTATGTTACTATCTCATGATGACTTTCTCAAGGTCACACTGTAAGTTAGGAAAATGGGTTTGAATTCATAAGAGCTAGATGTTTTCCTCATAAAGTCAGCTGTTCTGGTAGACCGTACATCTACCCGCTAGGCACCAGCAACCTCTAGTTATAACATCATTCATTACCTTGCAGGTTTGTTGTGTATCAAAGCAGCTATATGCTGTCTTATACAAAGTACCTATATACAAAGTACCAGGGGATTTCCATTTCAGGCTTGGTCTTGTTTATAAGCAATGATAATGTTTTTTAATCTCTCTCCTAGAAATGCTGAGAAGTACCACAGGCTATGGCTCTGGAATTAATCTGTAGTCTCACTAAAGTAGCTCCCAGATGTCACATCTATTCCCTGACTCTGAACACCCTCTTTCCAGAATAAGCTACTTGTTAAAAATTAACCTTGAGTCAGTTTGCCTGAATTCACCTGGTGATGTTGCTCCTTTGCTAAGCTCAGAAGAGCTAATTTATGGATAATTTTCATGCAACACTAAAATAGAAAGTGCAGTATTCTCAATAACTTTACTTCAGTCTCCTCTCCCCAGTGGCATAGCGAGGGTTGGAGGAACCCGGGGCAGTAGCGTTCTCCCCCCATGCCCTCCTCTCCGCTTCCCCTCCAACGCTCCTTCCACACCTCCGTGTCACACTCACACGCTTTCCTTCCCACCCCTGGGCCTTTTTTAATCTTCACCAGTGTGAGCAGCTTCTCCGCCTGCTGCTTGTGCCTGGCGTTGGCATTCCCTCTGACGTCACTTCCTAGCCCTGCGACCCGTAAGTGATTTCAGAGGGAGCCAGGCCGGCGTAAGCAGTAGGCTAGAGTAGTTGCTCACGCTGGCAAAGATTTTAAAGGGATACGAGGGGGGGGGTGGCTTAAATTTTGTGATAGGTGTCGTTAGACATGATTCTATAAATGGCGCTGAAGTGTGATTGGCACGTGGCTGGCACCTTTCTTCAAGGCGCCTGCCAATTTAGATGTGGTTTACAGAACCTGGGCCTTAGTGGCAATAATTGGGTGCCATTTGGCAAGAATTGACACCAATTTGGAATTGGGCAGACATCTTGCTGCATGCTGTTCTTTTGTAATGTGCATCCAAATCTCGAAAGGTGCATCCTAAAAGGGGCATGGTCATAAGAAGTTCATGGACCGGTTGCTCCTAAACTTTACACACAGTGTGTCGAAATGGGTGCCAGGATTTTCACCTGGGTTCAGCAGGCAAAAGTCGTGGTGCCCAACTTTGGCCACCAAAATTGACACTCAGTGCTAATCTGTAATGGGCCCATTAGAAGATAGCATTGAGCACCACTTATTGAATCTAGCCCTAGTTACATAGTAACATAGTACATGACGGCAGATAAAGACCCAAACGGTCCATCCAGTCTGCCCAACCTGATTCAATTTACATTTTTTTCTTCTTAGCTGTTTCTGGGTAAGAATCCAAAGCTCTACTCTGCTTGGGTTCCAACTGCTGAAGTGTCAGTCAAAGCTCACTCCAGCCCTCCCAGCCACTGAAGCCCTCCCCAGCCCATCCTCAACCAAAAGGCCATATACAGACACAGACCGTTCAAGCCTGCCCATTACTGGCCTGAGTTAGTTGTTCTTACATAAACTATAAGTTCTTTCAAGAATGCCGTAGTCACAAAAATATAGCAGAAAGCTCCTCGGTGTAATTAGGATGCACTGCCTACAGCGCGTTCGCTTCCTCGGTGTAGAACTAGAATAGAACAGTGCTGTATTTGAATTCTGGCACGACATACGGATAAGTCACTACAGCTACCAGTTAAAAAAGTCCTTGTACAGAAGGCTGAGAGAAAACTCCCAAGGGAAAATGTATTCAGCCAAATAGTGATTTAAATTTGAATATGAATAATCCGAGGCTCTACTGTGCTAAATCCTACTGAAATAATCACTTGATCTCTGATTCACGTTGCTTCTTTTTTTTTTTTTTTTTGTTATGTTAAAACTCAATGCCCATCATATTCAAATTAATATTTCTCATTATTCGTATTCGGTACAGCTCTAGTAAGTACCACTTTTGCAACATAAATGTGTGTTTCAGCACTTTCATAAAGTGCTAGATTTCACCACAGTGCAAAGGGGGGGAGGGGTCAGTTAAGAAGCTGAGTGAAATAACTCTTTATATTTAATTTGATTTAATTTAAATTTTGAAGTCGTGTTAGGCACCGCAGAGGAAAAGACATTATCATTGGAAGAGACCCTAGACCAGTGGAGTGCCGTAAACCTTTTGAATCCGCGGCACACTAAACTCGGGGCCAAGGCTGGAGGGTCTCCGGACATGCGTGGAAGTTGATGTGATGACATCGGGTGCATGTGTGGCATCGTCAGGTCGACATCCGCACGTGCGCGGAAGCCCTGAGCTTGCTAACACCGGGAGGAGAGGCTCCGGCGAGGAGGAGAGGTGCCGGCTGACGGCTTACAGGATGTGCCTCTCGCCGCGAGAGGCACGTCCTGTATGTAGTCAGCCGTCACCAGCGCCTCTCCTCCTCGCTGGCATTTTGTGGCACACCCTGAATCTCACCGCGGCACACAGTTTGCGATACACTGTCCTAGACCAACCGAGAATATTTCTGGCACTTTTCACCTGCCTTGGAGCAGGTATAATTGCTGATGGGGAACTTTTTTTTAAAAATGTATATGCGATGTGCTGAGCGAAAAGGTACCAAAAGTGGGGTTACAAATAACAGAGATAAAGGCTATAAAAGTTAGACATGTAACATTAGTCAATATTCATTTTTGAGAGTTTTGTGTACTATACTACTACTAGCCATTTCTATAGTGCTACTAGACATACGCAGCGCTGTACATCAAAACACAGAATTGACAGTCCCTGCTCAAAAGAGCTTACAATCTAGTCAAGACAGACAGACTGGACAAGAAGGTGCTAAGGTGGGCGGATTACAGAGGGAAGGGAAAAGGAATGGAGACTTTATATACTGCCTTTATGTGGCTTTGGCATTTCAAAGCGGTGGGCACTGGAGGATTAAGTGACTTGCCTAGAGTCACAAGGAGCCACACTGGGATTTGATCTCACAACCTCTGGGTGCAGAGGCAGCAGCTCTACCAGTGAGCCAGTCTATCCTAGTATGGCAATTCTTATGCTCTTATGTGAGCTCAGTATAGGACAATCACTGATGAAGTTGGCTCTTAGGCATTGGTAGAATGAGGCATTATGACATCACAGTCTTAGCTCTGGAATGTTGCTACTCTTTGGGTTTCTGCCAGGAACTTGGGATCTGGGTTGGCCACTGTTGGAAACAGGATACTGGGCTTGATGAAAGGAATAGGGACTTGTATACCACCTTTTTGTGGCTTTGGCATTTCAAAACTGACATTCAAAGCTGTGGGCACTGGAGGATTAAGTGACTTGCCCAGGGTCACAAGGAGCAGCACTGGGATTTGATCTCACAACCTCTGGGTGCAGAAGTAGCAGCTCAACCAGTGAGCCACAGCCCTGCAGAGGGAATGATAAAACAGATATTGGTGCTTAGCAGGTGAGTTGGCATTTGGAATAGAAAGCATCTTCAAAGAAGAAGGCTTTGAGTCTGGATTTGAATACTGCCAGAGATGGAGGCCGACTATAGGGTCAGTAGAATGGGACTATGCCACAAAACGGCAGGTATCTAAATTGGGGTATGCGATTTCTGGGGTTAATTACTTTTTTTATTGATGAACATTTATTTTTTAAAGATGTTATTAGTTCACATCTGAGGCTGAAATTTTGCACGTTTACACAGTTGATATCCCTCTTTTCTTGTGATAGAAATAAACCAAACACTCCACTTATGGTACCTTTTTGCTCAGCGGATCAGATAGGTGTATTTTCATTACAAAATGAGAAATGCACCTATCTTTTTTGGACTGCCTAGCCAGGGGTGGGCAACTCCGGTCCTCAAGGGTCAGAATCCAATGAGTATGCATTGAAAGCAGTGCATGCACATAGATCTCATAATAATTTAATAATAATAATAATAATTTTATTCTTATATACCGCCATGCCCGGTGAGTTCTAGGCGGTTTACATCAATTAGAGTAGTATCTGCGTTGACATGCATATTCATTGGGGAAATCCTGAAAACCCGACTGGATTCCAGCTCTCAAGGACCGGAGTTGCCCACCCCTGGCCTAGGCCAAACAACTCTGTACATCCCGCAGCTTCTTTGCTTGTAAATAGCAGCAATGCCAAAAATTGACACATGTTTAAATCCCCCTATTTGTAAGGTTAAAAGCTACTCAAGTCTTCTAAAATGAGTTCCTAAATTGACCAGCCACAATGGATGATTTAAGCCAGGGCTGCCCAAGTCCGGTCCTCGAGATCTACTGGCAGGCCAGGTTTTCAGGATATCCGCAATGAATATGCAGGAGAGAGATTTGCCTGCACTGCCTTCTTGGTATGCAAATCTCTCTCATGCATGCTCATTATGGACATCCTGAAAACCTGGCCTGCCAGTAAATCTCAAGGACCGGACTTGGGCAGCCCTGATTTAAGCTCTTGCATCGTGTTAATCTGCTCTGTATCAGAGGAATGTACCAATCGGCGAGGTCTGAAATAAATGCTTGCAAACAAAACACCTGCACAAAAGAAGGAACGTTAACAGGGGTAATGATTGGTCATTCGATCTGTTTTCCTGTTGTAGCAATTTTCCTAAAAATGTCTCCCTCTCAGTGCAGCTAAGAGTTGTTACACAACATGTACACTTTCGTGCATATTTAGAGGAACTCTTCTCAGGGGTGTGTTCAGGTCAGGAGAGGAAATGATTTATTATTTATTATTACACACACAATGTATTTTCAACTCTGTGCATGTTATTTTCCGTGAAACAAATAACATAACATTATACCTATAGACTGCATTACCAAAAAGTTCTACGCGATTTACAAAAGATTATAAACATTAAACATAATTTGAATGAGTCAGCTAGTCAGGTATTTGGAGAAAAGATAGGTTTTTAGCTGTTTTCTAAAATGTCTGTAAGAAACAGCTGTGAGCAACAATGATCGAAATTCTTTTTCATGAGAAGCTGCCTGAGATGCTAAAGAGTGATTTAGGAATTTCTTGCTTTGACAACCTTTTACAGAAGGGAAATTGAACAGAGCACGAGTTTTTCTACTGCATCTGTGCGTAGCTATGGAAAAACTATTAGCCAGATAAGTAGGGGGCTGCACCATATAAAACCTTGTAACAAAAACTGCCCAGCTGGAACAATACCCGAGCTTCCACAGGCAACCACACAGAAGGCTTTAGGTACTGGTGTATTTCAAAACGAAAGTTTGCTTGTCATTTTTCTTTGGAAATTGGTGCAAATTTGGTGGGTAAAATAATGAGGACTTTGTTCTGCTGAGAATTCTCTGAACATAGATCAATAAAATATGAGTGTCTAAAAGATTATATTTAGCTATGTTTTAATTATAAATATAAAGTGTTTTCAAATTTTGTATGAGAGGAAAGATCTGTGATTCGAGATGATTTCTTGGTCAGTCCTGTGCCAGCAGCAGTGAGTAGTTTTTTTAAACATTGATCACCACTGGTTACATTAGACCTGGATCTTCAATGCTGGGCCAGATCCAGACACCAGCACTAAATAGCAGACCAGCAGACAAAGACCAGAATAGTCGTTAAAGGCTTGTATTGCACCAAGGAAATACTATGCCTGATATGGCCATGTGTGTCTTATTTTTTTAATACTTAAGTACTGGTTATAAATCATATTTTATTTCAGATGTAAATATCTTTTTAAGGGGCCATTTTACCATGCTGCGGTAAGCACTAATTAATTAGTATGTAGGCTTATAAGTCAAAAAATCTTTAATAGAAGAATATATAGTGTAACACCATTAGGGGTAGGAAGTGCTAAACCTCCCCACGATACCTTCTATACCACAGCTGTTTATGTAACCAAATCTTCAGGCCCTCAGAGGTGCCACCAAAAGCTCAATAAATCTTCATAGCAACTGGCTTTATGCCCCCTATCGTCATCGGGTCTCTTTAATTTATAAAGTGCAATGCTAAATAATCTTATTTTTGTATTTTTTCAATAAATAATTATAGTTAATAATAGTTAGTTTTAAACTTAACTTAGGTGGTTCAGCCAAGAGGGACAGAGTACGCCAACATGTTTCACCCTGTTCAGGTTTCCTCAGGGCACAATCCCTCAGAACTGTGTAACTCTTCACGACGTGGCCACCCAAATATTAATCTAATATTAATCATGTTGGCGCACTCTGTCCCTCTTGGCTGAACCACCTAAGTTAAGTTTAAAACTTTAACTATTATTAACTATAATTATTTATTGAAAAAATACAAAAATAAGATTATTTAGCATTGCACTTTATAAATTAAAGAGGCCCGATGACGATAGGGGGCATAAAGCCAGTTGCTATGAAGATTTATTGAGCTTCTGGTGGCACCTCTGAGGGCCTGAAGATTTGGTTACATAAACAGCTGTGGTATAGAAGGTATCGTGGGGAGGTTTAGCACTTCCTACCCCTAATGGTGTTACGTGGTAAGCACTAAAGCATGTTTTACAAAGCTTAGAAGGGCTTACCATGGGGTGTGATATAATTCTCAAAAATGTTAATTTCGCTGCTCTCTTTATAATCACTAATTCTTATTGTGTTTTTTTCCCTTATTTTAAAGTACATGTAAACCGTGCCGAGCTCTGTCTTTATAGAGAGGATGCGGTATATAAGCTTAAGGTTTAGGGCTCCTTTTATCAAGCCGCGCTAGCGGTTTAACGCGCATAATAGCGTGCGTTAAACCGCTAGCCGCTACCGCCTCCTCTTGAGAGGCGGTAGTTTTTAGGCCAGCGCGGGGGTTAGCGCGTGATGAAACGTCGCGCGCGTTAACCCTGCTAGCGCGGCTTGATAAAAGGAGCCCTTAGTTTAGTTTATAATCTTAATGTGTGCGCTACCCACTCACTAAAAAATATCGTTTATTTTTTGGCTGAGGAGGTATGTCTGCACTAATCAGTGTAGCCACATGACTGATTAGCATGGGATTTACAAGAGAGTCCTTACCACCTACAAAATGGGTGGCGGTAAGGCTCGTGAGCTATAGCCAAGCGCCCATGGCAACGTTAGCACGTGTCCATTAATGCTGAAAATAGAAAAATTGCTCATTTTCTGGTCATGGTAAAAAGTGACTTAGCATGCAGGAAAGACCCGTGCTAAGGCCACTTTTTTCCCTGTATCTTTATAAAAGGACCCTTAAGTGTAACATTACCTTTTGGAAATGTTTGTGGCTATTGCTCAAATTGATTACCTTTTACAAAAAATTCTGTACATTTTTATCCTACAATATTAGACTACCAGGACATTGGTGAGACTATTAAAAAGTACTGACACTTTTGCATTGTTTTAATTTGTGCAAAGCAGCATTTTAAATTAAATTTTAGCAACTCTTAGGTGGGCATAAGTTCACTTATTGATTTTTATCCCTTTTTATGATTTTCCAAGCTGCCTCAATGCTGATAGTCATCTTGTGTCACTGAAACAAGTAAAATACTCACTGGAATACATTAAGTTTTTCAGCATATTTTAAGATTTTTAAGATGTTAGAAGCGGCAATTTTTATTGAACATTAGTGATTCTAGATGGGCACAAGCTTCTCTAATAACTTGTATCATCATTTTTAAGTTTTGAGGAAGTTGGATAATTGATCCCAAGAGAATTAAAATTGGCATTAAAAAAATAAATATATATATATATATCATTGGCTAACTTCAGGCGCCGTTTATAGAATCTGGGCCAAAATACCAATCTTGATGCCTAACTTACCCCTTCCCCCCCCCCCCTTTTTACGAAGCCGCGTTGGGCTTTTATACCGCAGTATTAGATCCGACGCTCATAGAATTCCTGTGTGTCGGAGCTAATACTTCTATGTGTCGGAGCAGCTGGCGATAAAAAAGCCTAATATGGCTTTGTAAAAAGTGGGGGAGGGTTAATTTTTTAATTGGCTCAATTGTCACCATTATTTGAAAGTGCCATTTAAAAAAATAATTTAAAAAATGAATTAGCTGGTAGGAGGGTTTTTTTTAAGTTCAATCATCTTTATTGATATTTTAAGATATATAACAGTCGGGCAACAATGACCAATAATCCAGGTCGTTAATATCAATAAAAATACATTTTGTCAATCCTTACCCCAAAAGAAAGTACAGTAGGAAACAGGAGTTTTAACTCAGTATGCACCTATCGCCTCAATGTAACTGTTTACACTGAGGTGCCTACCGGTAAGTAGGCATGGTTAGGGGTGGTTTCGGGTGGATTTTGAGTGTGATTTGACTTAGGCGCTTAGGCCAAGAAAACCCTGACCTAAATGGCAGTGCGCCTAAGGATTCAACGCCTACTGGCAGCTAAGACTGCTTAGGTGCTGTTAGGTGCGATTCTATAAATGGCTCCTAGCAGACAATTGACAATCACTCTCAACAGAGCCTAGGAGTTAGGCACCGTTTATAGAATCAGGCCCTTCATTTATAAGTTCACTTTATATATTTACGAGTTATTTATTTTAAAAAAAATGTGTATACTGCCTAAGCTCTAAGTGGTTTCCAAGCAGCAAACATTCATAAAATTAAAATGACATCCAACCACCATTATCTACATTTAACATCTTGTCCACATAAAATATACATTATTTTCTGCAGTCTACAAGCAGGCAATAATGAACATCCTGCATCATAATGTTGCCCAAAATTGAAACAAATGGAACTTGTTGTGACCTCTACTTTAGAATTGTTTTGTTATTTTTTAGAGCCTCTCTCCCTCCCCATGTTGGGACCCTATTGTAAGATAGAAACATGATGGCAGATAAAGGCCAAATGGCCCATCCGGTCTGCCCATCCGTAGTAACCATTATCTCTTCCTCTCTAAGAGATCCCATGTGCCTGTCCCACGCTTTCTTGAATTAAGACACAGTCTTTGTCTCCATCACCTCTAGCAGGAGCCTATTCCACACATCTGCCACCTTTTCTGTAAGAAAAAGTATTTTCTCAGATCACTCCTGAGCCTATCACCTTTTAACTTCATCCGATGCCCTCTCACTCCAGAGCTTCCTTTCAAATGAAAGAGATTTGCCTTATGTGCATTTATGCCGTGTAGGTTAATTTAAAAGGGATTTTTTTTCCCTATTCTTTTAAAGCACTAGTGTCCTCTGACCTCTAACAAAGAAACATAAACCTGATACTGCTAGAGCTTGGTTGTTGAATACTGAGAATCCACAGGAGTTATTTGGAGACTGAAAATAATTTCTCTTGGTCAGGTTTTTTTTGCTTGAATACCTGCTCTTTTTTGCAGATTCTTAAAAAATGTTTTCTCTTATCAAACGAAAAGTTCACTTTTGATTTTTTACAATCATTTTACATTTGCCAGTGATTGCTGACTCTAGAGGGAAGTGTGTGTTTGTTCACCTCCCTCTAATATGTTCTGTTGTCAGCTCTTGTATTGTTCATATTTGGAGATGGTTGCACTCTTTCCATAATGATTGCTATACTTTCAAGAATTTCTTCAAAACACACAAGTAATTTTCTCAAGGAAATGCAGCCATAAACATTGGTGATGTCACCTGACAGCAGCCATGCATATTATCGCAAGCATATAAGAACATAAGAATTGCCGCTGATGGGTCAGACCAGTGGTCCATCGTGCCCAGAAGTCTGCTCACGCGGCGGCCCTTAGGTCCCTAACTGAGACTAGCTTTACCTGCGTATGTTCTGGTTCAGCAGGAATTTGTCTAATTTTGTCTTCAATCCCTGGAGGGTGTTTTCCCCTATATCAGCCTCCGGAAGAGCGTTCCAGCTTTCTACCACTCTCTGAGTGAAGAACTTCCTTATGTTTGTACGGAATCTATCCCCTTTTAACTTTACAGAGTGCCCTCTCGTTCTCTCCACCTTGGAGAGGGTGAACAACATGTCTTTATCTACTGTCTATTCCCATCATTATCTTGAACATTTCGATCATGTCCCCTCTCAGCCTCCTCTTTTCAAGGGAGAAGAGGCCCAGTTTCTCTAACCTCTCACTGTACGGCAACTCCTATCAGAGTTTTAATGGGCTCAGCCACTGACTCTCAAGCCTCGCATTGAAGAATGCTGGCGTAGAAGGACTGAGGTTGAGATAGACACTAGAGAATGACACGGGATGGTTTCCCGCAGTTATCCGCGGGGACAGGAATGGTGATGAATTTTCTCATCGTGTCATTCTCTACTCATACTACCTTGCTGAGTACCAATAGCTATATGGACTGGTATTGGGATGGCCAGTGCTGGCATGAGAATGATGATGCACTAGGAAGGAAAAGATTAAAAGTAGACTAGCTTATTTATTTAATTTATTTATTTATCACATTTATAATCCGCTTTGATCAAAGTGGCTCACAATTCACATACACAGTCTGAATACATACAGTTTTACAAAACTACCCATAGAGTGGTGGAAAACTGGATCGCTCTTCCGGAGGCTGTTCTAGGGGAAAACACCCTCCAGGGATTCAAGACAAAGTTAGACAAGTTCCTGATGAACCAGAAAGTACGCAGGTAGGACTAGTCTCGGGGCACTGGTCATTGAGGGGCCGCCACGGGAGCGGACTGCTGGGCATGATGGACCACTGGTCTTGACCCAGCAGAGGCAATTCTTATGTTCTAAAACAGGTTGTCATCCACTGAGATGTTGCCAGTATTTATAGCTGTATTTCCCTGCTGTCTATGGAGAACCTTTATACAGGTAAGCAAATCCCCTATTTCATTCTTGTTTCTACAGTGGCTGCCTGTTGTACTTTTGTTTGCAGTGTTTCTTCCTTATATAGCTTCTTAGAGAGCTGAGAAAAAAGGACAAGGAAGAAATTAAATTCTTGATAAATGCAGAAATAAGACGTTCTTCTTCTTTCCAATCTTAACAGAATTTTCAACAGAACCTTCAGAATGTAAAAATGGCCTTCCTCCAGATTTCGGAGTTGGTGGACCAGCTGGTAAAACAGTCAGGCCCAATAGCACCAGATATTGTCCTTTCTGACAGACTGCGCTCATCCCAAAGGATATCTGATCTAGAAAGGAGATTGTCTGAAAAATCAAATGAATTTAAGGTACGTTAGATCTGAGCTCATCAGGTAACGTTTAGGGCTCCTTTTACTAAGGTGCGCTAGTGTTTTTAGTGCGCGCTGAAGATTAGCGTGCGCAAACCCCGCGCTAAACGAAAAATACTAATGCAAGCTCTATGAAGGCATTAGTGTCTAGCGCTAAGCACATGCTAAAATCGCTAGCGCTCCTTAGTAAAAGGAACCCTTAGTTCAGCATTGTACTGTACTGAAATCATAGACACTTCTGTCTGGAACAGTGCGCACAGCCCGCTCTGCTGCTTCACGAAGACTTTGTCAGGCTTCAGTGTTCTTGTGTTTTATTTCCTGGACAAAATGTAATCACATGGCATTCCCTCTTAACTTTCTTTTCTCTCAATTATTTGAGAGCATTCTTTCTTCGATTACCTAAGATTCCAAGTGCAGTAGTATTTTCAGGACTAAACAAAGATTTGTGTAAAAAATTGTTCCATATAGATAATAATAATAACAGTTTATATACCGCAATACCGTTAAGTTCTATGCAGTTTACAATAGATTAAGCGAGGTACAAATTGATTGAATTTAAGAGGGGGGGAAGAGGAGAGTTAATAGGACCGGAAATGCGTTGTTGAGGAGAAAGAGATTAATAGGACAGAGGAATCACTATGGAGGAGAAAGAAGATGAGTGGGTCACTTGTCTAGATACTTTAGGAACAGTTAGAGTTTTTAGATGTAGATGGTATTGTTCAGGTAAGAAAACATGGTGTGACAGGAATTGGACGTAAAACTGTCTTTAAATTGGAGAACCATGCTTTATACAGTGTGATATTGCACTGTGATAGAGATTTATATGTTCGAGCTAGACATCCTGAACACAAAATTGAATCAGTCATATACATATATAGCAGCTACTCCTAAGGTGTCGATATTCAAAAGGGTTTAACCAAGCAAGAGAGGCTGCGCTGGTCAGCTGCCCATATTCAGTGACACTTGGCTGGGTAGTGTGCTGTTGAATATGACTGCTAACAGACAAAAAAACCCCAAAAAACCCAGAACCAAAGTCCCACAAATGAATCACCAAAATAGGAGATTGGGTTGTCTGTCCCAGAACCTATTTCCAAACAAACTGCAGGATACTCTGGACAAAATATCTTGAATTTTTAAACAAAACTCTATTATGGCACATTAACTAGACCCAACACGATCTATCTTTCGACTGTAATGAGCCTGCCTCAGGGGGGTCGTAAAACATCTAATATAATAAAATGATAGGCCGCGCATGTGCATTCAAAAATCGTGTTCCCTGATCCCGTCGTGGAAACACAAGTGCGCATGCGCGGGTTTTACGTCACCTGCTCTCCACCTCGCACCGCCAACGATCTCTGTTCCTCTTGCACCACGGCACGCCACGCATGTCCACCGCCGACCTCGAGCTCCTGAGGGTCGGCGCCGCGAGCCGCCCGGCCGGTGCTGAGGCCCTGCTTCCCACTCTGCACCACGATCGAGAGAGGAGCTGCGGTGGCGGCTTTCAACTAAAAAAAAACAAAACAGCTGAAGATAGCAGCTCTCACCCGGCTCTCACAGGAAAATGGACAGGGGAAGAAATGCTGCTGCAGCTGCTGTACAGGGAAGTGGGGAGGGAGGAAAATGCTGCACAGGGAAGTAGGGAGGGGGGAAATGCTGATGCACAAGGAAATGGAGGTGGAGGGAATGCTGATAGGAGCCGCATGCTGGACAGGGGGAGCAGGTAAGGAGTGCTGCTGGACAAGGGGAGCAGGGAAGAGGATCAGGGGGAGAAAGTAAGAAGTGCTGCTGGGCAGGGGGAGCAGGGAAGAGGGTCAGGGGGAGAAAAGAAGGAGTGCTGCTGGACAGGGAGAGCAGGGAAGAGGAACAGGGGAGCAGGGAAGAGAAACAGGGGAGCAGGTAAGAAGTGCTGCTGGACAGGGGAAGCATGGAAGAAGTGCTGCTGGACAGGGGGAGGTAAAAGGAAGGGAGAAGGCCTACTGCTGGACAGGTGGAACAGGCAAGGGGTGATGGTTGACAGCCGAGGAAAGAGAGAGACAGAAAGCGGCCAAGGGGAGAGAGAGAGAAAGAAAGAATGAAAGACAGACATACATATATTCTAGCACCCGTTAATGTAACGGGCTTAAAGACTAGTATCATATATATATATATATATATAACTTCCCAGCATAAAAGGAAAAAGGTAACTTGTCTAAATTTGTCCAGCATCAACCTCTTCACCTCTAATCTTTCTCAGAAAAAACACAGGAGAAAAAACGTGCTGAGGCAGGTTCGTGTTGGGTCTAGCTGATGTCACAAAGAGTCCAACAGGAAGAAGGCCCACAAACAAGGTACAAGCAAGGAATACAGTGGACCGGACAAAAAGCTTTCCACCAGAGCCAGATGGATAAAATCAAGGATATTTTATTTCAGTCCAGAAAAGCATACAGTAAAAGAAGACCTGACACAGAATATATGGTCCAGCAAAAGTTTTTTGTAAGTGCTCATGTATTCCAGTCATAAAATTTTTACTGGACCATATCCTGAAGGTGGTTCATAGTTTTGCAGGACACTAACTTGTAAAGGATTCGAGAATCCTCTGTGAAGTAAAAGATTGATGTTTTTACCTTGTTTTAAGAATTGATATCTCTCAAAGCGATATTAAGTTTACTGTGATCCCTGATGCAGGCGAATTGATATGCTGAAACACAGTGCTGTGACAGGTCTTCTTTACTGTATGCTTTTCTGGACTGAAATAAAATATTCTTGATTTTATCCAGCTGGCTCGAGTCTAGCTTATGTACCATAATAAGGTTTTGTTTGATGATTCAAGATATTTTGTCCAGTGTACTGTATCCAGCAGTTTGTTTGGGTTGTCCCAGAACTTATTCCTGTTTTAGTGAATATGGGGCTCATTTTTCAAAAAAAGAAAAATGTCTAAAAGACAGCATAAACTGGCATGTGAATGTTTTAATCACCAAAACGTCAACGTGCTGATTTTCAAAACTGACGTTTCAGACATTTTGCAGGTCATTTCCCATCCGGTGCATCTAAATCTTAAGGAGGCGAGTTAGAGGCGTATTTTGGGCAGGATTAGGGCGGCCTTAGGACTTACACATCTTGCAGGAATAATCAAACCTTTGTGAAGATGCCCAGAGCAGAGTTAGACCTGTTTTAAAAGTGCACAAGTGCCAAAAGGGTACCCAAACTGATCAGATGATCACTGGATGCATGAAGGCATGACCTCCTACAAAACTCTAATGGCCACTGACCCCCTTCCCACTCTCCAAAGATGTGTAAAAAACAGTGCAGAGTAATAGGACAGAGTACAATACTGGGGTTCAAAAAGGGACTGGATGAATTCCTGGAAGCGAAGGGGATTGCAGGGTACAGATAGAGGGTTACTCTACAGGACATTAAGCGAAAAGCGTATGAGAGTTTTAGGGTATGAGCACTATCAGGTCATGGACCTGAGGGGCCGCGCGTGAGCGGACTGTCGGGCATGATGGACCTCTGGTCTGACCCGACAGGGGCAATACTTATGTTCAGCCTCTCTGACAGCTGCAGATATGGGAAATCCTAGTCGAGTAGCCTGGTGAGTGGTGTAGTGAAATCCAAAGAAAACATAGCAAACAACTCCACGACAAATGTCCAAGGAGAAGAAAGTGGTGAAGGAAATGTGCCTATCAACCTGGGATAAAAATCGAGTTTATTAAAAGCAAATGAACAATGCAAAACAAGACCCGACACAGTTTCTGTTTCGGCTTCAAGGCGGAAGCCTGCCTTCAGGGGTATCTTTCATCTTCTTGGAAACGCCAAGTAGCAAGCATGAAAAGTGAAACCAGGTAGTGTGGTGAACTATAGAGAGGGGAGATGCAGGCCCATACCCCACCCTACCCATTACATTTATTGTGGAAAGTGTGAGCCAATCAAAACCTACCCAAAAGGGCTGTGGCTTAGTGGTTGAGCTGCTGCCACTACACCCAGAGGTGGTGAGATCAAATCCCGATGCTACTCCTTGCGACCCTGGGCAATTCACTTCATCTTCCAATAACCACCGTTTTGAAATGCCAAAAGCTACAAAAGGCGACATACAAGTCCCCATTCCCTATCCGTATACTGCCATATAGGTGACACCTGCAGCCATAAGGGTTATTGGGGGTGGTAGACAGGTGGGTATAGTAAGGTTTGGGAGAGTTTTAGAGGGCTCACCATACACTCTAAGGGAGTTATGGTGAAATGTGTACTTGGCACCCATTATGTGACTTTCACAGCAGTGCCACCTAAGGTGCCCAAATGCTTTGTTGGCATGTCTGTATAGCCAGTCCATTAAAATGCTGGCCTCCTCCTACGTCCAAATGGGCTTGTTTTGGACATTTTGATGTTTGAAAATGTCCAGCAAAGACAGATGTCCTAAGGGCCAAAACATCCAGACAAATCATTAAAAAAAAAAAAAAAAAAAGATAAGACATCTTATGGTTTCAAAAAAGGTCATTTTCCCAACCTGACTTTTGAACATCCTTGCAGAAACGTCCAAAGTCGTACTTTGACGTCCTATCGAAAATACCCATCAATGTCTGCTAATCAGCCTTCTTTCCCTAAGCAGGGACCTTCTGGGATTGGAGCGTGTACAGAGCCAGCACTAGCAAGTCAGCAGTGATATTCAATCCGCTTACCACCTAAGCAAGCACATATACTTAAGACAGGTTAACTGTGCACTGATGTCAACATCGCACAAACCCAGATATTCAGTGCCAGGAGCTGCACATGCCTTAACATTGAATACCTGGGGTTAGTTCAGCCACTTAACAACGCAGGCTGAAAATTACTCCCAGGCTGTCCTAACTTAATACGCCATGTAAACTGGGCACTGGTCCGATAGCAACCAGTGCCTGGTTTAACGTCCAGGTCAGTGCACATACCTGGATATTCAGTGCATGCCCTGGCATTTAAATATCCAGGTTTAATTCAGCCCATGGTTGGGAGTGGCTTACAATCCACTCATCACTGTGGACTGAATATTACCCCCTAAACTTTTAAATCCGTGGACCCCCCTTCTCCCAACCTGACCCAGCTCTTCCCCCCCCCCCCCACTCCACAACGAGTGCCCTTTACAGAATAACACTTATGGAACTGATTTTATAAATGATGCCTAACTTGTAAGCACTGTTGAGCACAATTGTCAATCATCCTCTAGGCGCCATTTCTAGAATTGCGTCTTGCTGCACCTAAGCATTCTTAAGTGCTTTGAGCCAAAAGGTAATGTCATATATCAAACAACAAAATATAGATATATGTTTTCTGCAGGAGACACATTTGTCTGGGATAGAGTCTATGAAGCTGTCAGATAATTGGATAAAACAATGTTTATTTGCACCAGCGATAAAAAAGAAGGCAGGAGTAGCAATATTGATAAATAAAAAATGTACAGCAACGTTTAATATGATTAAGGCAGATCCTCTAGGAAGATGGGTACTTGTTGACATGAGCATGGGCAATAATACAATGGCGTTGTTAAATGTATATGCCCCTAATTCGAATCAAAATGAATTCTTTAAGTCTCTACAACAATTAATTTTACCACTGGCTACTACTAATTTAGTGATGGCTGGGGACTTCAATGCTGTTATAGATCCAATAATGGATAAAAAACCAAGTAGAATTATGAAATCAATGGGGTTAGATAATTTGATACAATCATGTAATTTAAAAGATATATGGCGTATTCTTCATTTTAATGATCGGGAATTTACATTTTGTTCACATGTTCATCAATCATTTTCAAGAATTGATTATATTTTTGTTTCAGATCAGATAGTACAGAAAGTTGTAAAAGCTGACATAGAACCAATAATAATATCTGATCATGGTGGTGTGTGGATAGAAGTTAATTTAGTAGATCAAGATAATTCTAAACCGATATGGAGGTTTGATAATACATTGCTTGCTGATTCTAAATTTTGCACAGAATTTCAAACTAAAATTAATGAATATTTTTTACTTAATGATTTAGAGGAAATGTCGATTGGAATTTTATGGGATGCTTTCAAAGCAACTATGAGAGGACAAATTATATCATATTCTGCATATAAAAAGAAACAGCTAAGAAAGCAATATGTAAATTTGGAAAAAGAAATTAAAAATTTGGAATTAAAATTGGTTAATAAATGGGAACAGGAGACATTTCAAATATTGTTAAAAAAAAAAATGTGAATATAATGAAATTTCCTCTGGGTTAGTAAGGAAAGATATTTTTGCTCAGCAAGCGGTATATTATGGTAGTGCAAATAAGGCTGGAAGATTATTGGCAAATTATTTAAAAGCAAAGAAAAGGAAGGAAAAAATAAACATAATTAAGGATGAGTTAGGCAATTCACATTCTCAAATTGGAAATATATTAAAACAATTTTTAAAATATTATAAGTCACTGTATTCTTCGGAGTCTTATTTAAATAAAGAGAAAGATGGGTTGGATTTTTTGAGTTTAATTGAAGGTCCTAAGGTTCCTGATCATATAAAAGGAAGTTTAAATAAACCTATATCATTAAAAGAGTTACAAATGGCATTGAAATCCCTTAGAGTTGGGACCGCTCCAGGTGGAGATGGATTTACAGTAGAGTTTTATAAAGAATTTCAAATTTCCCTATTACCATATTTATTAAAATTATATCAGGATCAACTGAATAAAGGTTGTATATCAGGCACTATGGCAGAATCTTTAACTATTGTTTTGCCAAAGCCAAATAAAGATCCAACATTGGTGTCAAATTACAGGCCTATATCTTTAATAAATGTAGATGGTAAATTATTAGCTAAGATTTTAGCATTAAGATTGGCTAAAGCTCTTCCGCATATAATAGGAATGAATCAAACTGGATTTGTTGCTCAGAGACACTCTTCTAATAATACTAGACTGGCATTTCAGATATATTATTTAACAGAACAAATTAATGATCCGGCTTTTTCGGTATCACTAGATGCTGAAAAGGCTTTTGATCGTGTAGAATGGAATTTCATGTATCAAGCTATGGAGTGGTTTGGTATTGGATCCGGATTTATACAAATGATTCAAACACTGTATAGCTCCCCAACTGCTCGCTTATATATAAATAATAATATTTCAGATGCTTTTAAGTTGCAGAGGGGAGTTAGACAAGGTTGTCCATTATCTCCTTTGCTCTTTGATATAGTTCTTGAACCCTTATTATTAGCTATTCGACAGGCAAAGGACATACAGGGTATTCCATGTGCTGGAGTGGAATATAAAGTATCTGCTTATGCAGATGACATCTTGCTTCATTTGAGAAATCCGGAAACAACAATTCCATGTCTACTGAAGGTAATAGATACATTTGGAAAATTCTCAGGATACAAAATAAATTGGACTAAATCAGAGATTTTACCTTTAAATGTGCATTGTACAAAAGGTATATTTGATTCTTTCCCTTTTATATGGAAAGAGGATGGAATAAAGTACTTAGGTATTTGGTTGAATAAAACACTCGAAGAGACAATGAGAATAAATCAAAAAATTTTATTACAAAAAGTAACAGAGATGTGTGAGCAATGGAATCCTTTACATTTGTCCTGGTGGGGAAGAGTTCAAACTGTTAAAATGATGATTTTGCCTGTGGTTTGCTATCAATTGGGAATGATACCAGTGTTTTTTCAGGGGTCTTTCTATAAAAAATTAAATAGTATTCTGGTTAAATTTATTTGGCTGGGTAAAATTGCAAGAGTGGCTTTAGTGTCTTTGCAAAGACCAATTGAGGAGGGTGGGGTAAATTTTCCCAATTTTTATAGGTATCATCAAGCCTATATCATGCGCCAAGGTATGTATTGGGTCCTCCCAGAGCTTTTGGAACAATTACCAGAGTGGTTAAAGATGGAGAGATCACTTATCTTTCCACTTAGGCTTGATCTTTTGCTTGGTATAAAAATGCCTAGAATACGTAAGGACAATAGAGTATTAATGGATACTTGGAAAACATTAAGGTTTATAGACAAATTAACTACTGATTCTATTTTAAAATCGAAACAACAAACTATTTGGGTAAACTCCAAGATACAAATAGGCGGGTTTAAGGTTGTCTGGAAAGATTGGATTAAAGCAGGTATAAGATCATTAACGGAAATAATTGATAATGGTAAGATGCTTGAATTTTCACAATTGCAACATAAATATGGTCTGAATAAAAAACAAAGTTTTAAGTGGTTGCAATTGAAGCATGCTATTCAGGTGGGGTTCCCTGAATGGAAATCTTTAAATGATCATTACAGCTTAGAATTCTTATGTTTCCAGGCAAATTTTCTGGGTCATCAGGCCGCAAAGTGGTATAAAATTATATCTAATTATTTGAATAAGAAGCCTAAAAATGGATTAAGAGATATTTGGAGCATTGAGATTAAGCATCAAATTAATGCATCTCAATGGCCACGTATTTGGTCTTGGAGAATTAAAGGTACGATGTCAGCATCTATTAGGCAAACATGGTTCTTTTTGTTGCATAGAGCATTCTGGACCCCTACTAGATTACAAAAATTAGATTGCTCTAAGTCTAATAGATGCTGGCATTGTAAAATTGAAATTGGAACTTTAGACCATCTTTTATTTTATTGTCCATGTATTCAGGCATTTTGGATATCAATATGGGATCAAGTCAATATATTGATGGAAAATCATGTAGCATTATCCTACGACACAGTGATTTTTGGAATGTGTATGAGGGCCAAAAGTCAAATATCTGCAGCAAACAACAAATTATTGATGATTCTTACTGGAGTGGGAATTCAACAAATAACGACTAATTGGAAAGACTGTTCTAGATTGAATTGTAGTTTTTGGTGGAACTCAGTTTGTCATATGTACAAGATGGAAAGATTTCTTGCAGTACAAAGGGGGTATTTTAAAAGGTTTCAAGAGGTGTGGAGGCCATTAATTGATTATTATAATGATTAAGATTTATTCCTTTTCCTTAGAGGATAATTTATAAAAATAGGGTGGGGTGGGGGGGATAAGATAATTTAGTTAGCTAACGGTATATTTCAACTGATTAATGGATATAAGAAACATGGTATATAGGTATGAATAGAAAAAGAAAGAGGGTAAATTTATTGGAAATATGTTGTTATGAAATATAAGGGGATATATGTACTATGATGAGATATATATTGTTGTGCATCACTTTGTATAATAAAATGAATAAAGAGTTTGAGGAAGAAGGGTGGGGGGAGGGACAGATTTAATGTAAGATTAATTGTATTATGAAAGAGAGATGTATAAGTATGTATAAGTTTGGACGAAATATTTTGTTGATATGGGAAGGGATGGGAGGTGGATGGGGGGTATTAAAACATGTATAATAATATTGTTTAAGAATGTCAAGTGAGTTATGTGAATTAATTGTAATAATATTGTACACTTGTTGAAAGAAATAAAAAGGAATAAAGAATAAAAAAAAAAAAAAAAAAAAAAGTGCTTTGAGCCCTTAGGCACACTCCCATTTATGTCAGGCTTTTCTTAGCCTAAATAGTGCACCTAAGCCAAACCATGCCTAAAATCTGCTCAGAATTCACCCCTTACCACTCCTACATTCTGGTAGGTACCTTGGAGTAGATACCTACCGAGTTTGGCGCCTACCAGATAATTAATTTTTATATTGTTTTTTTTAAATTTCTTTTTAATGGCACTTTTCATTTATCTGCGCCGATTAAGCCTAACTGAAAAATTAAGTTAGGTGCTTACATCGGCTGAGTGTGCTGATCTAGGTGCTTAACTTTAGACGCTGTTTATACAGTCTGGGCCTTAGCATGGATTCCTGTGCTCAACTTTGGTCAGGACTTACACTTGCTGAAAGCTGGTATGAATCTTGGCTTGCAAATTTAGTGTGGATCGCTGGTATTTTACAATCCTTGTGCCTAAATCTTGTGAATGCCACTGGCCCGTCCATGCCCATCCCATGGCCATGCCCTCTTCTAAGTTTACACGAGTCAGTTTACGTTTGCAGTGTTACAAAATAGCATACAGTCAGATCCATGCACAAATCATACTTAATGCCAATTAAGTGCTACTTATCCCCAGTGATTAAATAATTGCATCTTGATAATTATTTTGCACATGGATCTCGGATCCATGATCAATATGTGATGGCTAACTTTTGGAACCTATATAGAATCTGAGAGAATCTGTATAGTTCCACTGAATATTTATATTTTTTTAATTGCTTTAGCTAGCATTTAATAAAAACATGATTACTTCTAGCTTTAAAACTGACCCAACTGTATTATTCTTTTTGCTATACATATTGGGGTACAGAGCAAAATGAGAGTCATAACTTTCTAAAGGATGGCAATTACAGAAGAATATCTTTCTTCTTTCTTTTTTTTTTTTTAATATCATTTTTATTAAACAAGAAACGCATGAACATCCACAAACAGCAGTGGTACATCGAGACACAGTGGTACATCAAGAAAGCAATGCATAAATGCAGCAGTAATCAGCTATGCACCTGGGGAGCGAATACACATCCCAAGAATACAGTGTGCTCACCCACTCAAACAAACAAACAAAGCAAATAAAAGCAGATCATAAACATGAACGGGCTCAGAATATGCTCATAAAAGATAACACAAAAGAAGTACCTCGCACACCTTGTAGTGGTGCACAGTGGAGAAAAGAAAAAACAGGGAACTGTTCAGCATTCCTCGTTCTTATTTTCGGGAGGTGATCTAGAACAGCGGCGAGGATCCCCAAACGATCCTCCACAATCACACATCAGGCATACTGCAATCAGACACACACAACCCAAGCGAACCACAATCAACCCGTCAGTCATACTCTTATACTGCAGCATATTAATCAGAGGAACTCTATCCGCCTGAGCAAGGATGGAATGGTATTTGGTTAAACATAACACTAATATTCAGTGAAGCAGATGTAAACTTGTTACACCCTATTCGAGAGGAGAAAAGAATACATGAAATAAGCATGACAGTGCATTGTAAGGGGATACTGAGATATGATGCACAAAAGTGGGAGTCGTGAGGGACTCATGTGATACATAATGCAATACAATACAGAAATACTTAAGCCCTCTAACCACCGAAAAGCTAGGCTAAGCAATCCGAGCCAAAGAGTCCTTCCAAAGGGAACAGTACTGCTTCCAGTGGGGCTGGGGGCGGGATCCATAAGTGTCCAATTCGAATTGTGCTTGAAGTTGCATCCTCGCTGTCCACATACAATAGGTCGGTACCTCTGCGGCAGCCCAGAACTGTAGGACGAGTTGTTTGCCCACAAGAATCGCGTGGAGAATGTATTTGTGGGCCGAAAACTCTAGTCCATTATGGGTGAGATCCGTGACATCTCCCAGCAACAGGGCAGGTGGGTTCCATGGCACAGCATGCTGTAAGACGGCCGCCATATGGAGCCGTACCTGACTCCAAAAATGTAATTTGGGGCATGTGAAAAAAGAATGAACGTAATCACCCCTAGCAGACGTACATTTAGTGCATGTGTCGGAGTCCCACAAGCCCATGTGATAGCCTCTAGCCCTGGTGAGGTAGTATCTATGTAGTATCTTGTATTGTGTATCCTGCAGGCCGGATGCCTTCACATATAAGTACAGGGTTTGAAATAGAGGCCTAAGATCATCACCCGTTACCCGCATACCAAGTTCTGTGGCCCACTCTCCCCCCACAATACGTAGGCAACCTTCTCCTAGATGATCCCTCCCCGCCTTATACCACGTGGAAATTTTGTTTGAAGCAGTAGGGGTGGTGAGGAAGAGTAGATCCAAGGGGCCACTTCTCCAGGCCTCCCCATGTGTACGCGCCCAAGAGTGAAAATAGTGATGAATTTGTAAATAAGTGTACATGTGCGTTGGGGGTATTTGCCATGCTGTCCGCATTTGTACAAAGGAAGGGAATTCCCCCCCGCCCAGGGCTAAGACATCCCCCACGGTCGTGTTGCGTGCGGTTCTATCCCTCAATCCCGCCAGACTCCCCACTCCAGACGCAAAATTAGGGTTCCCAAAGAGAGAAAGAAAGGGCGATACCATGGGCGACCTTCCCTGAAGAGAGCGCCACCAACGCCATGCCCGTCTGAACGGAAGGAGAAATGGTAAAGCGGCTGAGCGGGATCGTACACCCCCCCTCCCCGCTCCATGAAGAAAGGATGAAAAGGTCCACGGCAGACAACAGTCCTCTAATAAAGAGTCAGGGGAATAGCGGCGTGAAGAAACTAGTTGCTCATGAATCCAACGAAGAAGTGCAGCCACATTGTATAAGCGAAGAGATGGTAAGCCCAGGCCCCCACGTTCTCGGTTCTGGGACAATTTAATAGCATTTATACGTGCTTTCCTCCCCCTCCACACAAAAGAGCCAATAATGGACTGATAGATTCTCTCATCCGCACGAGTCACCCAGACGGGTATAGTTTGTAGGGGGTAAAGAAGTTTCGGGAACATCACCATTTTAACCAAGGCGACACGCCCCATAAGCGAGAGAGGCAACGAGTGCCATTTAAGGCATAAGGTTTTGATCTTTCCAATAGTAGCGGATATGTTAGCCTCGTACATTTTGCGTGGGTCCTGGAAGAGCATAATACCCAAGTATTTCAACTTTCCTGGTGCAATACCCACTCCAAGGTTCCGACACCATGACTCCTTCCGAGAGCCCCCTAAAATTAGAGCTTCCGTTTTCTCAAAGTTGATCTTCAGACCAGAAAAGACTCCATACGCCTGGATGATGGACATCAGGGCGGGCATCGTTCGGTCAGCATGATTAACATATAATAGCATATCGTCCGCAAACATGCTTATGCGAAATTCATTAGAGCCCACCCCTAAGCCCTCCAGCTCTGCATCCTGGCGGATACGCGCCGCTAGAGGTTCCAGCGAGAGAAGAAAAAGGAGGGGTGAGAGTGGGCAACCCTGTCGAGTTCCCCGTCCCAGAGGAAATGACTGGGAAAGTCCTCCATTCACTAAGAGTTGGGACGTAGGGCAATGATACAGAGCTGAGAGCCAGGCCATGAAGTCCCCTTGGATCCCAAATCTACCCAGTGTCTGAAAAAGATGGGGCCAAGAGACCATATCGAACGCCTTTTCTACGTCCAAGCTAGTGATAAGTGCCCTGTCGGAGGCGATACGTGGGTGTTGTAGCACAGCGAGAACCCTTAGGAGATTCATGGACGCATGCCTACCAGGCACAAAACCAACTTGATCTTCATGAATGAGTATTGGTAAGAACTTATTAAGACGCGCCGCCAAGATGCTAGCCAGGAGTTTTACGTCCTGATTAAGCAGGGAGATGGGACGGTACGACCCCAAAGCATCAAGTGGGCGTCCAGGCTTAGGAAGGATGATCACATGTGCCCTATTATGCGAATTACCTGGAGGTCTGACGCTCCGTAGTCCCATAAAGTATTGTTGAAGAGAAGCTAGTGCCGGGGGGTCCAACAATTTATAGAATTCAGGGCCAAAGCCGTCTGGGCCTGGCGTCTTGGCCAACCGGAGCTTTTTAATAGCAGTCTGTAGTTCTTCTCCCAAGATGGGACCGTTAAGGGCTTGGCATTGCGCATCCGTCAGGGTCGGTAGACAGAGGCCCTGGAAGAAACACTCACTAGCGGTCTTGTCATAGGGTTGCGCGGAATATAGGTCCGTATAAAAGCGTACGAATTGGTCTGTGACGGCTGAGTGGGTAACATGAGTGCCGCCCCCTTTATCCTTGATGGCGGTAATGGTGTGGCGGGTTCTGTGTGGGCGCACCAGGTTAGCTAACAATCTCCCCGTTTTATCCCCCCAACGGTGAAGTTTATATTTGTAACAATAGATGTTACGGGTAGCTCTTTGGTCCAGCAGGAGATTAATTTTTTGCTTAACGTTATGCATAGCCTGTCTGGAGGCATCGTCCAAGCGAGAGATGTGAAGAGAACGAAAGCCAGCGAGGTCCCTCGACAGAGCCAAAAGTTCCCCGTCTCGTTTTTTATTCAGGGACGCCGTGTATGCCAGTATGTGGCCACGCATGACTGCTTTAGCCGCCTCCCAATAGACAACAGGGTCCACGTCTGTAGGCGAGTTAAAGTTGTGGAACTCCTCCCATCGTTTGTGAAAGAATTCACGGAATTCCGCGTTTTTATATAGGAAGGGAGACATCCGCCAGATACGCCCTTCAACCTGTGTCCCAAAATGTAAATCAAGGCCGAGCATAGCATGATCAGATACAAGAGGTGGCAAAATAGACGAGGCCGATAGGGTCGAAAATAGAGAGGCGGAAATTAGGAAATAGTCGATGCGCGAGTGAGACTTGTGAGGGTGCGAGTAGAAAGAAAAGTCAAACTCAGTGGGGTGTAGTGTGCGCCATGTGTCCAGCAATCCAAGTTCCTTAATGAGGAAGTGTATGCCCCTAGAGAAGTGGCCCCTTGGCACCGGTCTGGCCGGTTTACGATCCCATTGAGGGTTAGCAACAAAATTGAAGTCTCCCCCCATGATGATCGGTTGGGGCATGAGAGGTGCCAAATGACCCACCACTGAGGTGAAGAAAGCATGGGTATATTTATTAGGGGCGTAAATATTGCATAAAATTAAAGATTTGCCCCAGAGTTCACCCACCAAAATTAGAAATCTCCCCTTGGGATCATCGATTTGGCTGTGGACATGGAAGGGTATGTTCCTGTGGATAAGAATAGCTACTCCGCATTTACGAGAAGTAAATGGGGCCGCGTGTACCTGGCCCACCCAGCCCCTGCGCAGCTTCCCGTGCTCCCCAGAGCTCAGATGAGTCTCCTGTAAGAATGCAATGTCAGTGTGTTCACGCTTAAGGTATGCTAGGATTTTAGTACGCTTAATGGGTGAATGAATGCCATCCACATTCAGTGATTTAACATGCAGTTGTACCATGGAACTTACAGAAGTGCATATAACAAACAATGAAAAACCATAGGATGAGCTGTGGAGGCCGTCCCAGCCAATGCCTCCACCCGCTCTCAAAATACCAAGTCAACCTGCTCAGGCTAAGCCATCCATCACACATGTCCCTCATACATACCCGAACTGTACACGTACACACTCCCCCAGTCATTCTCATTCGTCCCTCCCCTTTCCTTGCAATCTTCCCCAAAAAGACATACAAACCTTTCAATCCACAGGCACCCCCACATTCATTCTCCCACCCCTCCCTACCCACCCAATATGCTTCACAGCGAGGAAAGTCCTCGCTAATCCCCAACTGTTATAGCAAAAACCAACAGGTAGCCCCGGGCCACTGCAATACATGATAAGGGCTGGAACATCATGACCAGGGCCCTTATAGAGATAAGGCGCGTCAAACCCAGACAATATCAACAACAAATAAGAGTAAAATAATTATCAGTATGGAGGACAGATGGGGCCGTGATATCGGTCACTCAGGCCTCCTAGAAAGAAAAGTGTACTTTGTTTTTTGTTGTGTACATGAGGACATACATGCTAGTCAGTCAGAGGGGAGCACCTAAGGCCGACAAGTCCCATAAGGCAAGTATGGTGCACAGTTATCATTGGGCATATACAGCAGTAACAGTAACATTTGCACCACATTGCGAGCAAGACTGAAAGGAAAAACAGGGAGCTCGGTATAACAGTATAACAGTATAACAGTATAACAGGCAGCCGAGCCCGAGCATTAGTTAAAGGGCCGAGTATTACCCAGAGATAGTCCCCAATGGATCACATATGCCCAGGCTTAGCTATAAGGTCACCCCTTGCCGGGAACATGCAGGAGCTGGCAGTCTCATCGTGTCGCTGCCCAGCGTAGGAGTTTCGAAAGAGACGCCCCTGGCTCACCAGTGCAAAGTGAGGGGTCTACATACCAGCATCCGCATCAGCAGCTCCCCGCCAGGCCGCTCGCCCAACAAGGATCAAGAGAACAAGGCACATGGAGGCAGTCCAGGGATCAGGAAAAGAAGGAGTCCCTCAAAGATCAAGAGATCCCCCGGTCCCCTCGAGCCATCGCAGGGAGGGATTTGATGAAGCCCTCCAACGCCTCTGGAGTATCATAAAAGGTGGTGCTGTTGTTGTAAGATACTCGCGCCCTAGCTGGGTACAAGAGGGCAAATCGGATGTTGCGCTTGAAGAGCTCTCCGCAGTACGGCGCCATGGCCCGGCGTTTAGATGAAACCTGAGGGGAGAAGTCTTGGAAGAGAAGAATCTTTTGCCCCTCAAATTGCAAGGTCATATTTTTGTCACGACGGTAGGCAGCAAGCACCCTCTCCCTCACAGCGTAGTTGTGGAACCTTGCAATGACCGGTCGGGGCCTGTTGTCGTCCTCTCGCCGTGCTCCCAGCCTGTGGGCACGCTCAATAAAGAACGGCGCCGGTGTGTCAGGTAGGCCAACAGCCTTAGGCAGCCAGTCCTCCAGCCAACATCTCAGATCCACATCACGAATAGTGTTAGGGATCCCCACAAAACGGAGATTGTTACGTCGGCTTCTGTTTTCCTGATCTTCGAGGCGGTCCAATAACGTTTTATTTGTAGATTCCAGAGTTCTCAACCGCTCTTCATGATTAGCCACAGCGTCCTCTTGCTGAGCAATGCGGTCTTCAGCTCTCTGCAGCCGCCCAGCCTGGGAGTCAAGGCCCTCCTTAATGCCTTCCATGAAGGTGTGGATGGTGGCCAGCTTGTCCTCCATGACCAACGTGAGGGACCGGGTCAGCTCCTGAACTGCTGCTGCCTCCAGGGTGAAAATCGGCGCCTCGTGTCCGTCCGCCATTTTGGCGTCCGTTCCCTTCAGTTTGTCCCGCGCGGTTCGAGCGGGTTTAGCGGCCATCAATGCTTCCCGCTGCCAGTAAAAAGGAGGAGAAGGTATCGGTTTCTGAAGCAGGATCGATGTCGCTCGTGGAACGGGACCGGCGGGCTCAAAAAGCAGTGGTTTTTTTGCGAGATGTGTGCGCGCGGCCCGGAGCTACACAGCGGCACGTCCGGTCACTCTCCCGGCATCACGTGCCCCCCATCTTTCTTCTTTCTAAATGATGTAACTGCGTAAAACATGTGTTTTCTTAATTCTCTCTTCTAGTTCACGATAAATCAGCTTGAGGAGTTCAACCAATGCCTCAAAACAATAGAAGCCCATGTGAAAACCTCTTCAGATGATCTCGATGAACTCCATTTACAGGGTAAAGATCGTACTCCAGAACCATTTATGGTAAGTGGTCATCCCAGTGAGTACTGCGTGAACCTGGATATGAATTATTCCTGATGCAGGAGTATGATGAAAGAGTTTTGTGCTTAGAATCCTCTGCAGGACAATCACAGGCACAGGAGAATTCTTTACAGCTGCTTTTCACATGACGCTTTAAGAAGTGTTGACATTCAGTGATTGACCACTTGGAAATGATTTTAATAAGTGACCTTTAGGTATAAACTAGAGAATGTTAAAAAAAAGGCTTGTCAAGTCACTCACAGTTTTATAAAAGATTTCTGTACTGCCTATAGCACCGTGGCTTCAAAGCAGATTTACAGTTTCAAAGCCTTTTGGAATAAAGAATACAGTATCAATTGTCAAACCTGTATAGGTAACTGATTCTGTATTCTAGGTCCATGAAATGAAAAGAACTGCTCAAATTGAGTTTTTTTTAAAATTCAGAATATTTTTTGTCAAAGGGATAGAAATCTTCCAACTATGTTGGCTCTAAAAATGTTCCGTTTATTATAAAACAGCAATCATGTCTGTTAAGCTTTTTATATTCATATTGTGAACTGATTTAAAAACCAGACAATTTTAATTCAATATGTGAATCAACTGGTATATGTAGATATACCAGTTAATTCACATATTGATATACCAGGGATGTACTGACCATTGGGATAATAGGACAGTCCCCCCAAAAATCTCAGAAAGGACATACAAAACTCCTCATTTTACTAATAAATTATGCCCTATTGGAAACCATAGGAGGGACCTACCTAGTCACTACCAGGTCTACCCACTGCACTCATACAAAGACCCACTCATTCACTTAACACACAAAAAACAAGAAAAAAAAGGGGGGAAAAAAGAAGAGAAAAAGCCTCAGTTCATCTTCATATGGCAAAAAACTCCACTTATAAACAACCATTAAGCAAGGTCCAAAATGTATCAGTTCACTCAGCAGTGAGAAACACTATAGTAGCCTATAGTGCATCCAGGTTCAGGACAAAGGTTTAGACTGAAGAGCAACATTTCCTGCATTACAGAGGGGGTTATTTACATCATCATATGCCCTTGTCCTTTGTTATATGTGGGACAGACCTCATGGAAATTGAGGGTCAGATTACTGGAGCACAAGTCATGTATACATACTAAGAGAGTGGAAGAACCCCTGGTGGTGCACTGACTTGAAGCCCAACATGCTTTTAGTTCACTGGGGTGTGTGGTGATTGATTATCTCCCCTGTTCTGTGAGACGTGGTGACTGGAGACGTCAGCTACGTCAGAGGGAACAAAGATGGATCTACAATCTACAAACCGTCCACCCAGCTGGGCTGAATGCCCGAATTGAGTGGGTGGCGTTCTTTGGTTGAAGCTGGCTGGGGATTGGTCTGACTGGAAGGGGGAGGAGTCTGTACTCCATTTTGAAGACACTGATTGCTGGAGAATCCCACGCCTCAGCTTCTATGTGTGTGGATGTGAGCAGTTGGAGCACTTGGAGAGCCTCTACAGTTGCTGGTGGAGTAGGCTGGAATCATTCCCCTGACGCAGCTCAGCGAAACAGAGGTTTTCCCGACGGAAAAGAGTGGTTGCGGGGCCAGGCAGGCTTGCACTTTTTGGATGCATGGAAGACAGCCTGGACACCGTCTGCAGCTAAGTGTTTGTTTTTTCTTGCTTACCATTGACTGTGTTTAAGACTGCTTGCTTTACTCACATTTTTTGAAGTTTTGTAATTTGGCGTGCTAGAGTTTTTTTTGAGGTGGTTCCTACGAGGGCTACTATAGTGTTTCTCACTGCTGAGTGAACTGATACATTTTGGACCTTGCTTAATGGTTGTTTATAAGTGGAGTTTTTTGCCATATGAAGATGAAGTGAGGCTTTTTCTCTTCTTTTTTTTCCCCCCTTTTTTCTTGTTTTTTGTGTGTTAAATGAATGAGTGGGTCTTTGTATGAGTCCAGTGGGTAGACCTGGTAGTGTTTAGGTAGGTCCCTCCTATAGTTTCCAATAGGGCATAATTTATTAGTAAAATTAGGATAATAGGACAGTCCCTGAGGGCCCATGACTGTGCCCTAACTTCTGTCTAATGTATTCATTTTTGATAGGTGATTGAGGGCCCTTGGCATTTTTCCCAAGGGCCACATCACTTTCAGTCCATCCTTTCTTATAACTACCAAAATAAAATTCTACATAGCAGAACAAAGTAATAACTATTTACTATGCAATTCTGGCATATAGACACAAAATGAAAAAAAAAAACCACCCTAAAATTCAGTCACAGAAAAGATTTTAACACATCATAAATGGACACTAACATTGTGTTTTAATTTGAGTGTATTGTCCTTGCTATTGCAATGAAAATGAATGGTATAAAGAACTGGTGACGGGTCAATCGCGCGTGAGACAAAGATGCACCAACAATGCCGCCCAGACAATCGCGTGCAGGACATCAGCGCGCTGGATTTAAACAGTATTTTAAAGCGCTCTTAAATAATAATAATAACTTTATTCTTATATACCGCCAACAATCTTGCGACTTCTAGGCGGTTTACAATAAAGAGAAGTGGTTTACAATATAGAGAAACTGTACATACAGCGAATTAAAGGGTATAGTATTGTACATCTGGTAATTCCAACATTAATAATATTAATAGCAGTTTGTGTGCCATGCTGCTTACACAAGATTAGAAATCTTCCTTAAATTGAATGGAGTGTTCATGGTTAGTGATTGGGTTGTGGTTTACAATTTACAGATTTGGGTATGTGGTGGTATTATGAGGGGGGCTGATGTTCTGGTTCGTTATCTAGGTATTTCAAGAACAGGTAGGTTTTTAGGTGTTTCCTAAATTCGCCATAGTTGTTTGTATGTGCAATTAGTTTTTCTAAGTCTTTGCCCCATGTGGCTGCTTGGTACGATAGCAGTTGTTGATGGTATCTCTTATATTTACACCCTCTAGCCGGTGGGGAGACAAATTTCAGGTGTGTTTTTCTTTCATGTCTGTTGGTTGGGAATGAGAAGAGGTCTGTGATGTATTTAGGGGCTAGACCATTTAATACCTTGAAGCAGAGACATCCTAGCTTGAACTTCGTGCGTGCCTTCATCGGCAGCCAGTGTAGGAGTCTGTAGGAAGGGGTTATGTGGTCGGACTTCTTCAACCCGAAAATCATCCTGACTGCTGCGTTTTGTATCAGTTGTAGTCTTTGCATTTGCTTCTGGGGGATTGTCAGATGGGTGATGTTGCAGTAATCCAGGTGGCTTAGTATTAGGGATTGTACTAGAATTCTGAAGGCTGAAGTGTGGAAGTACGCCTTAATAGACCTAAGTTTCCAGAGGGTGAAAAACCCTCTTTTGATTAGGGAGTCTATATGGTCTTTCATGGTTAGACCCTGGTCCAGTATTACTCCCAGTACCTTCATCGTTGGTTGAATAGGGTAGTTAAGATTGTTAATGTGTAGTGATTTTGTCGTGTTATGTGTGTGTGGCGAGGCTATAAAGAATTTAGTTTTCTCTGAATTGAGCTTTAGTTTGAAATCTGTGGTCCATTGTTCCATCATGTTTAGTGCTTCAGTTGCTGTGGGGGTGATTTCGGAGGGCGATGTATTAAACGGGATAATGATTGTGAAGTCGTCTGCATAACTAAATACTTTTACGCCTCGTTGTGTCAGCTGCGTACCCAGTGAAGCTATGTAGACGTTGAAGAGTAGTGAGGATAGTGGGGACCCCTGTGGAACGCCTGATGGGTTTCTCCATATTTTGGAGAGGTTACGATTGAAGCGCACTTGGTAGGTGCGGGTCGTAAGGAATCCTCGAAACCAGTCCAGCACCTCGCCTCCGATGCCGATTGCGTCTAAGCATTGTAGTAATTTTTCGTGATCCACCAAGTCGAAGGCCGAGCTCATGTCGAATTGCATGACTAAGGCTTTGTGGCCTTTGCTGAATAGGTTGCGTATGTAATCTAGGATCGCTGCAATCACCGTCTCCGTACTAAACAGCGGTCTGAAGCCTGATTGGGTCTCATGTAACAGCGAGAACTGATCTAGGTAGTTCATCAGTTGGGTTTGTACCAAGCCTTCCATTATTTTTACGAAAAATGGGATGGATGCTACTGGTCTATAGTTAGTTGCTGATGTTAGAGGTAGTTTATGATTTTTTAGAATTGGGGTGATTATGATGTGACCATTTTTGATGGGAATTTTCCGTTTTTGAAATTGTTAGACATATGAGTCCATAGTGTTATTTTAAAGTCTAATGGGGCTGCTTTCATTATGTTGGGAGGACAGGGGTCTAGGATGCAGTTTGATTTAGTGTATTTGTGATAGAGTTTTATGAAGTTATTCCATTCTGGGTCTTGAAAGGAGTTCCAAAACATGTCAACTGGTGTTTCATTTTCATGTAGGTTGGCTATTTGCTGTTCATCTGTGTTGTATGTTGGGCAGTTGTTCCTTAGGGTGTGGGGGGGAACCCCCCCACACACACTTTACTTAGAACTGTTGGCGCTCCCGTTGGGGAAGTGGGGGTAACCCTCCATTACAGAGGAAACTGTAATTTTTCCCTAAAAAAGAGGGAAAAAGGCTGTTTCCTCTGTAATGGGGTGTGTCCCCCAACACCCCCCACAACGGGAGCGCCAACAGTTCTAAGTAAAGTCCCTTCGGAGCACTTTATAAGTGATATATAAATATAAATAATTTAATAATTTAAAAATAAAATTACTTCTAATACAGGAAAGGTACATTAAAATTAGTGTTCTTGTTTTACTTTATCTAAAGCCCTAAAGGTTCCATAGCGAAGACTCAGACATTTAAAAAAAAAAAATCCACCACCCACATTCCTTAGGTTCCCAAGTCTGGCCACCCCTGCACCTGGGAATCCTGAACTTAGAACCTGTGTATCCAAGGGCCCCAGTTTTTTTCTAGGGTATTTTTCAAAGTGAAAGTAAAAATGCACTTATGCTAATGGTAGCATTTATAGAGTTATTCCCAAAACATGTTAAAAGCAATTCAAATAATAAAAATCATACAAAATAATGCAACCACATTTTAGGGATTTTTTTTTCCTTCATTTTGTATATGCCAAAATTGCTCAGTACATAGGTCTCACTCTGTTCTGCTGAGCTGAGAATTAAAGCCAGTACCAGCAAAACTTCTACTATCTATGTCCTGAAATGGCAAGGACAGATCAAGAATAACTACTGTAAGCATATTTTGGGGTTCATTTTCAAAAGACTAAAACATCCAAAAAATGGCATCAAGTGGCATTTGGATGTTTTGTTTGCTAAAACAACCAAATTGCCATCTTCAAAACACATTTTTAGATGGTTTTCTATGCTGTTTGGTGTGTCTAAATCTCAAGGGGGCATGTTTTGGATGGGATTAGGGTAGACTTATGGTTTGGACATTTTTCTGCAGTAATGGAACATTGCAAAAATCGTCCAGAGCAAAACTTGGACATGTGAGGCAAGGCCTGTTTCAATAACAAATAAGTGCACAGATGACTACTGGAGGCATGAAGGCATGGCCCCCTCCTTACTTCTTTAGGGATCCACTTCCCAAAGATGAGAATGAAACAGTACATACCACCCTGTATGACAACTTCAGACGTCATGGCCAGTTCTGTTAGAGCAGCAAGCAAGTCTCTGGAGTAGCCTAGTGGTTGGTGCAGTGGACCACAGAGAAGGAGACCCAGGCTCATAACTCACTCTAGCTAGTACACTTGTGGTGGAAAATGTGAGTCCTCCAAATCCTACTGAACCAACATATAGGTGATACTTGTAGGCATAAGGCCTATTGGGATGGGTATACAGTCGAGTGCAGTAGGTTTTGGGTGAGTTTTGGAGGTCTCGCTATTTGATGTATGGAGATTATGGTAAGATGTGTACCTGGGACCTTTTAAATTCACTGGGATGCTATAACCTGCCCACTTTTCATCTCCTAACACAGCATGCAGTTAACACAAGAATTAGCACATGCTGTCTTGGCACTGTGATAACAGTGCATGCTAATTTGCATATTAATGCTTAATGCACTTTAGTAAAAGTGTCCCTTATATAAGTTAACAATTATTACTAGACAAGATATTTTAAGAGTCTTTCTGGCACTCGATTTGTTGGTTTTTATTCACAGGTCCATTTGTTTGCACTTATTGCACTTTCCCCTGATATTGAGAATTTAAATGAGAAAAGTTTCAGGCTTCCACTCAGTGACATCACCACAAAGACCTTACAGAACCTGAACAGACAATGGGCTCAGAAGACAGCTGCTGCTATGGAACAGTTCAGGTGAGGAAACAGATAAATCATTGTTAGAGGTAGGAGTGGACAATTCTTATATGATTTTACCCTGTAAACTGCACAACTGCCCTTCCTCTATCTGGGTCAATTTAGAGCTGTACCGTCCATTTGTAGTGCCAAGAATACATTGTTCTTTTTCGGCCAGTTACTGATTTAAATTTGCATGCAAATAATACAGGGCTCTACTGTGCTTAATCTTACTGAAATAAACACTTGATGGGGGGGGGGGGAATTCATCAAAGGACACTAATGCATTAGTGTGTGCTAAACACTAGGAGCCAGATTCTGCAGCTGGCACTGGTATCGGTCAGTGCCTCCCAAACCGGCGGCGGTCGCATATCAATCGAGCACCAGCGCCGGTTGCAGAACTGCAGCCAGGTCAAACATAAGTACCCAAAATGCGGGCCAGGATTTTGAAAGCCTACTTTTCCGGTGCTTATGTTTAGGGACTAATGAAGAGATGCGGTGAAAATAACTCACTGACAATCCTTTAAGACAGGGGTGTCAAAGTCCCTCCTCGAGGGCCGGAATCCAGTCGGGTTTTCTGGATTTCCCCAATGAATATGCATTGAAAGCAGTGCATGCAAATAGATCTCATGCAGATTCATTGGGGAAATCCTGAAAACCCGACTGGATTCTGGCCCTCGAGGACCGACTTTGACACCTGTGCTTTAAGAGGATCACCTCTGAAGGTCCTTTAAACCAGTGGTTCCCAACCCTATCCTGGAGGACCACCAGGCCAATCTGGTTTTCAGGCTAGTCCTAGTGAATATGCATGAGAGAGATTTGCATATAATGGAAGTGACAGGCATGCAAATCTGCTCCATGCATATTCACTAGGGCTAGCATGAAAACCCGATTGGCCTGGTGGTCCTCCAGGATAAGGTTGGGAACCACTGCTTTAAGCTATATGAAACTGAGTAACTGTCTCTTGGAATATTTGCTTGAATAAGCAGTGTGAAGTTGGTTATGTTTTTCCACTAGACAGTCTTCTGTCAGAGGCCACTTCCGCATGTAAATTGCACCCAGAATGCCTTTCCTACCTCCCACCCAGATAACCCAAAGCCAGCTCATTCAAGATCAGGAGAAAAGCTAGGAGGGTCCTTGGAGGGACTAAATATTTAAATTATGGGAAGATTTGCCATTATTATTTGATCTGTTCTTTTCTGCAGTGAGCTTCATAGAATTCAGATAGAGAAAAATAATTTTGACCAGAAGTGTAAAAACTGGTTGAAATTCCTAGAGAGGATGGAAGATGGTCTGGCAGTGGATATTGCCGGAAAATTTGAAGTACTTCAGCAGCAGCAGCAGATCTATGAGGTAACACTACTATGTACTAAACTGGAGACGTTGCTCTGAGAAAAGCAGAGCATGTTTTACGAAAGGTTGTAGGATTTGGAATTGACATGGACTTTAGTGGGTGTTAACTGCAAATATAATGCTTTTCTTTTAAGGGTATTATTAATGTAGGTCTTGTGCTAATGTATTCAGCGTGAGGCGATTGCTAAGATTTAATGCGGGAGCAGTTACCAACTCATAAGTTGGAGGTGCTAAGGGCTAGATTCACTAAGCAAATCGATCGTGTACCCGATTTCCCTCCGACCTGATTCACTAACCTGTGTGCCAACCATCCTCCGATCTGCGCATGCAAATGAAGGGGAACGGCATTCAAATGATGGCAGGCAGCGATTCACTAACCAAAACCCTGCAACACCGACTGGGTTGGCCAATCATAAACGAGCGACTGCTGAGGACCAGTCGCTCAGGTCCTTTCCGACTGCCCTGCCTTCTGCCGCCCTGCTCTCTGTCCTGTCAACCCTGATCTCCCGCCTGCCCCGAACTCCTGCAGCCCCGACTCTCTTGCCTGCCCCGAACTCCTGCCTGACCCGAACTCCTGCAGCCCCAACTCTCCCATCTGCCCCAATCTCCTGCAGCCCCAAACTCCTGCATCCCCGACTCTCCCGCCTGCCTCAAACTCCTGCATTCCCAACTCTCCAGCCTGACACGATCTCCTGCCTGAGCCGAACTCCTACAGCCCCGACTCTCCCGCCCTTCCCCCACAGTGCAAGTCTGTGATTTGAACCCATGGACTTACAGCGGGTTAAAACCACAGGCTCCCAAAAAGTTAAAAAAAAAAAAAATTATCTGCCGGGCCCGGATGCGCAGACCATCTACAGATTTGTGAATCAACCCCCCCCCCTCCCGGACACGTATCGGATCCAATCCGTGCCCTTAGTGAATCTAGCCCTAAGTGATCCAGCATTAACTCAGATGATATCCTGTTAGTTTGCTTTACCTAGAATGCAATTTTTCTTGGAGAAGGCATGGCATGGTGCCTCCGTGTCTCTGAGCATATTTTTGAATTCTAAGTGTGTGTTCTAGAAGTATTAATTTCACTATTACACCTATTGAGTGATTTTTTGACTTCTGTATGAATCCGTAATAAGGCTGAATTTTTCTCCGCTCTAAAGGTAAGAAATTTCACACGTTCAGCACAGAGCTAAAAACAGAACTATGCATTGACTGCTTCAGTCTGAAACACCTAGCAGAAGGGAGGGCTAATATTAGCCACCGCCTAACAGTGGCATTTAGACAGGCTCGTTCTTCAACAGTGGACTATTATTATGCTCATAGGTTTATTAAAGATGCTTGTGATTATGTGTGGCAACATTTTACATCATGCTGTTTTAAATATTTGCCTGTTAAATTTTCCAAACTGTGAGTAAATTTTTACCAATTTCCACAGAAGTTTCAAGCTGAGATTTTCATAAATCAGCCAATTTTTAATTCCTCGGTGACAAAAGCACTGCTCTTGTTGGAGTCTGGAGAAGTTGGAGACAGGTATGTGTAACAGGGCTCCTCTGTTTCCCTAGAATTTGCATGGAATATCTTTTCGGGGGGGGGGAGGGGGCAGACTTTCTTGTCATTTGTACTAAAGTACTATTAAGGTAGAGTAAAGAAATGATCAGCAATTGCACTGCTATATTTTTCAGAGTTTCAAATGAGATAAAATTTTGACCTGCCCATTTTTCAAACAGAGTTACGTGGCTGTACACCTTAGACTCAAGTTCCCAAATCAAAAATTTGGAATGAGCTACCATTGGAGATCAGGTTACTTGCTCAATTATTAGCTTTATGGAAAATGTTTAAAAAAAAACACCTCATTTATTTCAAAAATCTCTGATCGATTCTTCTGTTCCAGGTTAATATTTGGAGTAGAATTTATTTTTACTCTCTAGTTGAATTTAGGAAATTTTGTTAACCGAGTCGAGCCCTTCTTGTGAGGGATGAATTGTTATTTTAAAACTAAAGACTGGATTGGATTAGCCCTCAAACAGGTCATCAGTATTCAAAAGGATTAATGCATTGACTGGCGGCAAACGACCGTATAAACCTTCTAGCAACAATATTCAAATCACTAGTCAGAGAGTTTGGTCAAAGATTGCTCCAACCGCTCCGGAACTATAGGGCGATTACATAACAGTTTGCTTCTATTCAGGTACCTGTCCTATAAAGTAAAGTGGGTGCCTATTTTTCTTTACAGAATTCTAGCGTAACTGTGTAAATATTACAAATGCATTTGGGCATGAGCACTGATGCCAGCTATAGAGCTGGTGTTTGCGCCTAAGTGCAGGGGATATGTGCATAGTATTCCATAAACTATGTGTGCGAGTCCAGCCCATGGTACATTCAGATTTACGGAGACTGCTGTTAGATTTGCACAGAACATGGCTTGGTTCATTTACAATTTGGCCCTGATGCAGTGGTTATGAAATGAATTCCACGAAACGCTGGCCACGTTGGTATTTTTTTGAAACACAAGCGCTGACTGAAGCTAAGTAATCTTCTATTAGAATATAAGTGCAATTCGTTGAATGGAGATGAAACTACTATAAATGAAAATAGTTTTTTCAGTAAAGTCTCATGAATATGAATCAGTGCAAATGAATGAATAAGTATCTAAAAAAAGATGAAAGAAATTTAGAAACTGATATCTGAATAATTGAAAATAAGTTGAGATAGTATCATTATAGAATTTTTAGAAAACTAGAAAAAGATATTGTAGAACTTTTTAGATTCTTTAATAAATAAAATGGGCTAAAATAAGTTGTTTAGAATAAGAGGATACTGGAGTATGGCCAATGATTGGAGCAAAGGAGCTGAGCAACTACGCTGATAACCTTAGACAGTGAATACGACTAGCGTAGGCTCCATTACTGAGGCCTCCTCCTGTATGAATATTATTTTGAAGTGACTATACTATGCACTTTTTCATAAAAGTGGGAAGTATTTGATCTATATTATTTTGTGAATTTTTCCCACTAGGGAACTTTAGTGTAGTGTGTTAACTATATTATCACATTCAGATTCTACCCATATGTATGGTCACTTGCCCAATATGTGGTATATAAGATTGTGAGGGAGTCTAGAGGATGCTGCCCCTCTCCCTTAATAGCACTCCATCACAACGTCGGAACCACCTTAAAACCCATTGTCCTGCCCAAAGGAGGAAGAGACACAGGAGGAGTGGAGCCAGATGGGTATGGTCCAAGAAGTATATAATCTAGCTAAGGGAGGGTTACCAGACGTCTGGATTTACCTGGTCATGTCCTCTTTTTAGAGGACTGCCCAGGCGTCCGGATGGCTTTTCAAAACCCGGCACTTTGTCCAGGTTTTGAAAAGTGTAGAAATTGGGGCTGCGTCTGGAGGGCATCTGCGCAGATGCGATGCGGTGATAAGAACATAAGAATTGCCACTGCTGGGTCAGACCAATGGTCCATCGTGCCCAGCAATCCGCTCCCGCGGTGGCCCCTAGGTCAAAGACCAGTGCCCTAACTGAGACCAGCCCTACCTGCATACGTTCCAGTTCAGCAGGAACTCGTCTAACTTTGTCTTGAATCCCTGGAGGGATGTTTTCCCTACGACAGCCTCCGGAAGAGCATTCCAGTTTTCTGCCACCCTCTGGTTGAAGAAGAACTTCCTTATGTTTGTTCAGAATCTATCCCCTTTCAACTTTAGAGAGTGCCCTCTCATTCTCTCTACCTTGGAGAGGGTGACCAACCTGTCTTTATCTACTAAGTCTATTTCCTTCAGTATCTTGAATGTTTCGAGTAGAGAAGAGGCCCAGCTTCTCTAATCTCTCGCTGTACGGCAACTCCTCCAGCCCCTTAACCATTTTAGTCGCTCTTCTCTGGACCCTTTCGAGTAGAACTGTGTCTTTCTTCATGTACAGCGACCAGTGCTGGATGCAGTAGTCCAGGTGGGGGCGTATCATGGCCCGGTACAGCGACATGATAACCTTCTCCGATCTGTTCGTGATCCTCTTCTTAATCATTCCTAGCCTCCTGTTCGCCCTTTTTGCTGCCACCGTGCATTGAGCGGACGGCTTCATCGACTTGTCGACCAGTACTCCCAAGTCTCTTTCCTGGGGGGGTCTCTCCAAGTACCGCACAGGACATCCTGTATACGATTTTTGTTACTGACATGCATCACCTTACACTTATCCACGTTCAACCTCTTGCCATATCGCGGCCCATTTCTTGAGCATGTTTATGTTACGTTGCAGGTCTTCGCAATCTTTCTGCGTCTTCACTACTCTGAATAACTTCGTATTGTCTGCAAATTTTATCACCTCACTCGTCATACCATGCGTGTGATGTCATCACATGGCATCCGCTCATGCACAGATGCCTTCCAGACAAAGCCCTGAAGAGGTGAGGTTTGTATGGGGCCAGAGTTGGGGAACAGAACAAAGGTAGGGCTGTGGGTAGAACAGGGCGTGTTAGTCAACAAACATCTGGTAACCCTAAGCTAAGGCCTTGGCTTAAGGAGGTCCAGAGGGAAGCAATGTGAACTGCAGTTGCTACAGTCAGGTTGGCCACGTTCCGCTTGAAACTTGCAGATTTTGTGTTTTTGACCTGAGTAATTGCTGGAGACTTCTTCTATGCCTCCTCCCACCCCCACCCCCTAAAAAATTAAGCATTTTCATAGAATAAATTCACATACCTAACAACCATGCTTTGATGAAATACTCCCATAGGCTCTTTTTTCTCTAAAATCGGGGCCAGTATGGTGCAAATAGGGTAAATCTGCCCGAATTAGAAGAAAGTGTAGCCTGCCAGCTGACTTTGGTGGGGGACAAAGATCAGAGCTGCAGCAAGCAGTGCATCTACTCCAGGAGACATCAGGAGACTTAGTGCAGGAGACAGAACAATTCCCTGGTGTATTTATAAGGTATGGGAGGGGCTTAAGGGATTATAATTATATCTGGAGGTTATGTAAGCCCCGTGATTGGAAGACAATAGTTGTTGTAATAGTAGGGTATGCTGGATGTGGCAAGTCCAGACTTGCAAAAGGCATAGCAGATAAATTGGGGGGAGGGGTTTATTATAAGCCCCGGGGGGAGTGGTGGGATGGATATGTGGGACAAGAGAATGTTATAATGGATGATTTTTATGGGTGGATTAAATATGATGAGTTGTTGAGAATAATGGATAGATACCCACACCAAGTACCAATAAAAGGGGGCTGCACAGAATTTGTGGCAAAAAGATTGTTTATTACAAGTAATTGTTTTGCACAAGAATGGTACACATTTGAGAATGCAGAGCAACGAATGCCTGCTTTACATAGAAGAATAAACAAATACATATGGTGGAACAACCCACCTGGGGAATTTGAGCATTGTCCCCGTAGATACATTGGTTATGATATAAATTATTAATAAATTGAAGCCCCTGAGGAAATTATTCCATTGATTTGAATAATGACTCGGGGGGGGGGGGATCAAGGGGGAGCTAATGTTTAACACTGGCCCTGTCTGAAATGGAACCACTTTATGAAAAACAATTTCCTGGTGACTTGACGCCCTTCTTATATTAAGGGCTAACATTCTACCTTCTGTAGCTTTTAATTGTGACATAAACGAGGATCTTTACAGTCCACAACTTTAGTTGAGATCAATATCTGCTCTGTCCAAACAAATTGTATCACTGGGTTTATCTGTCATAGTTTATCAGGTCCGTGAGCCTCATTTTTGGTGCATTTTCAACTTCCACTATAAGCAGTGGGAAAATACAGTGAAAAATGAAGATGACATTGTTACTGTGAATCGATAACTCTTTGTCTCCTTCTTTAGAACCAAGTTTATTTTAAAACTCACTGCCCTGAAGGAAAAGTGGCAAGGTGTTGCCAGAAGGGTTCAGCAGAGGAAGAGAGATACCGACGGGCTTGTGAAGCACTGGCAACACTTCAGTGCCTCTCTGCAGAAGCTCACAAAGTGTCTTATTGAAACGAAGTGCTATGTTTCGACTGTGAGCAACCAGGAATGCCACAGCCTGTGCAAAGTGAAAAAGCTAATCCATGATTTTCAGGTACGTTTTGCATTTGTTTGTGAGAATAGCCACTAAAATTCATCTTGGTATTTTAATCGATGATAATAATAATAATAACTTTATTTTTCTATACCGCCACAATCTTGCGGACTTCTAGGCGGTTTACATTCAAGAGAGCTGGACATTCAGCGAGTTACAATATGCAGATAGAGGAAGTACAGAGTACATCAACTCCAAGAATGTGAAAATATAAAATGTACAGTACGCTAATAAATTTCCGAGAGGACCTGTTAGGAAAAGGTCGCGAATTACAAAAAAATGCATCGAAAATTACAATATACAGTTTAAGAATTTTCAGGGGGGACATATTAGAAGAATTGTCCCGAATTGCAAAATACGGTTTGATTAGGATTTCAGAGGGGGTATATTGGGAACGAGAAAAGAAAGAAGTGTTCGGTGAAGATTCTGTTTAGGTGATATATTTGTCAAATAAGGCAGTTTTTATGAGTTTTCTAAAAGCGTTATAGGTCAGTCTAGCTTTATTAATGTAGTTGTCTAGCCAGTGGTGTTGTTTGTTTGCTTGGTATGCGAATGTGCTAAGGGGTGTAGTTATCAATGTGAGCTAATGTTAACATGTATTGTTTTACCATTAACTTGTGCTAATTTAGCACAGCTACCATTGTATGCCAGTGAGGCCTTGTTACTAATAACTGAGTTAAAAGTACAATAACATGTCTTCACAGTAGCCCAAACCAAGCACCAGATTGATATAAATTATTTGCCAAAAATGCAAGAGGTAAAAACAGACAAAAGTAGCAACCATTCACTCTAAATCACCTTCGTCACACCATGGAGCTCTCATGATTTGATAAATTCGTTTAACTCAATGCTTCTGCAACCTGTCCTTATAATGTAACCATTCTCCACAGTACATTGTAACTGCCTCCTCTCTTGCAACAATGTAGCCTCCCTCACTAATATTCTGAGGCTTCTCCCTATTGTAGGAGTTTTTGCAACAACGTAGCCTCCCTCAATAGAACTCTGAGACTTCTCCCTATTGAAAAAGTTCTTCCTCCCCTATTTGATGGAACTTTTCCCTATAGGCCTCCTCCTTAATGTATTGTAGCTGATTCCCCTCTCGCAGCAATGCGACCCTTCTCCAGGCCTGCTGGTGGGAGGGAGTGGGCATTCTTCCTGCCGGATTGTCTTAGAAGGTATGGGGTTGTAGGGAGGTGCTGGGGTGGGGTGCTAGGAGTTCAAGGGGTGCAGGGGTGGGGTACCAGGCATTTGGGGGTGCAGCGGTTTAGTGCTAGAGGTTTGAACGGGGATGCATTTTGGGGTGGGATATCAGGGTTCAGTGGGGCCTGGCGGCAGAAAGGAGTGGGCATCCCTCCTGCCGATTGTTCTGAGGAAAGGTGCAGGGGGATGTCAGGGGTGTTGGGGGAGGGGGAAGGAGGGAGGTCGGCGAGTGTGAGGGAGGGAGAAAGAAATTTGATCTTCCTGCCAGTTCAGTTAATCCAGGCAGGGGAGTCCCCCATCAGCTGAGCCATCAGGACTCCCTGAAACAGGCTCAGCTGAATGGGATTCACCTTCCATGATCAGACAAGGTAGCTGGGTATGTCTGTAAAACTTGCTTAGGTGTTTTTTCATGTGGATGTTTTTATTTTTGAAATTGGCCAAAAAAGATAGACATCCTAAGGACCAAAACAACTGCATAGGTCATTTTCAAAAATAAAAGATAAGATGTCTGACTGTTTTGAAAATGGACATTTTTTGTACTGAGTCTCTGGATGTTTTTTTCCCCAAAAAGTCCAAATTAGACTTAGATGTCCTATCGAAAATGCCCCTCTGTTATCACATGTTGCATGTTTGCTCCAGATTCTAAAAATGATTGTGAATGTTCTTTCTTTCAGAACAAAGAAATACATTTACAAAGATGGAAAACTGACAATTGGATAGTTGAAGAGACTGGCAAACAAGTACTTGCCAAAGCTGAACCAGAGATAAAAGCTACTTTACAAAAGGAGCTCAGCCAGCTGCAAGACAATTGGAAAGATGTACAGTCTCAAGTGGAGCAAATGCTGAAACAGCTGAGCATCAATGTGCAGGTACACTCTGCTTATACATTCTCTATAGTTCTGGTTTATTTTTCTCAAGAACAAGCAGGACAAGCAGGCAGCATATTCTTAACGTATGGGTGACGTCACCGACGGAGCCCCGGTACGGACCTTTTTAACTAGAAAGTTCTAGTTGGCTGCACCGCGCATGCGCGAGTGTCTTCCCGCCCGACGGAGGAGTGCGTGGTCCCCAGTTTCTTCGTTTCCGCGGAGCGAAGAAGTCGCATGTTTTTCAACGGCCGTTGAAATCATTAGTTTGCCTTCCCGCTCGCGTATTTTTTCTGAATTTCTTTCTTTTTTCCCTTTGAATTACTTTATTTTTCCTTAAAAAAAAAAAAACAACTCGTCGAGTTTTCTTTATTTTTTCGAGCCGGCCCCGGCGGGGCCTGTTGTCACCATACAGGCCTCCGGCTTTGATTTTGCGGAGGCCGTGTTTCCCTTCATGCCCCCTCAACCGGGTTTTAAGAAGTGCCAGCGGTGTGCATGCCCGATCTCTCTCACAGACCCGCACAATTGGTGCCTCCAGTGCCTGGGTCCAGAGCATCGGGCTGACACCTGCACCCGCTGTGCTACGCTTAAAAAGCGCACTTTGAAAAATAGGCAGATCCAGCAAAATATTTTGTTTGGTACCGGATCTGCCATGGAACCTGCTGCGACGTCGACGGCACCCCAAAAGTCGGCACCGACGACGTCGACATCACCGGACCCTTCCTCGGGGTCGTTGGGCCCAGGTAAGCCGGCTAAGAAGCCTTCCACTTCCCTCGAGCGCCCTCCTGCCACGGTTGCGACACCGGCTATTCCGGCGCCGCACCGGCCCCGCAAACGCTCCGCTCCGATCTCGGTGAGTGCCTCATCATCGGCCTCCTCATCGCCGGAGCGTAGAGCAGCACCTATGGTACCGAAGAAGAAAAAAGCGGTACCGGTGCCTCCCCTGGATGACCACATCGCAGCCATACTCCAAACACAGTTACAGGAGCAGCTGCGACAACAACTCCAACAACTGTTGCCGGCGTTGCTGGCACCGCACCTTCCGAGCCTCGCACTGTCCCATCGGTGTCGACCCCCTCGGTACCGACTAATACCTCCATGCCGGTGCTCTTGGCCGAAACACCTACGGTGCATACCCGTGCTACTGCCGACCCTGTCCGGTCCCAGGAACGACATCGGTCTTCCTCACCTGGTACCGCTTCGGTGCGCTCAGGCAAATCTCTCTCAAAGACCCGCCATGCCGAGCCCTCCACGCCGATGTCCAAACGTACGCACCCCGACGTTAGGGACCCAGACTTGTGGGAAGACTCCCCTCACGGTACCGAAGAGGACGCTTCGTCAACCGACGAAGAACCTTCCATGACCGACACTGCCTCCAAACCAGAGCAATCCTCTTTCTTTAAATTCCTTAGGGAAATGTCAGCAGCTCTTTCCATCCCCTTAGAGTCCGACTCTAAGAAGTCTCAGGCTTTCCTCGTTTCTAAAGTTGCCCGTCCACGACATCTTACGGGAAACTTTCTATAAGAACTGGGAGACTCCCCTCACTGTTCCCGGAGCCCCTCGTAAATTGGATAGCTTGTACCGGGTTATCCCAATCCCAGGGTTTGACAAACCTCAATTGCCCCACGAGTCCCTCCTGGTGGAATCTACTTTGAAAAAAATCTCAGGGTTCCAGTGTATATGCCTCCACCCCTCCTGGCAGAGAGGGAAAAACCATGGATAAATTTGGTAAGCGCCTTTTCCAAAATTCCATGCTAGCCAATAGAGCCAACAACTACACCTTCCACTTCTCCTTCTACATGAAGCATCTGGTGCAACAGCTCTCCTCCTTACAGAAATATCTTCCTGAACGTAAGGTCCCTCTGTTCCAGCAACAAATTTCCAGCCTCCTCCAACTCAGGAAATTTATGGTTCGCTCCATCTACGACTCATTTGAGCTGACCTCTCGCGCCTCTGCCATGGCGGTGGCCATGCGCCGTTTGGCATGGCTGAGAGTCTCTGACCTAGACATTAACCACCAGGACCGCCTGGCTAATGCACCTTGTCTGGGCGATGAACTCTTCGGAGAGTCCCTGGACTCAACAACCCAGAAACTCTCAGCACATGAGACCAGGTGGGACACACTGATCAAACCTAAAAAGAAAACTCCACCTGCTCGTCCCTACAGACAACAGGCTTCTTACCAGCGTAGGTTCTCGGCCAGACCTCTCAATCCGCCTCAACAACAGTCTCGCCATCCTCGCCACCAACATCAGACTCAGGCTCGCCCACAGACTCAACCTGCCAAACCTCCTCCTTCATCTAAGCCGTCTCAACCCTTTTGACTCTTTTCTCCAGAGCATAGCCATTCTCCCACCATCGCTGCCTCTCCCTCAACCTATCGGAGGACGTCTTCAGCTTTTCCTCAGCCGTTGGGAGGTCATCACTTCGGACCAGTGGGTCCTCAACATCATTCGCCACGGCTACTCTCTCAACTTCCAGACTCTTCCACCAGACCATCCTCCTGTAGAGTCTGCTTCTCACTCCTCCCAAACCCCCCTCCTCCTGAGGGAGGTCCAATCCCTCCTTCTCCTCAATGCCATCGAAGAGGTACCTCCGGACCAAAGGGGTCAGGGATTCTACTCCCGCTACTTCCTGGTCCCCAAAAAAACAGGAGACCTTCGTCCCATCCTCGATCTCAGGGACCTCAACAAGTGTCTAATCAAAGAGAAGTTCAGAATGCTCTCCCTAGCCACGCTTTACCCTCTTCTCTCCCACCACGACTGGCTATGCTCCCTAGACCTCAAGGAGGCCTACACTCACATTCCAATCCATCCGACTTCACATCGCTACCTACGGTTCCAGATACAGCACCATCACTATCAGTACAAAGTGCTACCCTTTGGCCTCGCATCATCGCCCAGAGTGTTCACCAAGTGCCTTATTGTGGTGGCGGCCTTCCTCAGGTCTCACAACCTTCAGGTGTTCCCCTACTTGGACGATTGGCTGGTGAAAGTACCTACGTCTCCGCTTGTACTTCAAGCCACTCATCACACCATCTCATTCCTCCATCTCTTGGGTTTCGAGATCAACTACCCCAAGTCGCATCTGCTTCCCACACAGCAACTTCAGTTCATTGGAGCAGTTCTCGACACCACTCTAATGAGGGCATTTCTCCCCTCCGACCGCCATCGAACTCTGCTCTACCTCTGCCGTCAGGTGCTCCTTCATCACTCCATTCCAGCTCGGCAGATGATGATCCTCCTGGGCCACATGGCCCCAACGGTCCATGTACTTCCTCTGGCGCGACTCCACCTCAGGACACCTCAGTGGACTCTAGCCAACCAATGGTCACAGACCACCGATCCTCTTTCTCATCCCATCTCTGTGACATCGTCTCTTCGGCAATCTCTTCAATGGAGGTTGAACTCCTCCAATCTTTCCAGGGGTCTACTCTTTCATCTACCCTCTCACTCCACGATCATAACCACAGATGCCTCCCCCTATGCATGGGGTGCTCACCTGGGAGATCTTCACACCCAGAGACTCTGGACCCCTCAGGAGCGTCAACATCACATCAACTTCCTCGAACTCAGGGCCATGTTCTATGCTCTCAAGGCCTTCCTGCACCTTCTCTACCCTCAGGTTCTTCTCCTGTGCACAGACAACCAAGTCGCCATGTACTACATAAACAAGCAAGGCGGCACCGGATCTCCCCTCCTCTGTCAGGAGGCCATCCGCATCTGGACCTGGGCCACGGCCCACAGTCTCTTCCTCAAGGCTGTCTATATCCAGGGCGAACAGAACTCCCTGGCCGACAATCTCAGCCGCATCCTTCAACCTCACGAGTGGACCCTGGATCCTCCCACACTCCACTCCATCTTTGCTCTCTGGGGCACTCCTCAGGTGGACCTCTTTGCAGCTCCTCACAACCATCAGCTGCCCCAGTTCTGTTCCAGACTTTTCTCTCCTCATCGTCTGGCCCCGGATGCATTCCTGCTCGACTGGACGGATCGGTTCCTCTATGCCTTTCCTCTGATGTTGCGGACGCTCTTCAAACTCCGCAGGGACAGAGCCACCATGATCCTCCTCGCCCCTCGGTGGCCTCGTCAACACTGGTTCTCCCTCCTGCTTCAGCTCAACTCCAGGGAGCCCATTCCTCTTCCTGTGTTTCCTACTCTACTTACACAGCAGCATCAGTCTCTACTACATCCCAATCTGTCCTCACTCCACCTGACAGCTTGGTTTCTCTCGGGCTGACCTCTCCAGAGAATCTGTCTCAGCCCGTCCATCGTATTTTGGATGCTTCCAGGAAACCGGCCACCCTCCAATGTTACCATCAGAAGTGGACCCGGTTCTCCTCTTGGTGTCTCCTTCATCATCACAATCCCACCTCACTGGCGTTGGAAACTGTACTGGACTATTTGCTCTCTCTCTCCGACGCAGGCCTCAAGTCGACCTCAATCAGAGTCCACCTCAGTGCCATCACTGCGTTTCATGAGCCTATCCTCGGAAAACCTCTTACGGCTCATCCCCTGGTTTCCCGGTTCATGAGAGGCCTCTTCAATGTCAAACCACCTCTGAAGCCTCCTCCAGTCGTCTGGGACCTGAATGTGGTTCTCTCAGCCCTCATGAAACCTCCATTTGAGCCTCTTGCCACAACTTCACTCAAATTTCTTACGTGGAAGGTGCTTTTCCTCATTGCCATCACCTCTGCCAGGAGGGTTAGTGAGCTGCATGCATTGGTTGCCGACCCACCTTTCACTGTTTTTCACCATGACAAGGTGGTTCTGCGTACCCATCCTAAATTTCTGCCTAAGGTGGTCTCGGACTTCCACCTCAACCAGTCCATTGTATTGCCTGTTTTCTTCCCTAAGCCCCATTCCCATCCTGGGGAACAGGCGTTACACTCGCTGGATTGTAAGCATGCCCTTGCATACTACCTGGATCGTACCAGGGCTCACCGCTCGTCTCCTCAGCTCTTTCTGACCTTCGTTCCTAACCGTCTAGGTCATCCTGTCTCTAAACGGACACTTTCCAACTGGCTTGGTGCCTGCATAGCGTTCTGTTATGCTCGGGCCAGTCTCTCACTGGAAGGTGCTGTCACGGCCCACAGAGTCAGAGCTATGGCTGCTTCTGTGGCTTTCCTCCGCTCCACACCTATCGAGGAAATCTGCAAGACTGCCACTTGGTCTTCAGTTCACACGTTCACTACTCACTACTGTCTGGATGCCTTCTCCAGACGGGATGGACTCTTCGGCCAATCTGTGTTACAAAATTTATTTTCCTAATGGTCAACCATCCCTCCTCCCTCTCTGTTAGCTTGGAGGTCACCCATACGTTAAGAATATGCTGCCTGCTTGTCCTGGGATAAAGCACAGTTACTTACCGTAACAGGTGTTATCCAGGGACAGCAGGCAGATATTCTTACGTCCCACCCTCCTCCCCAGGTTGGCTTCTTAGCTGGCTTATCTTAACTGGGGACCACGCACTCCTCCGTCGGGCGGGAAGGCACTCACGCATGCGCGGTGCGGCCAACTAGAACTTTCTAGTTAAAAAGGTCCGTACCGGAGCTCCGTCGGTGACGTCACCCATACGTTAAGAATATCTGCCTGCTGTCCCTGGATAACACCTGTTACGGTAAGTAACTGTGCTGTATCATAGGTTCCAGTTATAAGAAGTGCTGGGAAGGATTTTGGGTTCATTGCCATCTGGAAAGTCCTTTAGCATATATGAAGTACTGAAATTATTTGCTGCTATATTAAATAATAACCTCCACAGCTATTTGGCTCTGCACAAAGAATAGATACACCAGTCTTTATTCAATAGATTTTTCCCCCATGGACATGTGGGATCTATCCGCAAAGATAAATAGGGAGGGTCATTAGAGTGGACAGACTTGATGGGCCGTGGCCCTTATCTGCCGTCTATTTCTATGTTTCTATGTTTCTATAGCCTATTGTCTGCAAGGTGAAAGAGAAGGTCTTCATCCCTACTAGTTATGGACCATTGCACCCACCATAGCAAAAGGAAGTCCCCTGTGTCTATCCATGGTCAATGATATCTTGACTTGTCCCAACTTGAGTATGAACATAAGAATGGCCTTACTGGGTCAGACCAATGGTCCATGCAGCCCAGTATTCTGCCTCCAACAGTGGCAAATCCAGGCCACAAGTACCTGGGAGAAATCCAAATAGTAGCAACATTCCATGCTATTGATCTCAGGGCAAACAGTGGCTTCCCCCATGTCTGTCTCAATTGCAGACTATGGACGTTTCCTCCGGGAACTTGTCCAAACCTTTTAAAACCCAGATATGCTAACATATCCTCTGGCAATGAGTTCCAGAGTTGAACTATTCATTGAATGAAAAAATATTTCCTCCTATTTGTTTTAAAAGTATTTCCATGTAATTTCATTGAGTATTATAAGAGCATAAAAATAGCCTTACTGGATGAAACCAAAGGTCCATCAAGCCCAGTACCTGGCCAAAACCCAAAGAGTAGCAACATTCCATGTTACCGATCCAGGGCAAGCAGTGGCTTGCCCCATGTCTTTCTCAATAACAGAGCATGGACTTTTTCTCCAGGAAATTGTCCAAACTCTTCTTAAAACCAGCTACGCTACCTGCTCTTATCACAACCTCTGGCAACACATTCCATATCTTAACTTCCTCCCATTGGTTTTAAAAGTATTTCCCTGAAACTTTGTCGAGTGTCTCCTAGGCTTTGTAATTTTTGACAGAGTGAAAAATCGATCCACTTGTACCAGTTCTACACCACTCAGGATTTTGTAGACTTCAGTCATATCTCACCTCAGCCGTCTTGTTTCCAGGCTGAAGAACCGTAACCTTTTTAGACTTTCCTCATAAGGGAGGTGTTCCTTCCCCTTTATCATTTTGGTTGCTTTTCTTTGAACCTTTTCTAGTGCTGCTATATCTTTCTTGTGATAAGGAGATCAGAATTGAACGCAATACTCCAGGTGAGGTCGCACCATGGAGCGATACAGAGGCATTCTTGTCTTGTTAACCATTCCTTTTAAAATAATTCCTAGCATCTTGCTTGTTTATATGGCCGCTGCCACACATTGGGCAGAAGGTTTCATCTTATTGTCTACAATGACACCCAGATCCTTTTCTTGGTTGCTAACCCCCAAGGTGGATCCTAGCATCCGGTAACTGTGATTTGGGTTATTCTTCTCAATATGTCCCCTAGTCTTTGTAATCTTTGAGAGTAAAATGTCAATTCACTTTTACCATTCAGGAATTTGTGGACCTCAATCATATGGACACCACTGTTTTAGTGCAGTGATGCTCAAACCTGTCCTGGGCAACCACCAGGCCAATCAGGTTTTCAGGATAGTCCTAATGAATATGCATGAGAGAGATTTGCATATAATGGAAGTGACAGGCATGCAAATCTTCTCCATGCATATTCATTAGGGCTATCTTGAAAACCTGATTGGCCTGGTGGTCCTCCAGGACAGGGTTGGGAACCATTGGGGTATAGGATTGCAGCAGGATTAAATAGTCCTTTTTGTGATTTCCTACCATCACATTCTGTGTTTTCACTGGGAGTCAAATACTATTGTTAATGACTTGTTTTGATTCCTCACGGTTTAGTTGTGTTTTCATCTTGTTTTATTGTAAAACAGACCTGGGAAAACTGTGAAAAGCAAATTAAGGAACTGGATGACAGGATCCAAGATCTGAATTGCAAAATAAATGTTCCACTTCCAAAAATGTATGAAGATTTGCAGAGATCAAAAGAGCAAGATAAGGTACCTAATTGAAATGCTGTGTCCTTTGAATTTTAATCCCTTACATCAGACGTTCCCAGACCTGTCCTGGAGCACCCCTAGCCAGTCAGGTTTTCACATTCACAGTGAATATCAATTAAATAAATTTGCGTGCAGATTTCTCTCATGCATATTCGTTATGGATATCCTGAAAACCCAACTGGGTAAGCGACCACTGCTCTAAGGAAAGATTCATGTTGCATTCATCCTGACTACTTACTGAATTATTACAGTTTTTTGGTGCACTGAGGAAAATTAAATTCTCTAAAAACAAGCAGGGATATCTGTGTCCTCACGTAGGATGATGTTATCTTTGGCAGGTCATGGTTGGAGAAAAGTAAAAATAAACTTTAAGAGCTTTCTAGTCTTGTACATTGCAAATTGGGCTTACAACAGATGTGCTCAAATTGGGCTGGGAAACCCATATAGAGGTGCTCGACACTCAGGGTTGCAGAAGAAAAACAATGAAGGTGACTGACTGGTGTTCAATCTCGTTTATTAATTAGACTAGATATGATCGTGTTTCGGCCCCAACTGGGCCTGCCTCAGAAATCTGATTATATGAACAAGACGATGTTTATGTAAACGCACAGTCTTCCATTCTTAATCCTGTGTTCCAATAATTAGGACAATAAAGGTATATTGAGGTGGAAAGGAGCAACACTCAATGATGCTCCACATTCGCTGCCTGCATAGTACGCCGCTCACAGTGTAACCTAGGGTTACCATATGGCTCCAGAAAAAGGAGGACAAATTGAGACACCTGGGTTTACCTTCCACAAACCCAGGTGTCTCAATCTGTCCTCCTTGCTCCCATTGCTTTCAATGGAGGTAAAACCTGGATGTTGCAATCTGTCCTTTTTTTTTTTTCTGGAGCCATATGGTTACCCTATCACCACCCAAGGCCTATAGCAGGGGTAGGGAACTCCGGTCCTCGAGAGCCATACTCCATCAGGTTTTCAGGATTTCCCCAATGAATATGCATTGAAAGCAGTGCATGCAAATAAATCTCATGCATATTCATTGGGGAAATCCTGGAAACCCGACTGGAATATGGCTCTTGAGGACCAGAGTTCCCTACCCCTGGCCTATATGCTTATAGCGTACACTGATAGTTTTTTTATGTGGCAGCTTGTTCCTGCTGTTTCTGCCATTTCTGCTACTGCTTATTCAAGAGGTTGTGGGTGGTGCTTGTTACACTTTCTTCTAGAAATGAATAGTTCCATCGAAATTGACTCGGACTCCTGAGGCAGGCGCTTTGTGCTGAAACGCAGCTCTGTGTCGAGCCTTTTTTAGTGGACGCATAATAAACATTACCCTTGTATTGGAATCAGAGTGGTTCCCCTCCCCGTTTTTTGGGGTTTGATTTACACTAATTTACATTGTGGTAAAATAAATCTACAATTTTGCTGTTTAACACAACTAATGGGCAAAAATCACACATTATTCTCTTAATGCTTGTCATTAACTATCCCCGCTTAGTGATTTTTCTAGATTATACAAGATTTTATGACTTATGGTTATTCATTAGCATGCTAATTTCCTGCCTAACATGGTTCCAGCAGTACCTCTTCTCTCTTCCCTTTCCCTGCTCCCCTGTCCTGAAGCACCTCTCTCCATGTCCAGCAGTACCTCTCCTCCCTTCCCTCTTCCCGTCCAGCAGCATCTCTCTCTCTCCCCATGTCCAGCAGGTCTTCTCCCTTTCCTTCCCTCCTCACCCTTCCCCTTCTCCTGCAGTACTCCTTCCTTCCCATATCCAGCAATACCCCTTTCCTCCTCTCCCTTCCCCATGTTCAGCAGTACCGCTCCTCTCCTCCCTTCCCTCCTCCTCTGTCCAGCAGCACCTCTCTTCTCCCTAGCGGCAGCTCACTGTGTGCTTTTAACTTCCCCACACAGCTGCTACGGTCCCATCAGGCAGCCTCGGGGCCTTTGCTAGGTCAGCCCGCTCCGACAAAAGAGGAAGTTGCATCATCTCATTGGAGCCGAACTGCCTAGCAAAGGCCTCGAGGCTACCTGATGGAACCACGGCTAAACTAATGCTAGTAGCAGCTGTATGGGGAAGTTAAAAGCACACAGTGAGCTGCCACTGCTGGTCAGGGGGGAGGCTGGGGAGAGGAGACGAGGAAGGTGGGTGATGCACAATGGCAAAAGGAAGTTGGGAGACATACAGCGCTGGTGCCTCTCACCCCCTTGGGTATACGTACTGCGTGTTGAGAACCTATGATCTATTATGACAGAGTGGAATCTCAATCTCGTCCTGTAGGTTTTTGCAGTGCCATCCTTTGAATGTCTGCACTCAATTTCTGTGAAAGATTATACCCTGAAGGTTGTTTTTCTGGTGGCTATTTGCTGGATCAGAAGAATTTTGGCATTTCAGACCCTTTTGTGTAGAGACCCCTTTCTTGAAGTTCACAGAAGCAGGAGTCTCCATCTGCACCATTCCTCCTTTCCCCCAAAGATGGGCATGGTGTTTTGTCTTAATTGGTCTCATTGCCATGCTTTCACCAGGAAAGTTCAGATATTTGAATTATTTGGACGCTTATAAGACATTGGTGCAATATTTGCGGGTGATCAATGAGTTTCACAGATCTGATCATCTATGTCTTTGGGTGGTCCTAGGAAGAGTGAGGCCACTACAAAGGTGCCCACAGTTCGTTGGATTAAGGAAGCAATTGAACAGTATCTGCCTAAATACTCAAGGGGCATGAGCTGCCAAAAGGTTTGTGAGCTCACTCAGCCAGAGGCTTGAAGGCATTTTGGGCTAAAGCTCATGCAATGCCACCAGCTTAGATTTGCAGGGCCAGCAACTGGCAGACCTTGCATTCCTTTGCTAAACATTACAGGCTGAATGCTCAGACCAGGGAGGATTCAGCCTTTGGTTTTTCTGCCTAGCTGGAGAAATGCTTTGCTACTTCCCACACTTTCTGAGCTGGTCTGGTGGGATGAAAAAGAAGGAGATGATACACATGGGCAGATCTGGATGTTCTGGGACCTGAGTATCCCTTTTACCTTGCCCCTGCCTCATTTTTCCTTCTGCTTGTTCTCTCAATCCCTTAAAGGAAAGGAGAGGGAAAAGATTTTGGATTTAGCCTACACTTATAACATATAACTATGTATTAATAACTGTACTGATCTGCCTGTACTAGCAACTCTATTATTGAATGTCTGTGTCAAGCTGTTCATTGTAACTTCCTGGGTAACTGACCCAGCCTCTTGTAATATAATCCGACCTGGAGCTGAATAGGTAAAGGCAGAATAGAAAGCCTGATTAACACAACATAACCTTTTGCAGTCGTAGCTCAAGGTGAGTTATATTCAGATACAGGAGGGATTGCATTCTAAGTCTGAACCTGAGGTGTAACGCAGGATTAAGTGACTTGTCCAGGATCACTCGGAGCTGCAAGAGGATTTAAATCAGGTTATTCTGGTTCTCGGGCCAATGCTTTAACAATCAGGATACTCCTCCATTCCTTTCCTTCTGGGCTTCTATTTCCCACATGCAAATACAAGTTCCTCTGCTTAGCCTTTCCTGTCCTCCCCCCCTTCCCCCTCCCCCCCTCTTATAGTCCTTGACATTAAATAGTGTATCATATCCTCCCCTGCCAGGTTGCTTTCCATCTCTCCATGTCATACCTCTCAAGGCCCCAGGCCTGCCTTATTGAATCCTGCTCAGTGAAACCGACTTCAGTGCCAGTGATCCCTTTTCCCCCTAAAGTGTGACCCTAGGCGGATACCTAGTCCACCTAGCATTTAGTGAGACAACCCTGTGCAATATTAATACTGTTTGATGAGGTTACTTAGTAGTTATACTTGATGAGATCAGATTTAAAAAAAAACAAAAAACACCTGGCCCTAAAAGCAAACTGAAAAGATACTGAGAGTGTGTAAAAGTAAGCAGTCCAAGTGTGCTAGATTTGCTAATGACAAAACCAAAAAAAGAACTGCAGGAAATGTACAAGGTACAGGAATTTTTCTTCAAATCAATAAAAAGTTTTGTATCCAAAATTAGTCCTTGACATTAAATAGTGCGGACATGACACGGTCCGTGTTTCGTAAAAACACTTCTTCCTCAGGGGTCCACGATATATAATGGATTTGTATGCAAGAACCATATGGATAATAGCAATTGAACAAAAAAAACTCTAGAAACACAGTTGGTAAAAGTTCTCCTATCGAGAATGCTACTCAGAAAACACTGAATGCAGAATTCTAATGACCAAGACTTCGGGAGGCAGGATAGGGCCATGTTGTGGCACATTACAGTATTATTATTGAAGTTGCATTAATTACTAAACCCCCCTCCTTTCTCCTCCTCCTTTTCCTCCTCCTCCCCCTCCTCCTTTTCCCTGCCCCTTTCCCTATTCAGAGGATTAACCAGCAGGTTTCAGAAAAGCCAGCTGACAGCTGGAAACTTTTTTCCCCCTTCTGTTTAAATGCAGGAATTGGAGGAATCCCTGGCAGGCTGGAATCGTCTCTTGGAAGAACTAAGCAAGATGAAGACTGACTTATCTCATTACATTATTGCAGAGGATGTAATAGTGCTGAAGGAACAAATAGAATATTTGAACAGGCAGTGGGAAGAGCTTTGCCTAAGAGTAAGTCGATTACATGTTTCTGTGTTGTTTAATGAGGTGCAGGGCTGTAGCAGTGTGCATTTTCCTGCTGACCTTCTCGGACAGCACTGGGACAAAGTTCAGTTTCTGAGTGCAGCTACTTCTGTTTCTGAAAGCAGGAGAAGGGAAGCCAGAACTCTGAACCTGTTCCACAGGTCAATATGAGGTAACTAGATTTTAAGAAGATGAGAAATGCAACTGGCAACTCTCTCCTACCCCCAAATCACAGAGGAAAATGTAGTGAGACAAAGAGAGCTTTACCTTAAAATGCTGGAGGCAGTATGGCTCCTTACAGTCTTAAGATTGCCAAATTTGCCATCAATTATCCAGTCTGAGAGTGGAAAGAAGTGATATATTAGTAATATTTTGGTGAATATTTATGCTTAATATATTTTATAGGTATTACGTGCCAGGGTTGGCTAATGACCCCCATTCCAAAATGTAAATACAGCCTCTACCTAATGGAATTGTTGACCCTGTATGTTCAGTTCCTTAGCATGGACCTATTTGTAAAACTCTGCAGCCTATTAATGCCGCTGAAGGCCTTGGTTTAACAAGGACAGATGGCAGATGGTTCCTGTGCAGCCTCAGCCGCAAGATCTTTCTCCCAACCCTTCCCCCACTCATGAATTTTTTTTTGCCTTTCCTAGAGCAGCAGCATCAGAGGGTGAAGGTGAAAGGGAGAGTTGGGAAAAATGTCTTAAGTATAAAAAAAATAGAGTTGAATAAGAAGAAAATGTGTTTGCATTAACTTGGGGAAGGGAACAAAATTTAAACAATGAAACTTTAATGGCTATGGTTCTAGATTAAACCTGTCTGCAATGAGCAACTGTAGGTGAAATACAAAGAATATTTTTAGTTGGTTTTACGTTTAAAGTTGTCTAGTTTTCAGGTAACTAGACCCCCCCAGTATTTGTAGAAATGGCTGCTGTTCTGTAAGGATTATCTTTCAAAACATTGAAGTTGTCCTAAGGGAATGAAACATGGGCTGAGATTCAGCCTGCCTTCCCAGCCATGGGCAGAATTAAGCTTGGAATATTCAATACTGGGCCATGTCCAGGCACTGACCTGGAAGCAATGCAGGTCTGGCCGATGTTCATTACCAGCACCCACATAGCTAAGTGGCAAAGATAAAGACCATTGGCCGTAGTAAGGGGCTAGGGGGTATGGGCAGCGCCTCTCCTCCTCTCTACCCCTCTCCGCCCTCCTACGTACCTCTTAAAATGTTTACATTGATATAGAGAACCACGGGCGGTATTCAAGTCCAGGTTGAAGGCCCACTTTTTTGAAGCTGCATTTAAGTTCTAACCCTGCCAACCTGTAAACCACAAATATCCGTGTCATTCCCCCTGTAGTTCCCTACCCAATCTGCCTCAACAGTCCCCTTGTAAATCCCTGCATGCATCTGGGAAGGGGCCTAAGGCTCTGATTGGCCCAGGTTGTTTAAGGCCCCTCCCCACCAGGAGAGGAAAAGCCCATCATTTTGAAGAGGTGGGCCAGTTGGCTGGCGGGAGTAGGTTTCCCTCCGGCCAGTCATCTAAAGTAAGGTAAGGGAGAGAGGGCGGGGGTCATCGGAGGCATGGAGGTGGGTTTGTTGCATGGCAGTGGGAGAGCATGGCCATCTCTCCCGCTGCAAAGGAAGGTTGGGGGGTGCATGAAAGATTGGGCATCTCTCCCGCTGCTGGGGGGGTGTCGGTTGGCGGCAGGAGAGATTGGGTATCTCTCCTGCTGCCGAGGGGTGTGTTGGTTGGTGGTGGGAGAGATTGGGCATTTCTCCCGCTGCCGAGGGGTGTGTTGTTTGACGGCGGGAGAGATTGGGTATCTCTCCCACTGTTGTTGGGGAGGGGGTTGCGTTTATTTTGCTCATGTGCCCATCCCTATCGCCAGCGATGGGAACATGCAAGTTTAGCGAGTCTTTGCTACTCTCTGTCAACCTCAATTGACATGAGTGTTTTTTGGAGAATGACTCGCTTTTTTAAAATTGCTTCTATAACGGCTGTGATAGCAGCCCATCATTTTTTTTAATGCAGTTTTTTTGAGAATCTAGGCCTCAGTTCTGTAAGTTAAAGCCATAATTATTTTGGCAGGGATTATAGACTTGTCGCATGTTCTATGCTTTAGATTGAGCCCAGTAAACAATCACAGTTTATTATATAATTTTAATTGTGACATTTTAAATAAAGAATGGCCTGCCATGTTAAAAAAGAAAAAAGCCAGCTGCTATGACAATGACACAGTATGACCACAAATCATTAGGGCAGAAGTAGGGGAAGAATGAAAACAAAGATGACGTGCTTAGCAGAACGAATTAACTGTTGCATTCTTGTCATTGTTAAACGTGCACACATGGCATGACCAAAACAAATTGCATTTACAGATTGTGTCTCCACTGATTCATTATAAAATTAACAGCAAAAGATCTTGCCGGTTGCATTAGATACAAAAAGGCTGGCCTTGTATTTTTCTTGCCACGTATGCTGTACTTTTTCTGTCTGCCTTCCAAATACCCGTGACCTTCATAAGCGATATGCAGGAGGATTTCCTGACCTGGCGCCTCTCACCTGCACACGTAACACCAAGCCAAAGGCAGCTGGAAGGCTGTTTGGTTAGATGTTCTCTCAGGGTTTCCGCAGCTGGCATTGTGCTTGTTGCAGGTTTACGGGCCTCGCTGCGTCTTGTCTGTTTGGTTAGCTCTGAGCTTGTGTATCCATTGTTAAAACAGTTAGCTGCAAACATTTTAGATAAAATCCTACTAGATTAAAGGGGGACTTGTATATAGTACTCCCCCGATATTCGCGGGGGTTCCGTTCCAGGAACCCCTGCGAATCTTGAAAAACTGCAAATACTGATTTTTCATGGGGGAGACTGGAGAGGGCAGCGGGAGAGGCAGGAGAGAGCAGCCGTAGCGCCGGCGAGTGTAGGGAATCACTCGCTGTATGCTCCGACCGCCTCTTGCTGCACTAGGTTGGGCCTCACCAATCAGGAGCTGCGTGTCAAAGCAGCTCCTGATTGGATAAGGCCCGACTTAGTGCAGGAAGAGGAGGTCGGAGCATACAACGAGTGATTTCCTGCACTCGCCGGCGCTACGGCTGCTCTCTCCTGCCTCTCCCGCTGCCCTCTCCTTGTTGGTGGTTCGTGGTCGGAAAATATCACGAATGAGCGGGACCGTGAACGACCGGGGGAACACTGTACTGCTTTATTTTTTGTTACACATTCAAAGTGGTTTACATATGTATAGGTACTTATTTTGTACCTGGGGCAATGGAGAATTAAGTGACTTGCCCAAGGTCATAAGGCGCAGTGCTGTGTTTTGAACCCATAATCTAGGGTGCTGAGGCAGCAGCTTTACCACTAGGCCACTCTACCACAAGGCAGCTTAACTGGACAAAAGAGTTTATATTTGCCTAAGTGCAATATTCAGCAGCACTTTAACCAGACAGTGTTGCTGAATATCACCACCAACATTCTCTGCACTGTTAAGTTAGGGAAACAGGATGGGGTGTGATATATCTCCTATCTGTGGTAAAAATGATATACAAGTGCTTATTTGCTGTTTCACGTTACAATAAAGATTGGTGGGCAATTTTATGGGGATTGAGGTTTCCAAGTCCTAGAGGAGTTAGATATGAGAAGGTTGCAGAATGTAATTTATATTTGGTTTTTGTTTTCTCTTCTGAATTTCTTTTTTTTTTTTAATTGAAATTTTACAAATACAAAAGAATAAGAATGAAACAAAACAATAAGCTGCAGAAACCAAAACATACATAATAATATGCAAAACATAGGGCTCCTTTTAGGGCCTTAACGCGCAGAGTAGCGCACGCACCTCCTTTTGAGCAGGCGGTAGATTTTCGGCTAGTGCGCGCTAATCCGGTGCATGCACTAAAACGCTTAGCGCACCTTTGTAAAAGGAGCCCATAGCATAGTTAATATACAAAGTAAAGTTAATTGGGATTTACATGAGTCCTTACATATTTATCAAGAGGGGTCCAAATTTTTGTGAATCTGGCTATGTTATTTTGTTTGAATGTTATTATTTCCTCATACTTTATGATGCCTCCTCTTCCCTTCTCTAGCCACAGAGCGGCACACAAGGCTGCCTCCCTGGTCCCGCGCCGCTTCCGTTCTCGCGGGAAGGATTATGGGACAAGGCAGGCAGCCTTGTGCGCCACTGTGCCGTTAGAGAAGGGAAGAGGAGGCAGCTGCTTCAGCCAACCAGGCAGGTAGCCTTGCGCACTGCTCTGCCGCTAGAGAGGCAGCCGCGTCTTTATAGTAGCAGCAGCTTCCCCGCGGGCCGGGCACGAGCAGCAGCCATAGGAACCGGAAGCTGCTGAGAGTCCCGGCACGGTGGTGCGGCCCTGACAAGAGCTAGCGGCTATGGCAGCAGCGGCGACGGGTTCCGACCTCCTGCTCTCCTCCCTCCCTCCCTGCTAGAGAGGCAGCCGTGTCCAGCGAGGGAAGGCACCAGAATTAAAATAAGGTAAGGGGGGGGTTAGGTATTCGCTCCATCAGAAGCACCCTTATTTCCACCAATTTTTTTGGGGGGTAAAGTGTGTTTTATGGAGCAAAAAATACGGTAATGACAATGTAAAATGTGTGACCGATTGCTCTTGTGCTCCATTTAGAGGGCACACAAAACAAGAGAATTTAGATAAATACTAGAGAATAAAAAAATCAATATACAAAAATTAAATTAGATGTGTGCTCAGTGAAATCAACATCAAAAATGCCATTAAAGGCTGAAAAGATGTTTAACATTTACATCGTAGCACTTGCCCCCCCTACCTCCATCTAATAAATGTGTATATACAGTGTTGAAAGATAAGAGCGATATTTATCTCAGCTGTTTCTCCACTGTCCTGATCAGGCAGGCGATAATAGAAGTGCCATGGCGCCTTATATCAGCTGTCAAGCAAGTCCATGTGTTCCCATATCCCCAGATAACCTTTCGTGAAAAAATCCAAATCACATCAGAAATAGTCCATGCATATTCCACATTCACAGCAGTAAAATCCCGAAATAAATGCGCACTCCACTCAGCTTCCTCGACACAGATCGTGTTTCAAACTGTTCTTTCTCAAGAGGAAAAGTCCAACGCGGGTCAGAGAAAAAAGACTGCAAACTCCCAAACTCAGCGGGACCGCACCCGCCGGGCAACATAGTCTTCAGAACCTAGCGGTCCGTGGATCAAAATTTACTTACAGTACCCTCTCTACAAATTAACACAAGACAAAATGAGATATTCACAGTATATGCTCCACAACTATGGAAATCTATGTCTTCTCTCTTGAGAAGTGTGCCGTCTCTGGACAAATTCAAGAGTTCCCTGAAAGCTTTCTTTTATAAAGATGCCTTTGAAGTCTAGGATCACTGCTTGACTTTTTCTAAAGGATAAAAGAGGCCATGGTTCTTTTCCCCTACAATCCTAATTGTAGTTCCCCATACGTATATGTTCCTCTCCTAGAACTAATGTAGTTCTACCCCCAGTTCCTTTTGTATCAAGTAAGTCCTTTTCTGACTCTGTCTGAATTTTAAGCTGTAATATAATGGCTATGTTTTATCATGTACATCGCTTAGAAGTTTTATAGGCGATATAATCAAATTTTAAATAAACCTGAAACCTACTTAACCGATTAGCAGTAATATTCACACTACTAAACCAGTTAAGTAAGCAGCTAAAGGCTGTCCTCGCTTTTAGCCAAGGGAGATAACCCGGCATGGGACAGAATATTGACTAAAAACTGGAAAGACCACAGTAGACTTAATTTCAATTTCTGGTGGAATTCGTTGTGTCACCTATATAGAATGGAAAGATCATTGGCGGTACAGAATGGGAAGTATAATAGTTTTATAAAAATATGGGAGCCTTTAACATCTTTTTGTCATGATTAATGCCATTTTTCTATTAATTATACGCCATTTAGTGTTGAAAGAGGGGAAGGATTTAATGGGAAGGTTTATGATCTTATAATGAATAATGTGATTAGAAGGAGGGTGGGGGGAGGGTTGCATTTATATTTATAAGATATGATGATAAGATGTTCAAGTGGTCTAATTAATAGTGTTTATTATGAATTCTGTACACTTGATGACAGTTTAAAAATGAATAAAGAATTAAAAAAAAGAAAAGAAAAGAATATTGACTGGTGTCCGGTTAACTTCTGGGTAGTGCCAGAAGAGTTTTGAATATTAACTTCATTATTTGTTCTTTTATATTTAATATTGCACTCAAATACGTAATATTCTGGTCAAGCATGGATTTGCAGAGAGATATGAGTAGCACAGCAGGATCTGAACGCGTGTGTATTGGTCATCTATTTAATTAACTGGTAAATAAATAGAGATATGCCTGGATTTTTCACACAATGGGAGCATGCTTGCCTTGAAATGAAAATTGTTTCCTACAGTAGACAAGGCCCCGTTGACCTTAGCATGGTGCAAACTACTGCCATTTCCTTTCAATGGGCCTAGCAGGGGGTTTGTGCATCAGTGGAGAGAGAACTCTTGCAGCATAAGACACCATTTAAACGTGGCTATTCTTATGTTTTTATGGTTCTTTATTAAGGAGTCTTGATCAGGTGCAGCTGAATATATTTTTCCATTCCTCATTAGCCATCTATAGAGTAAAAATAACTTATTTCCTCTGGAAAGCTTCTGTTTTACCCTTCTTAGTCACCGGCTCATGCTGCTAAACTTGGTAAAAATTCCCAAAATGATGCAGTGTATGCAAACGTAGTCTCAACAGTAGAGTGTTATAAACTGACACTGGACCCTGCTTACTATTGAAGTAATATAGGTGGTCAGTATAAACTAGCTGCTAAGCTGCTCTTAGCTGCGACCTGAACTAACCCCAGATATTTAATGCTAGGGTGTATATGGCTCCCAGCATTGGATATCCAGGTATGTTCACTGCCCCGGAAATTAACCAAAAGAACAGGGAGAAAACTCCAAAAAACTGACACAAAAACTTAGAAAGAAACCAACAACAAGGCAGAACTAGTCAAAAGGTTTGGAGAGTGGTAACTCAATGACAGAAATCCTCTGTGATCACAACGCAAGTATAGCGTAAATAATAAAATAATAAATGTGGGTGTAATAGGGTACCCTCAGTGTGAAGGAACAGCGAAAGGAGAAATACTCCAGCACTTCACATTATCAGACAGAGGCAACCATGCCCCCGCCTACACACCATCATCGGGTAATTCAGTGCGTGCTTTAAATCAAAAAGTGTGGATCAAACCACAAAATAACAAGTGAAACACAGGTGAAATCAATCAAAGAGACCACTCTGAGAAACCCCCCCCTCCCCCCAGCCAACTCCCAAAAGCAAAAAATCAGGGCAGCGAACTTAGCTTAAAGGTCTTTACAAGTCATCCAAACGAAGCAGGGGCCGAACGATGGAGCACCACTGGATACCAGGTCCAACCAAGCCTGGTTTCGGGAACACAACATCCCTTCCTCAGGAACCCATGAATAAAGGAATCACTGGCGCAAGTCCGAGCCGGCTGGAGACTTTTAAGCTAAGTTCACTATATTTGCGTTGTGATCACAGAGGATTTCTGTCATTGAGTTACCACTCTCCGAACCTTTTGACTAGTTCTGCCTTGTTGTTGGTTTCTTCCGGAAATTAACCAGGCATTGCCTCTATATAGAAAGGTGCCCAGTTAACCCTCTTCCTAAAGTTAAGACAGCTGTTTTACTGACCCGACATTATGCGGTTTTGCAGTCGATTAGTGGACTTAAAACCACCGTTGACTGGCTAACTTGACACTGCTCTGGCCCACCCCTAATCTTGCCAAGTAGGGGATGGATGGCTAGCGGACATATTCAGTGGCACTAACTGTTTAAGGGCCACTGACTGTTGGCAGTCTTCTTGCTTAGTGGGTGTAAATGGGCAGGAGCCTCTCCTGCCTAAACTCATGAATATCAACCCCTGGGTGTTTATTATAGTGCTATGCCTTTATCTATTTATATATATTGTGTATATCCTACGAGTCTATACGGATTACAAATTATTCAGGTACTCAAGCATTTTTCCCTATCTGTCCTGGTGGGCTCACACTCTTATCTAATGTACCTGGGGCACTGGGGGATTAAGTGACTTGCCCAGAGTCACAAGGAGCAGTGCGGGATTTGAACCCACAACTCCAGGGTGCTGGGGCTGTAGCTCTAACCACTGCACCACACACTGTTGTGTTGCTGAATAGTAATAATACAGTGGAACCTTGGTTTATGAGCATAATTCATCCCAGAAGCATGCTCATAAACCAAATTGCTCGTATTTCAAAGCGAGTTTCCCCATAGGAAGTAAGGGAAACTCGCTTGATTCGTTCCACCTTCCCTCCTCCCCCCCCCCCCCCCGAGGCCACCGGCGCTGCTCTACACACCCCTGGGATCTGACATCCCCCCCCCCCACAATCCGGCATCCCCCACTCACCCACCTACTCACCCAAACACAATCGCTTATCCCACTCTGGCACCAACGCACAAGACGTGCCGGTGCCCGAAGATCCTCCCTGTTGCTTGTGCTGGGCCTTGAGCATCTGCACATGCTCAAGGCCTTCTAGCTCTCATTCTCTCCAGCACAAGCAACAGGGAGGATCTTCGGGCACCGGCATGTCGGTACTGGTGCTAGTGCCAGAGCGGGGTATGCCATTATATTTGGGTGGGTGAGTGAGGATGCCGGATCGCGGGAGGGGGGGGGGGGGTGCTCGCAAATCGAGGCAAGCTCGATTTCCGAGGTGTGGATTTTGCAAATGTTTTGCTCGTCTTGCAAAACACTCGCAAACCGCAGCACTCGTAAACTGAGCTTTGACTGTAACTTTATTTTTATACTGCAGTACCTCACAGTTCAATACGGTTCACAATAAAAGAAAAATGTAAAACACCGTGAATTTACTTCAAAGATACATAATGCATAAGATCACATTATAATAAGATTGACAATTATAGGTGGTTGCAGTTGAAGCAGGCCATTCAGAGTGGGTTCCCTGATTGGCAAAATCTAAAAAATCATTATAGCTTGCAGGTCCTATGCTTCCAGACAGATTTCCTAGGACATTAGGCCGCCCGGTGGTATAAATTAATATCTGAATTCTTGAATAAAAAAACCAAAATCTAGTCTTAGGGCTCCTTTTACAAAGACATGCTAGTGGTTTAACGCGCGTAATAGCACGCGCTAAACCGCCGGACGCGCTAGCTGCTACCACCTCCTTTTAAGCAGGTGGTAGTTTTTGGCCAGCATGGGAGTTAGCGCGTGATGAAACGTCGCGCGCGTTAACCCCGCTAGCGCGCCTTTGTAAAAGGAGCCCTTAAAGACATTTGGAGCATTGAGATAAAGCAGTATATTTCTGCTTCTCAGTGGCCACAAATTTGGACTTGGAGGATGAGATGTACAACGTCAGCATCTATGAGACAAACCTGGTTTTTCCTCTTACATAGAAGTTTCTGGACCCCTGTTAGGTTACAAAAATTAGACAATTCTAAATCTAATAGATGCTGGCACTGTCATCTGGACATAGGGACATTGGATCATCTGTTGTTCTATTGTCCTTTGATACTCAACTTTTGGAAGTTTAAAAAAGGATGGAGAAATCAATTTTTACACATTTTCAATAAAAGTTGGACTAACGAAGACATTAGGAGCTGGAAGGATTTAATGCCCAACTGCATTTTGAAGGTCCACCCCAAAAAATTTCTTACACATGTAGCTACTATATGTGAAGTAGTCTACATGTAGCTATATGATAAATGCAATGAGTCCAGATTGTAAATTAGTACTCTCTATGGGAAGATATATGATTTAGTACTAATTAAGTGGCATAGAACTACAGCATTTGTAAATCTTTAAACATATAAAAAATACTTATCCTGCTCTCTTTCTGCATTTATCTTGAATTATATCTGAAATGGTTAGTTTCCTGCCGAGAGATGGACTGACGGCTGTTAATTGACACCGTATTCTTAGGTGGCTCTGCGAAAGCAGGAGATCGAGGACAGACTAAACGCCTGGACGGTATTTGATGAGAAGAATAAAGAGGTCTGTCAGTGGCTGACCCAGATGGAAAACAAAGTCCTGCAGACTGCAGATATCAACATTGAAGAAATGATAGAAAAACTGCAGAAGGTAAACGGGACAAGCATGTGTCATTCAGCCATACTCAGACTTTCTATTATGTAACCACCTGAGGTGGGATTTAAAATGTTGGTGCCTCGTAGGCAAAAACCAGAGAGCAGCTGGAGAGAGAACGTTTCTCTCATGGAGATCATAATGCAAGACTCTAAAGCAGGACACACACAGTCGGGTTTTCAGGATA